>NW_026652296.1:35474147-35593895 GCF_009828535.3 Hylobates moloch
CTCTGCCCACTTTTTGATGGGGTTGTTTGTTTTTTTCTTGTAAATTTTAAAACAATTATTTCTAAAAGAGGTATAGAGAACACTCCTCAACAACTTCAGGATACATGCCCATCTCAATACCTCATAAAACATTCTCCTTGATAAACTATCTGTTACCCCAAAAAAGAAGTCTTAACAATTTTTCGAAACTGAATTTTTATAAATTACTTTCTATTATCAAAATGGAATGAGAGTCTTAAACAATGATAGAGCCTGGGTGCAGTGGCTCATGCCTGTAATTCCAACACTTTGGGAGGCCAAGGCAGGTGGGTCACTTGAGGTCATGAGTTCAAGACCAGACAGGTCAACAAGGTGAAACACCATCTCTACTAAAAACACAAACAAACAACAACAAAAAATTAGCTGGACATGGGAATATATGCCTGTAATCCCAGCTACTGGAGAGGCTGAGGCAGAATTGCTTGAACCCAGAGGGCAGAGGTTTCAGTGAGCTGATTTTGTGCCATGGCACACCAATCTGGGCAACAAAGCAAGAGTCCATCTCAAAAAAAATTTTTAAAACAAACAAAATTAAAATAAAACAATGATACAAAAAACTGATTTTTGAATATATAGAAATTAAACAACACACTCTTGAGCATGCTCTTGTTCAAAGGTTGAAATAACTAATATTGTGAAGATGTCCACACTACTCAGTGTAATCCACAGATTTAATGCAATACTCTTTAAATTTCTTCTTGCATTTTTGAGGAAATGGAAACAGCAACTTCAAAAACATATAAAATCTCAGGAGGCAAAAAAGTATCCAACAATCTTCAAAAAAGTAACAAAGTTGGAGGCATTAAAGTTTCTGATTTCAAAACACAAAGCTATAGAATTAAAACAATTTGGTATACTATAAAGGTGAAAAAATAGACTAATAAAATAGAATGCAGCACATATATCATCTTTCACATATATGGTCATATGAAGAGTCATTTTCTACCCATAGTTATTGCAGCATTGTATTCAAAGCCAATAGGTAGAAGCAATGCAAACTTCTGTCACCAAATTATTCACTAGATATAATTTGAAGTATAAAAATACTGGAGTATCACTCAGTCTTCTAAAAGTAGGAAATATTCTAACAACTATAAAGATAAATCTTGATGACATTATGCCAAAGGAAATGAACCAGCCACAAAAAGAGATTTTATAGCATATATAAAGCAGTTACATTCTTAGAAACAGAAAACAGAGTGGTGTTGGAAAAGTGCCAGAAAATTAGCAAAATTGGTAGTTGTTTAATGTGTATTGAGATTGAGCTTTGCAAGATTAAAACATTCTAACAATATGTTGCATAACAATGTCACCATAATTAACATAAATAAATTGAATTTTTAAAATATTGTATTGTAAATTTTGTTATGTGATTTTGGCAAGTCAAAATGAATAATAATACCTAAAAATGATTCAGAATTAGGATAGTTTTCAACTTATCTTCAATTCAAATAGTGTTTCTCCCACATAAAAATAATATAGATTCACAAATAAATAGACAATAAAATTAGAAGAATTTTTATGACTATTCACCCAGACAGGATTAAACAACCATTCACAACAAACCTACATCACAAATATAAAAGTCATTAAAATATACAGGGATAATATTTATCCAGGCAAACAAACATAGAGATAATTATAATGGCAATAGACATATGGCTGATTTATATTTGATTTTGCTCCACACCATCTTAAATTGTAGAGTTAAATATTTTCATACAGAATTATAAACTAAAAAATCAAAACACAGTTAACTGGTGTAAGGTGGCATACCCTAAAATATATAACACAAAAATATAAAACTGTGAATTAAAACATGGAATTTAAAACTTATTGGACACCATCAAGTAAATCAATATATTCATGAAAGGAATCTCAAAAGTAGAATATAGGGAAAAAGTAATACAGAGATTATTTGAAGATAAAAAGGCTGAAATCTTCCCAAATTTTGATGTAATAAAAAATTTCTAACCAATATTACTTAATTCAAAATTATTTTACTTCAAAACCAAGATACAAATAAAGACTTTCTAAAATAGAAGGCAAGGGTGTTCATCACTACTAGCACGGTCCTACAAAAAAAACTCTATATGGTGGCCAGCCACAGTGGGCCATGCCAGTAATCCTACAGCTTTAAAAGGTCAAGGCAGTCAGATCACTTGAGACCCAAAGTTCAAGATCAGCCTGACTAATATAGTGAGACTCTGCATATAAAAAAAAGAGAAATGCCAAAATGAGTTCATTATGTTGAAAAATGAAATGATACTGAACAGCATCATAAAACTGTATACAAATATAAAGCTCTGTTAAATGTAAATATACAGACACATAGAATTCTCTACTCTCATGATGGTGCATAAAACCCTTAAAGTTGTTCTACAGAATATGAAAAATGAAATATAAATCTGCAAAATCTGTAAAAAGATATACAATATAAAGTAATATAATCTTTAATATCAATAACAAACTACATTAAATGTATAGTTTTTGTATTCAATTGAAGTCATGAGATTAAAGTATACTGTTTTAACTTTAAGACGTTTTAGGTAATCTCCATTTTTCAAGATTAAAACGATAATATTTATAGAAAGTATGCAAAACAAAATTAAAAAATCAAATCATCACTGCAAAATTAAAATAAACAAAAATTAAAGCAGTAAAACAGGAAATGAGAAAAAATCTACAAAAAACACACAAAACAATAACAATAAAACTGGTAATAGTAACTTCATTTCTTTAAGCAATCATTTTAAATATAAATTAATTAAACTACTTTTAAAAAAGAAATGTAATCCCAGGACTTTGAGAGGCCAAGGTGATTCTAGAAGTTTGAGACCAGCCTGGGCAACATAGCAAAACCCTGTCTCTACAAAAAATACAAAATCCTAGCTGGATGTGATGACACAAACTTGTAATCCAGCTACTTTAGAGGCTGAAATGTGAGTATCATCAGAGTTTGAAAAGTTGAGGCTGCAGTGAGCTGTGATTATGCCATTGCAAACCAGCCTGGTTGACAGAGGAGATGCTAACTCAAAAATAAGTGAACAAATAAATAAATAAAATTATAAAAAGAAAAAGAAATAAAATTCCTGAGTGGCTTAAAAAAAAAATGCTTAGAGCCGGGCATGGTGGCTCATGCCTTTAATCCCAGCAGTGTGGGAGGCAGAGGCAGGTGGATCACCCGAGGTCAGGAGTTTGAGAACAGCCTGGCCAACATGGCAAAACCTGTCTCTACTGAAAACACAAAAATTAGCCAGGCGTGGTGGTGCATGTCTGTAATCCCAGCTACTTTGGAGGCTGACATAGGAGAATCGCTTGAACCTGGGAAGCAGAAGTTGCAGTGAGCCGGGATTGCACCACTGCACTCCAGACCCAGTGACAGAGCAAAATTCCACCTCAAAAAAGGAAAAATAATGCATACAATATGCTGCCTACAAGAGATTGATTTTAACTTTGAGTCAAATAGGCTGAAAGTAACAGGATGGAAAAAATATATATTCAATGCAAATGGCCACTATGATTGTGTGAGGTAGTCATAATTATATTAGACATTATATGATTTAAGTCAAGTACTAGCATGAGACAATAGCTGATATTATATAATGGTAAAATGGGTCAATTTACCAAGAATCTATAATTATTTTATTTATCTATCTATATGGATATATAACATCAGTGCTCCAAAATATATAAATATTTACAAAAGTGAAGCAAGAAATACATAGAAACATAATAATTGTACCTAGAAAAACCCCATTTTCAGTAATAAATAGAAAATTCAGATGAAAAATCAATAAGAAAATAGAAAACTTGGACGACATTAGAAACTGGATTATTTTGCATATAGAGGAATACTTGAGATTAGATAATTTATTTTAAAAAAGGTTTCTTTGGCTCACAGTTCAGCAGACTTTACAAGAAGTGTGTGCCAGGATTTGCTTCTGGTGAGGGTCTCAGGAAGATTACAATCATCATGGAAAGCAATGAGTAGCTGGACATATCACATGGTAAGAAATAGAGCAAGTGTGAGGTAAAGGAACCACGTCCTTTTAATGAACCAGCAGTCATTTGAATTAATGGAGTATTAACTTTTTGATTACTAAGAGGCTAGTGTCAAGCCATTCACGAGGAATTTAACCCCTTGACCCAAACACCTCCTACCGGGTCCCATATCCAACATTGAGGATAACATTGCAGCATGAGGTTTGGAGAACATGGACATCTAAAATAACCATAGACCAACTAGGCTTAACAGACATGTACAAACTTTTGAGTCAAAAGCCAGATAATACATTATATCCTTATTTGCACCTGTTGTATTTTGTTAGGACACACTAACAAGTCCTAATAAATTTAAGAATACCGTCTGGATACAGTAGCTCATGCCTATAATTTCAACACTTTGGGAGACTAAGGTGGGAGGATCACTTGGGACCAGAATTTCCAGACCAGCCTGGGCAACATAGTGAGACCCTGCACCTCCAAATAATAAAAAAATTAGCCAGGCATGGTGGTGAAGGTTTGTAGTTCCAGCTACCTGGAAGACTGAGGTGGAAGGATCCCTTGCACCCAGGAGGTTGAGGCTGCAGTGAGCCAAATTTATGCCACTGCACTCCAGTCTGGGCACCAGAGTAAGACTGTGTTTCAAAAAAAAAAAAAAAACAACAGCTATACAGCCAGACACAGTGGCTTACACCTGTAATCCCAGCACTTACGGAGGCTGAGTCAGGTGTTCGAGACCAGCCTAGCCAACATGGTGAAACCCAGTCTCAACTAAAAAATACAAAAATTAGCTGGGTGTGGTGGCATGTGCCTGTAATCCCAGCTACCTGGGAGGCTGAGGCACAAGAATCACATTAACCTGGGAGGTGGAGGTTGCAGCAAGCTGAGATCGCACCATTGCACTCCAGCATGAGAAACAAGAGCAAAAGTCTGTCTCAAAAGAAAAAAACCCAACAACTACAAATAATTTTAAGAATGTCAAAATAATAATCTATGTTTTCAGACCAAAACTGAATGAAACTAGGAATTAAAAAAATAAACTAAAACTAAAAAAACAAAAATGTATAAAATTAAAATACAGTCTTCAACATATTCTTGCCCAAGAGTCTAAAACTTTAATTTTTAAAGATGCTACTACAGCGGGGAGGGGCCAAGTTGCAGAATAAAAACAGCTCCGGTCTGCAGCTCCCAGTCAGACCAATGCAGAAGGTGGGTGACTTCCTGCATTTCTAACTGAGGTACCCAGTTAATCTCATTGGGACAGGTTAAGCAGTGGGTCCAACCCATGGAGGGCGAGCAGAAGCAGGGTGGGGCATCCCTTCACCCAGAAAGTGCAAGGAGCTGGAGGACCTCCTTCCCTCAGCCAAGAGTAGCCGTGAAGGACTGTGCTACCCAGCTGGGTTACTATGCTTTTCCCGTGGTTTTTGCAATCTGCAGATCAGGAGATTCCCCTATGTGCCTACACCACCAGGGCCCTGGGTATCAAGCACAAAACTGGGTAGCTGTTTGGGCAGACACTGAGCTAACTGCAAGAGTTTTTTTCATACCCCAGTGGCACCTGGAACACCCAGAGAGAGAGAAACATTCACTCCCCCAGAAAGGGGACTTAAGGCAGGGAACCAAGTGGTCTCACTCAGCGGGTCCGACTCCCACGGAGCCCAGCAAGCTCAGAACCACCAGCTTGAAATTCTCATTGCCAGCACAGCAGTCTGAAGTCAACCTGGAACAATTGAGCTTGGTTGGGGGAGGGGGGTCGGCCATTACTGAGGCATTAGTAATGAGTAGGTGGTTTTCCCTTGACAGTGCTAAAGAGCCTGGGAGGTCTGGACTGGGCAGAATTCATCACAGCGTGGCAAAGCAGCAGTGGTCAGACTGCTGCTCTATATCCCTCCTCACTTGGCAGGGCATCTCTGAAGGAAAGACAATGGCACCATTTAGGGGCTTACAGACAAAACCTCCATCTCCCTGGGACAGGAAACCTGGCGGAAGAAGCAGCTGTAGGTGAAGCTTCAGCGGATTTAATCATTTCTGCCTGTTGGATCTGAAGAGAGCAGTTGATCCTCACAACAGGGATTCTCCTAGCATAGCACACCAGCTCTGCTAAGGGACAGAGTGCCTCAAGTGGGTCCTGACGCCTGTGCCTCCTGAAAGGGAGAGACCTCCCAACAGAGGTTGACGGATACCTCATACAGGAGAGCTCCAGCTGGCATCAGAAGCTGGAAAGATCTAAAATTGACGCCCTAACATCACAATTAAAAGAAGTAGAGAAGCAAGAGCAAACAAATTCAAAAGCTAGCAAAAGACAAGAAATAACTAAGATCAGAGCAGAACTGAGGAGATAGAGACACAAAAAACTCTTCAAAAAATCAATGAATCCAGGAGCTGGTTTTTTAAAAGATTAACAAAATAGATACAACATTAGCTAGACTAATAAAGAAGAAAAGAAAAAAGAATCAAATAGACACATTAATAAATGATAAAGGGGATACCACCACTGATCCCACAGAAATGCAAACCACCATCAGAGAATACTATAAGAACTTCCATGCAAATAAACTAGAAAATCTAGAAGAAATGGATAAATTCCTGGACACATATACTCTCCCAAGACTAAACCAGGAAGAAGTCAAATCCCTGAATAGACCAATAACAACTGCTGAAATTGAGGCAGTAATTAATAGCCTACCAACCAAAAAAAAAAAAAAAAAAGCCCAGAGCCACCCGGATTCACAGCAGAATTCTACAAGAGGTACAAAGATGAGCGGGTACCATCCCTTCTAAAACTATTCCAAAGAAGAGAAAAACAAGGACTCCTCCAGAACTCATTTTATGAGGCCAGTATTATCCTGATACCAAAACCTGAAAGAGACACAACAAAATAAAATTTCAGTCCAATATCCCTGATGAACATCGATGCAAAAATCCTCAATAAAATACTGGCAAACAAAATCCAGCAGCACATCAAAAAGCATATCCACCAGGATCAAGTTAGCTTCATCCCTGGAATGCAAGGCTGGTTCAACATATGCAAATCAATACACATAATCCATCACATAAACAGAAGCAATGACAAAAACCACAGGATAATCTCAATAGATGCCTTCAATAAAATTCAACATCCCTTCATGGTAAAAACTCTAAATAACCTAAGTATTGAAAGAATATATCCCAAAATAATAAGAGCTAATTATGACAAACCCATAGTTAAGATCATACTGAATGGGCAAAAGCTAGAAGTGTTCCCTTTGAAAACTGGCACAAGCCAAGGATGCCCTGTCTCACCACTCCTATTCAGCATAGTATTGAAATTCCTGGCCAGGGAAATTAGTCAAGAGAAAGAAATAAAGCGTATTCAAATAGGAAGAGAGGAAGTCAAATTGTCTCTGTTTGCAGATGATATGATTTTATATTTAGAAAACCCCATCATCTCAGCCCAAAATCTCCATAAGCCGATAAGCAACTTCAGCAAAGTCTCAGTATACAAAATCAATGTGCAAAAATCACAAGCATTCCTATACACAAATAATATACAAAGAGAGAGTGAAATTATGAGTGAACTCCCATTCACAATTGCTACAAAGAGAACAAAATATCTAGGAATCCAACTTACAAGGGATGTGAAGGACCTCTTCAAGGAGAACTACAAACCACTGCTCAAGGAAATGAGAGAGGATACAAATGGAAAAACATTCCATGCTCATAGGCAGGAAGAATCAATATTGTGAAAATGACCAAACTGCCCAAAGCAATTTATAGATTCAGTGCTATTCCTATCAAGCTACCATTGACTTTCTTCACATAATTAGAAAAAAACTACTTTAAGTTTCATATGGAACCAGAAAACAGCCTGTATGGCCAAGACAATCCTAAGCAAAAAGAACAAAGCTGGAGGCATCACACTACCTGAACTCATACTATACTACTGCAGCTTGTAGCTGCCGTGAGCACCAAGAATGAAGTACTCCGACAATTCCAGCTGAGCAGGGCAGAGAGCACCTTCTCTGAGAAACTGCCACCCCAGAATCCATCCGCCAAGTATTTCTTGAAAGGGCTTGTTAAACCACAAACATCCACCAGATGGCCTTCTGCAGTCGGGTCATGAGACACATATGGCCTTGAAAAAGCATTCAGACTACATTCTCAGGAGGCTGTTTTCAGCGATCCTTATCACACATTACTCCTTGTCCTGTTTTCAGGGTCATGGAGTTACAGTCTGATGTACAAACAAGGTACACACACTGCCTCAGTATTTTTCCTTGCCTTGACCTCAAATGCCTTGTACATAAACTTGAATATATTGCCGTGCATCCCCCACATCTCCCCCTTCTTTAATTCTTAAAGCATGCTGGCTATCCAATGCAAAGTAAGCTTCTATTGATCTTCCCTTGTCATAGATCCATTGGGTGGCAGCACAGAGTCATTTGTAGATGCCTAGCAAACAGATACAAAAAAGAATAAGCATAGCAGCCATCACCCAAATGCGTATGTTTAACACAGTCGACAAGTATTCAGGTTTAACCATTGAAATCCTTGTAATTGCTGAAGGGTATTTGTTTGTAATTGCTGTGACCATTCTTCAAGTTGTTTCTTTAACTCACACTCAAGAGTAGAAATTTGAGAGGACAAGTGGTCACGATAATCCCCTTGCAAGAATGCCTTCACTCTCTCCCAAGCATATTGGGAGCTATTACATGTCAAATGTGTAACACAGATAGAATTATACTGCCAATCACAATGTAAAGTTTGATGGGTAATGAATGCCTGCTGCTGATCCCCTAGCCATTCAACAGCGGCTTCAAGAGCCTCCAGGTAAGACAAAATACTCTTACCAATATTTACCTGTTCTTGAAATTCATGGGTTACATTGTATACCATGTGGTTCACTACTGAGGCTGTATGAATAGATTGTGTCAGAGAGGCAGCTGCAGTAGCAGCAGGTGCTAATATAATAATAGCTGAGATTAAAAAGGCAATTAAAGTGGACAGAAATCTTTTTTTTTCTGAGTATGAGACAGTGCCTTTCTAAACAATTGCATGGTGGAATCCCTTTCCCAGCTCCATGTTAAATTTACAGGGAGCCACAATTTTGCACGCCGTTTTAAGATCATAACATAAGTTCTATTTAACTGTGTAACGTTTTGATGAGACAACCATGTAGCATACCAACTATTGGAAGACACATTAATACTATAAAAGGATTGATTCTGCTCTATGTTAGGAACACCTTGCCCAGACAAAGGCATATAAGGGTGTGTAGTACAAATCAAGAGTCTATCAGTAACATTATTGTGCAAGGAAAGGGTGTATTTGCCACCTCTAGTAATGTACTCACCACATGAAAGAACCTGTTCAAAAAAGGAAGTCCTAAGCTCCAAATTTGGGTATGAGCAGGGCTTAAAGCTTGTTCTGTTTTAGTTGTAATATTGGTCCTGAAAGCCCATACTCTGACCAGGTGATTTATGTTGGGGACCAGCCTCAACACCACCCATAGGGTACCTGAAGTCTGGTGGTGATGAAGGAATGAGAAGAGACAAGTTAAGAGGGCATAAAAGTGGGGGCCAGGGGGCCAGTGCAATTAAGAGGCTGCAAAGGTGCAGAGCTCTGGTCTCCACACTATTTAATGAGTACAGTCACTTAGATCTAAGAAGCAGATGTTCAGGGGTGAAATGGTGAAAGGGAGGCAGTGTATCATACACCTAATCTATAGCAGTGGCAGTTTAGGTAAATTTTCTTTGTGCTGAAGCAGCATAAACTTAACTACTGATTTATTCTTTAACTTATCAGAGAGCAGATGTGAGGAGTGGGCTTAACTAGGAGTCAGCATATCTGG
This sequence comes from Hylobates moloch, assembly GCF_009828535.3. Lineage (NCBI taxonomy): Eukaryota > Metazoa > Chordata > Mammalia > Primates > Hylobatidae > Hylobates > Hylobates moloch. Next base: position 35,484,022 of record NW_026652296.1, read on the forward strand.
CCACATTCCAATGCTTCAAAGGAGTGTCTTTCTCCTTGAGCACAGTGTTTATAGATAAGAGAGCAGGTGATGCTCTGGTCATGGGAACGTGATGGCAATAAGGAGGCTTTCCTCCTCAGAGGCCTCCAGTGGCTTTCCACAACTTATTGTCCCATATTGTTATGGCCAGTTTACACAGGCACCTCATAAGCCTTTTTCCCAACAACGTAACTATTGGAGGGACCCCCAAATCCTATAGTCTGATTTGCAGACACAAGATTACCATGAGGACCCCAATCAAGTAAGGTGCCATTATCAAACAGAGGTCCTTGGCGCAGCATAGGTTGTTTGCATGGAGACCACCAGATGGCCTCAAACTTATATTGCCAATCCCTACTCAGATGGCATATAGGAAGATCAGGCACTTGTGTAGCTTCATTAGACACCTCGGTAAGATTAGTAGTGACAGCAGAAATAAAGGTCAAGTTTGAGAGCTTGGCATCCCTTTTGGGCTGATAGTAAAGATACTCCTGGGGAATGAGAGTAACAAACTCATCATAGCTATTATGGAAAAACAAAGAGAGGGATTACTAGACAAAAAAGTCAAGGAGTCATTAAGTTTAATCCATCTCAAATTTTCAGTTAAGGGGTAAGACAGGGACATCCATAGACCTCCTGTCCAAGAAGTATCATTAGATGACAAAGGCGGGTCAGCATCCCACCATGTAATAACATTAAAAACAGGGAGATTCAGAACATGACTCCAATAAACATGTTCTTGAGCTGATCCCACTTGGCAAAGGACAAGAATTAGCAGCCACGCCAACATCCATGTCTGTCTTACTTTCTCAGAAGTTTCCCCATTTACCCTCAGATACATAAGAAGCCAATTCTCTGCAGTTGCAGGGGCTCCCACGGCAGCAAGCTGGATAGATGCCTATTGATCCAATCTCTTTCGCTGTCCCCAGGCAATGTCAGGTGCCTTCTGAGTCGTCACTGTCATTGTCAATCAGTTCTCCAACAGGTCCTTCATCATTGGGAGGAAATTTTTCAGTGGTCTCCAACTCATAATATGGCTTTACTCATTTTATGGGGATCCACTCTAATCCTGTAGTTTATGAAACACAAACCTCACATTGACTCCATTGCAGTGCCTCATAAGGTCCCTCCTAATTCCCCGTACAAATGTCTCGAATTAACACCTTTCTTTCTGTGACCTTGACTGGCTGCATCCTACGATCAATAGCCGTCTGGTCATCTTGTCCAATATTCAAAAAAATGAGAGTAAATAAGACCTTTGCTATCTGTTCTTGAGGATAAAACCCCATATTCCCCCTTTTTTGTGTATTAACATATATTTTAAGAGTTCGATGGTCTCATTCAACAATGGCCTCACCGGTTGAGTTATAGGGAATGCCAGTTTTATGTTGTATGTGCCAAAGTTGTAATGCTTATGCAAAGCGAGCACTAAGATAGAAAGGGACATTATCAGTTTTTATCATGTGTGTAAGGCCTAGAGTCATAATAGATGATAAAAGATGAGCAATTGCTTCTTTAGTTTTTTCTCCAGTCCAGGGGATAGCATGTATCAAGCCTATATAAGTGTCCACAGTAAGGTGGAAGAATTTGAAACATCCAAAGGGTGCATACTGAGTAACATCATTTTGCCACATATCGTTAGGCACCAGACCTCGTGGGTTGGCACCAAGTCCTAATGAAAAAGTTGAGAGAGAATGCCATTTGCAATCAGGACAGATTTTAATAATCATGCAAGCTTGAGCAAGCATCAAATGAAACTGTTGTTTAAGACTGTGGGCTTTCTGATAAAAAAAAAGAATGATCAGCTTGAGTTTGCGAAAAGACAGGAAAGTCTGCAAACCACATCTATGGTCATACCAGAGCATCAGCTCAAGAATTCCCTTCTGATAAGGGACCAGGTAGCCCAGAATGAGAGCAAATGTGTATGATGTATAGAGGGTGATGATGGCCACAGGGGAGCCCTTGCACTGTGAGAAACAAAGCTAATAGGGATTCATTAGTAATGCTCTTCACATGTGCAAGATTTAAATGAGTAATACAGTACACTGCATAAGCGGAATCACTATATTTATGTCTTGGTGAGGGAAAAGTTTGTAAGGCTAGCCAATTATCCCAGCACGATTTGTTGAAAAGGGTGTCCTTTCCCTACTTTATGTTTTTGTTTGCTTTGTCGAAGATCAGTTGGCTGTAAGCATTTGGGTTTATTTCCGGGTTCTCTATTCTGTTCCATTGGTCTGTGTGCCTATTTTTACACCAGTACTATGCTGCTTTGGTGACTATGGCCTTATAGTATAGTTTGAAATCAGGTAGTGTGATGCCTCCAGCTTTTTTCTATTTGCTTAGTCTTGCTTTGGCTATGCAGGCTCTTTTTTGGTTCCATATAAATTTTAGAATTGTTTTTTCTAACTCTGTGAAGAATGATGGTGGTCTTTTGATGGGGATTGAGTTGAATTTGCAGATTGTTTTTGGCAGTATGGTCATTTTCACAATATTGGTTCTACCTATTTATGAGCATGGGATATGTTTCCACTTGTTTGTGTCATCTATGATTTCTTTTAGCAGTTTTGTAGTTCTCCTTGTAGAGGTCTTTCGACTCCTTTGTTAGGTATATTCCTAAGGTTTTTTATTTTTTGTAGCTATTGTGAAAGGGTTTGAGTTCTTGATTTGATTCTCCACTTGGTCATTGTTGGTGTATAGAAGAGCCACTGATTTGTATACATTAATTTTGTATCCTGAAACTTTTGCTGAATTATTTTGTTCTAGGAGCTTTCTGGAGGAGTCCTTAGGGTTTTCAAGGTAAATGATCATATCATCAGCAAACAAGGACAGTTTGACTTCCTCTTTACCAATTTGGGTGCACTTTATCTCTTCCTCTGTCTGATTGCTCTGGGTAAGACTTCCAGTACTATGTTGAAGAGGAGAGGTGAGAGTAAGCATCCTTGTTTTGTTCCTGTTCTCAGGGGGAATGCTTTCAAATTTTCCCCATTCAGTATCATGTTGGGTGTGGTTTTGTCATAGATGGCTTTTATTACACTAAGTTATGTTCCTTGTATGCCAATTTTGCTGAGGATTTTGATCATAAAGTGATGCTGGATTTTGACAAATGCTTTTTCTGCATCTATTGAGATGATCGTGTGAGTTTTGTTTTTAATTCTGTTTATGTGGTGAATCACATTTATTGACTTGCATATGTTAAACCATCGCTGCATCCCTGGTATAAAACCCACTTGATCATGGTGGATTATCTTTTTGATATGTTGTTGGATTCAGTTACCTAGTATTTTGTTAAGGATTTTAGCATCTATGTTCATCAAGGATATCAGTCTGTAGTTTTCCTTTTTGGTTGTGTCCTTTCCTGGTTTTGGTATTAGGGTGATGCTGGCTTCATAGAATGAATTAGAGAGGGTTCCTTCTTTCTCTGTCTTGTGGAATAGTGTCAAAGGGATTGGCATCGGTTCTGCTTTGATTTGATAGAATTCTGCTTTGAATCCATCTGGTCTTGGACTTTTTTTTAGTGGTAATTTTTAAATTACCATTTCATTCTCACTGCTTGTTATTCATCTGTTCAGGGTATCTAATTCTTCCTGATTTAAGCTAGGAAGGTTGTACTTTCCCATGAATTTTTCCAGCTCTTCTAGGTTTTTTAGTTTATGTGCATAAAGGTGTTCATAGTAGCCTTGAATGATCTTTTGTATTTCAGTGGTATCAGTTGTAATATCTCCTGTTTCATTTCTCAGTGAGATTATTTGGATTTCCTCTCTTCTTTTCTTGGTTAATCTTGCTAATGGTCTATCAATCTTATTTATCTTTTCAAAGAACCAGCTTTTTGTTTCATTTATCTATTGTACTGTTGTTGTTGTTCTTGTTGTTTCCCTTTCATTTAGTTCTGCTCTGATCTCAGTTATTTCCTTTCTTCTGCTGGGTTTGGGTTTGGTTTATTCTTGTTTCTCTAGTTCCTAGAGGGGTGACCTTAGATTGTCTGTTTGTGCTCTTCCAGACTTTTTGATGTAGGAGTTTAGGGCTATAAACTTTCCTCTTAGCTCCATCTTAGCTGTATTTCAGAGGTTTTGAGAGGTTGTGTCATTATTGTAATTCAGTTCGAAGAATTTTTTAATTTCCATCTTGATTTCATTTTTGACTTCAAACACTGTTAGAACTTATAAATGAATGCAGTGAAGTAGCAAACTACAAAATCAACATACAAAAATAAGTAATGTTTCTGTACACTAACAATGAACTATCCAAAAATAAGAAAACAATCTAATTTACAATAGCATCAAACATAATAAATGCTTAGGAATAAATTTAACAAAAGAGAAAATGTATACACTGATAAGTACAAAATATTGATGAAAGAAAATGTAGAAAATATAAATAAATGTAAATCTACCTCATGTTTATGGATTGGAAGAAATAAAATGTCTATGTTATTTAAGCAATCTACAAATTCAACATTGGCCTTTACATAAAATTTTGGGCTATTCCTCAAAAACAATTGCAACAAAAATAAAAATTGACATATGGGACCTAATTAAACTACAGAGTTTCTGCACCACAAAAGAAACTATCAACAGAGTACATAGGCAACCAACAGAATGGGAAAAAATATTCACAAAGTATGCATCCAACAAAGGTCTAATATTCAGAATCTGTAAGAAACTTAACAAATTAACAATCAAAAAACAAATAATCTTATTTTAAAATGTGTGCAAAGGACTTGAACAGACACTTCTCGAAAGACATACAAGCAGCCACCAAACATATGAAAAAAGTTCATCACTAATCATCAGAGAAATGCAAATTAAAACCACAATGAGATACCATCTCACACTAGTCAGAATGACTGAAACAGTCAAATTATGAAAAAGTAAAAAAAGAAAAAAACAGATTCTGGCAAGGCTGCAGAGAAAATGGAATGCTTATACACCATGGGTGGGAATGTAAATCAGTTCAGCTACTGTAAAAGGCAGTTTGCAGATTTTTTTCAAAGGACTTAAAACAGAGGTACCACTTAACCCATTTAGTTAAGTGCGTAAATACCCAAACAAAAATAGATCATTATACCAAAAAAATACATGCACTTGTATGTTCATTATAACATTATTCACAATAGCAAAGACATAGAATCAACCTAGGTGCCCATCAACAGTGGATCAAATAAAAAAAAGTGATACATATACTTCATGAAATACTATGCAGCCATTAAAAAGAATGAAATTGTGTCCTTTGCTGCATAATGGTTGGAATTGGAGGCCATAATTCTAAGTGAATTAATGCAGAAACAGAAAAGCAAATACTGCATATTCTTATAAGTAGGACCTAAACATTGAGCACACATTTACATACACATGGGAACAATAGACTGCAGACATGAGAAGGCATGGGTTGAAAAACTACCTACTGGGTACTATGGTCACTACCTAGGTGGAATATGCCCATGTACCAAACCTGCATGTGTACCCCCTGTATCTAAAACTAAAAAAAAAAAAAAAAAAGAATTCTTTTCAAAATTTAAATGACATTTTTACAGAAATGGAAAAAAAAATCCTAAAGTTAGCATGACCCAAAAAAGATTTCAAATAGCCAAAGCAATCTTGAACAAAAAGAACATACTACCTCATTTCAAAACCTACTACAATGCTTTCATAATCAAAACAGCATGGTAGGAGCATATAAGCAGACACATATATTAATAGAGGAAAGAACACAGAAATAAATCCACCCACTTACAGTCAACTTATTTTCTACAAAGATGGCAAGAGTACACAATGGGGAAAATAGATTGTCTTCAACAAATTTTGCTGGGAAAATGGAATATCCACATGAAGAAGAATGACATAATATTCTCCTCTCACACTCCATGCAAAAATCTACTTAAAATGAATTAAAGACTTAAATATAAGACCTGAAATTGAAAATTACTAAAAAAAATACAGAAAAAAACTTCACGGCATTTGTCTGGGCAATGATTTTTAGATATAATTCCTAAAGCATAGGCAACAAAAGCAAAAAAATAGACAAATAGTGTTGTGTCATACTACAAACCTTCTGTACAGCAAAGGAAATAGTCAACAGAATGAAGAGACAACTTTTGGAATAGAATAATTGAAACCATACATTCAATAAATGGTAAATATCTAAAATACATAAAAACCTCAAACAACTCAATAGTAAGATAATAATACTAATAACCCAACTTAAAATGGGCAAAGGACCTGAATAACATTTCTTAAAAGAATACAGACAAATGGCTAATGGGTATATTTTTTAAATGTTCAACATCACTGATCATCAGGAACATGCAAATTGAAACCACAATGAGATATCACCTCATATCTGTTAAAATGACTATTATAAAAAAGTTGAAAGATAACAAGTGTCGGAGAAGATGTACAGAAAAGAGAACACTTGTACACTGTTTGCAGTAATATTATTTAGTGCAGCCATCATGGAAAATAGTATAGCATTTCATCAAAAAATTAAAAATAGAAATATCATGTAATCCAGCAATCCCATTAATGGGTATATATCCAAATGGCATGTATCAGTATTTCAAGGAGACATCCGCACTTCCATAAGAACACATTGCTGATGGAAATGCAAAACTGTAGTCATTTTGGAAAACAATCTGGAATCTATGAAAGTCTTACTCATAAAAAGAGAGAGTGAAATAATGATTACTAGAGGCTGCAAAGTTGGGAGACTGGGCCAAAGTTGGTCAAAATAAAGAAAATACCAGTTACAAGAAATAACTTCAAGAGATCTATTGTGCTTCATATTTCTTTAACATGTATGTTAAATAGTTTCATTTAGACATTTTACAATGTACACATATATCAAAACATGTTGTATAGCATATACATTTTTACTTATCAATAAACAAAATATAAAACTACATCTTACATAATTTTAAGTAATGAAGTTGGTATATAATCCCTGATACAATGCAATGAGCAAAAAGGCCCTCATACTGTGATATTCTTCCCTCTCCTAAAAAAAATTCCAAGCTAATTATAAGAAAGACGCAATTAAATTGATGGATATTCTACAAATACCTGACTACACTTTTCAAAACTGTCAAAGTCATGAAAATAAGAAAATACTGAAAAACTGTCATAGAATGAAGAAAACTCAGAAAGCATAAGGAATAAATTTAATAAGGGATCTTGGTTGGAGCTCTGAGCCATAAAAGAACATTAGAAAGAAAACCGCTAAAATCTAAATAAAGTCTGTAGTTTAGTTAGTAGCAGTATGTTGATGTTAATTTCTTAGTCTTGAGAGATGTCCCACAGTTATGGAAGAGGTTAACATAGGAAATCTGGTTGAAGGGAATTCCTTACTATCTTTGCAACTTATTTTGACCACAGCAAGTGTCTACAGGTGCCAGGGCTGGGCATTCTCACTCCAAGAGCTTGTAATCTTAATTCACAGAATAGAAATAAGCTAGTAATCTGTGTAATGAATGCATTCATTCTCTAATTTCTATCATTTTGCATGAATTGAATTTGCATTGCCAGATCAAAATGTCCTATTTTAGAGTAAAATAGTTTACAAATGGAGTTTGTCCCCAAATCACTTTAAACATTTCAGTCCATGAATAGTAATCGTGGCTGTGATAAATTGTTACCCAAACACTCTACTGTCTGTGGATGAGTGCCATTTTCCTTTAGAAAATAAGGTGGTGCTATTAACTAACTTCCCCATGGCCTTGTAGGTGGTAAATTCCCAGAGCATCATGGATTGTAATGTTACTTGGCTTAATAAAACTGACAGAAATATGTCCTTTCACCTACGTCAGACATGTCCCAAAATCATTCATTCAGAGAGATGATCTGTCTTCCACACACTGTCCTTTAATGTAATGTCAAACATTTCATAATATATAGAATATATATGTTCACCAATATGTAGCTATGAACAAATAATGTATGTCCAGGTATGAACAATAAATGGGGTAGTTACATACTTCACAAATTTAATACAATTGCTTAGAAAAATTAGAGTGAATTGCCTCTGTCCTGACACTATCCACAGACCATCACATCATTGGTGGCCACTCTGTGTTTTATCTGTAACAAGCACAACAAGCCACTGCAGGTTGTGTTGCTTCTATTTTGGAAGTAGTCTCACATTTCAGATACCATATATACCTAGATCCACTGTCCATTGGGGACATTAAATTTAAACTTTAGCTTGGGGTATAGCTCCCTTTGTAGGGGCAGCAGGGCCACAAACACCACACTGAAAAAGCACAATAAAAAAGGCTTCTTACCTTCAAGTGGCTTCAGAGTCATAAAAGGTATTTTTAACAACCTCATTCAATTACATAATCAGAAGTCCTGGGAAGCTCAGTCATTTACAAAACAACGTGTTATTCTTAAGTAATTTCATATTTACAGAAATTATTTAAATCAATAAAGGAACAAAAAAATCAAAAACAAACCTGAACTAAACCAGCAACAGCAGTCTTGGGGAAGACCAGAACTCAGAGTTGCTGTATTATCTCAAATGTCCAGCTCCTACCCTAAAAATTATGACACATACAAACAAATGAGAATACAGCCTATACATAGGAAGGAAAAACAGTCAATCAAAGGGAGGAGTGGGGGGAACTTGATGGGATTCCACCTTGCTGGAGAAAGATGAGCAAAGAATGGTTTTATCTGGCCCCACCAGTTTGTTTCCTGGAGAGAATATTTATCATTTTCTCTGTCTCTTTAATTTACCTGCAGCTTGGACGTTGGTATTTCCAGTCACCCCATGGAGGATTTTAACTGCACCACACACATTTTATGTAAATATTTAACCACTTCAGGACATTGCATCTCTGCAAAGGTCCATTATTAGTAGGTGAGACCATCCCCACTTTAAGTGTGAAGGGAAAGGTTGTAAGTGATTTGCCAAAGTGAGATATCTGGAAAGCAGCACAGCCATGCTCACTGCTGACCTCAAACTCAAGCATCTACCTGTGCACATAACATCTCCCCTCAGAGCTCAAACACTGCAAATGCAAAGGTTCTGTTTCTGAGCTCCTAACTCTTCACTCCCCTCCCCATTCTCATCCCCAGTACTGCTTTTCCTGAAACTTCCTGGTCTCCACCCTTTATCCAGTTTCTCAGGACAAGCCCTCATGTGATTCTTACATCATCCCTTCAACAGCCTCATCCACTGAAGGAAGAAACCTGGCATGTCTACCTTCAAAATACATCCTGAGGCCAGTCTCTCCTCATGGCCTCTATCACTTACTCTAAGCAACCACCTTCTCTCACATAAAACACTAAAAAAAAAAAAACCGGCACCATTAGATGCTTGAGGTCTGACCCTTTGACCTCCACTAGCTTCTATTCATTAAAGACTTTCCAAAACTTAAATTAGGTTATGCCCTTCCTTCTGTGGTTTCCATCACACTTCAAATACATTCTGAAGCAAAGGCCATCTTGCTCTATATGACCTGATCCCTAGTTACATCTAAACCTTTATTTCCCACTGTTGTCCCATTGCTCACTGTGCTCCAACACATAGGCTAAAAAGCTTGTCATTGGGGATGGCAAGCTTCTTTTATTTTCACAGCCTTAGCATTTTCTGCTCCCTCCAGCTAAGACACTCTTCTCACACAGATCCACTGGGTCCCTCCCTTACATCATTTTGTGCTCTGCTTAACTGTCAGATCTTCAGGGAGGCCTTCCCTGCAACTCACCTAAAGTACTCTCCTTTTTATTTATAATTCTTTGTTTCTCTTCATAGTACCAAGCACCACCTGGAAAAATGTCTCCTTTTTATTTCTCCACTATTTTTTGCATGTCTTCCCATTTAATGAAAGCTCACGGTGAGCAGGATCTCGGTGCCTTTTGCCCTCTGCTATAGACCTGGTGCTCAAGCATGGATAACAGCTGCTGAAGGATCCTAAGATCTTCATATATGTTATGGTTGTTGAATTAATAAGCAAAAAATAAAGTGAGCAAATAAAGAGAATTGGATCACAGACAAACGCCCATGGTCATGCAACCTCACGGTAATCTTTTAATTATTAATTTTGTAAAGGAGCAATACTTCTTACATTATTGTCACATTAGGACCTCCCTTGTAGTCTTCTGATTTTTTTTTTTTTTTTTTTTTGAGACAGAGTCTTGCTCTGTTGCCCAGGCTGGAGTGCAGTGGCATGATCTCGGCTCACTGCAACCTCTGCCTCCTGGGTTCACACCATTCTCCTGCCTCAGCCTCCTGAGTAGCTGGGACTACAGGGGCCCACAACCAAGCCCAGCTAATTTTTCATATTTTTAGTAGAGAGGGGTTTCACCCTGTTAGCCAGGATGGTCTCGATCTCCCGACCTTGTGATCTGTTTGCCTCGGCCTCCCAGAGTGCTGGGATTACAGGCGTGAGCCACTGCACCTGGCCTTAGTCTTTTGATTTTGATTTATGAATTATCATTGTTCAAAGGGAGGCATCTAAGTTGTGCAGCATCTAAACTGAGTTTAAGGTATCAGGCACATTGTGATCAAGCCAGGGGCCTTCAGTTGCACATGGAGGTGTAGCTAGTGTTTTTTTCTGGGCCCCAAAAGAGAAAGTAAGTGACGAAGAGTGAAGGTGTGGATCCCAATCCTACTTTCTGCATTTTCCAGCTTTGTGACTTTGAGCAAATGATTCGAGGCTCTGTACTTCATTTGTAAAAAAGATGGTGATAAAATGGTCACCTTACAGCTGATTACGAGAGTCAAATTGTAGCTCATTGGCTTAGTCCACCATTTAGCTTTCATTAAAGATTCCTGGCATTGCAATTATTCAGGAGAAGAGGAATCTCAAGAAAGATGACCAGATTCACCTTTCCTTTATTTACTTTTTTTTTTTTTTTGAGACACAGTCTTGCTTTGTTGCCCAGGATGGAGTGCAATGTCATGATCTTAGCTCACTGCAAACTCTGCCCCCAGGCTCAAGTGATTCTCATGCCTCAGCCTCCCGAGTAGCTGGGACTACAGGCACACACCACCAAGCCCAGCTAATTTTTGTATTTTTAGTAGAGATGGGGTTTTTCCATGTTGGCCAGGCTGGTCTCGAACTTCTGACCTCAAGTGATTCACCTGCTTTGGTCTCCCAAAGTGCTGGGATTACAGGCATGAGCCACCGTGCACTACCACACAGAAATTTTTTATGTAGAAAATCCTAAGGATTGTACACACACACAAAAAAAAGAGTTGGAAATAATAAATTAAGCAAACATGCAAGACACAAAACCAACATGCAATAATCAATCTCATTTTTATGCAGTAACAGTAAATAATCTGAAAAACATTAATAAAACAATGCAATGAATAATAGCATAGAAAAGAATAAAATACTTAGCAATTAACTAAGAAGGCAAAAAATGTGTACATGTAAAACTACAAAATGTTGCTCAAAGAAATTTAAAGATATACAAATAAGTGGACGCACACCTTGTATTCATGAGTTGGAAGACTTAATATTGTTAAAATGTTGATACTACCCAAAATTATCTACAAATTTAATGAAATCCCTACCAAAACCCCAGACATTTATTTTCACAGAAATAGAAAGCACCATCCTACAATTCATATGCAATCTCAAAAAAATTCAAATAGCCAAAACAATTAAAAAAGAAAAACTAATTTGCAAGTCTCACTTTTCCTGATTTCAAAAGTTACTCAAAGTTATAGTAATCAAAACAGTGTGGTACTGGCATGAAGACAAACATATACATCAATGGAACAAAATAGTGCACCCAGAAATATACCCTTCACATATACAATAAAATGATTTTCAGCAAGGTGCCAAAATCACTCAATGGGAAATGAAAGTCTTTGCAAAAATGGTGCTGGGAAAACTAAGTATTCAACATGTAGAAGTATGAAGTCAGACCCCAATGCTACACCACGTACAAATGAAATCAAAATGAATCAAAGACCTAAAACTGAGAGCAAAACCTAAGCAACTCTTAGAAGAAAATATAGAGCAAATGCTTCAAAACGTTTAATTACGCAGTGACTTATGGAATACAACAAAATGAGTATGGTCAATGACAACAAAAAGACATTTGATTTCAACAAATCAAAAATGTGTTTCCCTCAGGAAACACTGTCAATGGACTAAAAAGTCAACACACAGAATTGTAGAAAATATTCACAAGTCATATACTTGGCATGGTATTGATATCAAGAATTTACAAAGAAAAAGAGATCTTCCTCAAGATGCGTAGGGTGCCTAAAAACCCCACAGCTAACATCATACTTTATGATAAAAGACTGAATGCTTTCTCTCTAAGATCACTGATAAGAAAAATATGTATGCTCTCACCACTTCTATTCAACAAGGGAAGGGAGGTGCTACCAGAGAAATCAGGCAAGAAAGTAAAGTAAAAGTACTCCAGATTTTAAAGGTCATACACACATAGCTCCCCAGAAAGATACAAAATCACAGACTTTTTCACTGCACATATAGGTAAGTACAGCCAGAGACAAACACACAAGCTCACTAATCCTCAGAGATAGCGATCCAAGGACACCAACAAATACTCAGATAGACACACACAACCCAGGCCTCTGTTCCCTTCAGCACTGGCATCTCACTTTTTAATAATAACCACCATCTGTGTTTTTTACTTACATCTCTCATTTGTTATTTCCTAGTATACCAGGTTTAGGTAGACAGAATCTTTGCTGTGTTTTATTCACAGCAGAACCTACTAGAAAATCTGTTACACAGAAGAAAGTTTATACTTAATGAATCACTGGGCATGTGCGTGTGCACACACACACACACACACACACACTAGTTTTACATAAATCTTTTCCACATTCACTTGATTTCTCACATAGTAGATTGTTCTTAACCCCATACTATGTAGCAGACAGCTGCCTCCTGCACCCCAAACTAGTTCCCAAATGATTTATGGGAACTAGTTAATTTACCAATATGAGTTGAAAATGAAAACTTGCACAGACATGTTTTCGGTAGTACTCATAATTTCTAAAATTTGCTGGCAACAAAGATGAAAATGTGGTCACCAAGGCTGGAAGTACAAAACAAATACACAAACATGAATTCTACTTCTATAAACTTGCAACAAGATATCTTAAAAAGACATTTAAGGAAAAAAAATTCATTTACAATAGCACCCAAAAAACAAATACATAGGAATAAATTTAACAAAAGAGGTACAAAACTTACACTCTAAAAACTACAAACATATTAGAAGCAACAGATATAAATCAATGGAAAACCATCCCATGCTAATGGATCAGTAGGCTTAATATTATTTAGATGACAATAACTGCCCCCAGAAATTTTCAGATTTAACACACTCTCTATCAGAATGCAGGTACCTTGTAGAAATTCAAAATTGATCCTGAAATTTAAGTGGAATTACAAAAACAAACAATCTCAAAAGGCAACAAAGTACAAAGACTCAAACTTCACAATTTTAAAACTTGCATCAAAGCAGCAGTAATTAAAATAATGTAGTAATGGCACAAGGACAGTCATTGAGATTAATGAAATATAGCAGAGAGCCCAGGGAGCATAAGGTCAGCAAAATGGCTGAGTGAGACCCTCCAAATACTTGTTCCTGCAGAGAAACATGAAAAAACAAACAGAATTGTCAGAAATAACCTTGTCAAAACTATTCAAAACTGTCAAAGATTTACAGCAAATATTCACCATGTGAATGCAAAGTCAAGAAACACAGTAAAAACACAAGGAAAGACTTGGTCAGTATTTACTTGTCATTGCCCTAAGGCTTCCTTAGCTTGCTGGCAGTCTTAAAGTAGCAGGCTGAGTTCCCAGCTTGGGATCCTGGCCAGTGGTTCCAGAGGGAGCAGAACAGATCTTATTTGCAAATTATTACATTTTTATATTATGACATTTATGATGATAACTCAAAGGCCTGAAACAAGTATCTTTGCACTGTTTTATCTAAGTCAGAATTTACAAGACTTGCTTGAAAATGTTGTTAAGTAAACAAAAAGCCTGCAGCCTTCTGGAACAATAGATTATGGTTGACACATAGAACAGACTACCTAAAGCAAGCTTGTCCAACCTGTGGCCCATAGGCCACATGCAGCCTAGGATAGCTTTGAATGCAGCCCAACACAAACTTGTAAACTTTCTTAAAACAATATGAGACTTTTTGATATTTATTTATTTATTTATTTTTAGCTCACCAGCTATCATTAGTGGTAGTGTATTTTATGTGTGGCTCAAGACAATTCTTTTTCCAATGTCACCCAAGGAAGCCAAAAGATTGGACACCCCGACCTAAAGCCTGGGAGAAAAAGCTTGAATAGAAATTTCTTTTAGAAATTAAGATACTCAAATGACCCAGGTATACATGGAAGTTCAGAAAATTATGTGCATTTTCAATTAAAAAAAAAAACCTCATTTTCAGAAAACACCAGAGAAAGAGAACACTAGGCTCAGTTGAGCAGGAAGTAAAGGCTGAAGCAGGGTATGAAACAGCCTGGCTGCGTGTTAAAGAATTCTTCCAATGCAAATCCATTGATGAAAACTGGAAGATGTAAAGTTTTTTGTTGTTGGCTGCTTCATTTTCTTTTTCATCTCCTAGCATTAAAAAAAAAAATCTGTGTCAAAACACTGGCTAAACACAAATGAAAAATCAGATTTCAGTGACTGCACTCAACTATTAATACAGTCTCTATAAAAATACTTTGGAAAAGTCACCAAACAACTGGAAAGGACAGCCTTCAATAAGCAGGAAAAGCAAACACTGCAGAATGGGGAGCAATTGATTTCCAGAATTACCACATTACAATATTCAAATGTCCACTTTTCAACAATGGAAAATTAGGAAGAACACAAAGAAACAGGAAAATATGGCTCATGAATAGGAGAACACCCTGAAGATAAAACATCTCTGAGAAACCCCAGACATTAGACTTACTAGATAAAAACTTTAAATCACATCTTAAATTTATAATTAATATTTATGCATCTAAAACAGAAGGTCAAAATACATGAGGTACTAGAAGTACAGTAACTTATCCCTATAGTCTCAGCTACCCAGGGGGACTGGGGTGGAAGAATTGCATGAGACCAGGAGTGTGAGATTAGCCTGGACAACTTAGTGAGAACTTGCCTTTAAAATTTTTTTAAATACAAAGTCAAAACTTTTAGAACTGAGAAAAAAAAAGAGAAAAATTCAAAATTACATTGAGAGACAACATGTTTCTATCAATAACCAACAGATTAACAAGGCAGAAACTCAGTAATGATATAGTTTAACTCAACAGCAACATTAATTGCCTGGATTTAATTGATATTTATAGAATATTTTAACCAACCACAGCAAAGTACACATTTTTCTCAAAATCACAGGATTCTGAGACCACATTCTGAGTCATAAAACACAAGTTAACAAGTGTAAAAGACTATTAAACATATAAAGTAGACTCTAAAAATATATTGAAATTAAACTAGAATGTGATAACAAAAAAAACATAGCTGGAAGGCCTTCAAATAATTAAAGATTAAGCCACAAAGTTCTAAGTAACACAAAGTGTCAAAGAAAAGTCTCTAGAGAAATTTAATATTTTAAAGGGAAATAACTAGAAGTATATTATATGAAAATTTGTGGAATGCAGCAGAAGCAGCTCTTAGGAGAAAAGTTAAGGCATTGAAGTTATGTGCTAGAAAAAAAAAGAAGTCTAAAATCAATAACCTAAACTTCCACTTTAGAAAACTAGAGAAAGAAAAGAAAGGTAAACCTAAATCAAGCAAAGAAAAATAACAATTAGAGAAGACACTAATAAAACTGCACACAGAAAATCACCAAAGAAAACCAATAAGAAGAAAAGCTGGTTTTTCATAAACATCAATAAACTTGATAAACCTATAGGCAGGTTAAAAAAAAGAAGACACAGAAATCACTGTGCCAGAAATGAAAGAGGGCCTATTACTACTAATCCTATGAACACTAAAATGACCATAAAAAATATTAAGAACTATTCCATGATTACAAATTTGATAAATTAGATTAAATGAACTAATTATTGGGGGAAAAAATAGCCTCCAAAACTCATACAAGGAGAGAGAAACAATATGAAAAGGCCTGTATGTAATTTAAAAATTCAATCCATAACTAGTAAGTGTTCAGGAAAGGAAGAACACCCAGGTGGTTTTATAGGTGAATTCTCCCAAACACTTAGGGAAAAACTGACACCTATTCTCTACAATTTCTTTCAGAAAATAGGAGAGTAAACACTTTCTACATTTATGCTATGAGGTCAGCATCCCCCTACTGCCAAAGCTACATGGATACATTAGAAAAACACAAAGCTACATATAAAGAACCCTCATGATCATATATGCAAAAGTTCTCAACAAATACTATGTTGGAAATAAACCTTGTAGTCTTAAGGAAAATGAGCACTCAAACAAATGGTTTCTCAGCAAAGCAAATTTACTTCTGTGCAGAGGGGTGCTTCTCCTTGGCCAGTTGCCATGACAGCACACTAGAACAAAGGAGGGTGAAAGTTTTTATCCCTGATGCAAATCCTGCCCCTGTACCCTTTCCCCACTGGCTGCAGTCAGGCCACACAATCAAAACTAGACCTGATTGGCTAAACATTTGAACTTTCTTTAGATAAGGTGGGCAAGGGGAGAAGGGGAAGGGGTGTCTGCAATGAGCTGGAGAGCTAGTCTTCTTCCCAAATAAGGAGAGGAATGTGAGTCAGTACTGATAACTCCTGGTACTGTGGCATGCCTGGGCATGTAGCAAAAGCAGAAAGAAAAGAAAAAAGAAGGAAAGGGAAGGGGGTGGTATTGTGCATTAAAGAATAAAGGATTGATCAGTGTTGGGAGCAAGCCCCCCAAAATCTGACCATAGGCTGGCCCCAAAACTGGACATACACAATATCTCTGCAGCACTATGACATGTTCATAATGGCCCTAATGCCCAAGCTGGAAGGTTGTGGGTTTACAGGAATGAGGGGAAGGAATACCTGGCCCACCCAGGGTGGAAAACTGCTTAAAGGCATTCTTAAGCCACAAACAATAGCATGAGTGAATTATGCCTTAAGGGCATGTTCCTGCTGCAGTTAACTAGCCCAACCTATTCCTTTAATTCGGCCCATCCCTTCTTTTCCCATAAGGGATACTTTTAGTTAATTTAATATCTATAGAAACAATGCTAATGATTGGTTTGTTGTTAATAAATATGTGGGTAAATCTCTGTTCAGGGTTCTCAGCTCTGAAGGCTGTGAGACCCCGATTTCCCACTTCACACCTCTATATTCCTGTGTGTGTGTCTTTAATTCCTCTAATGCCACTGGTTTAGGGTCTCCCCGACTGCGCTGGTCTCGGCATATCAGGCTATTTGAAGAGAAAGCTTATCATATCCCACAAATTTCCTCTTCTTCTTTTTATAACTCTTTCTCTTTAAAACTTTTTAGCATATTCTGGCTGTGTTGTTTGGCTTGATTTTCTAGAAGAAAAAGTCCATTTCAATAGGGTGGAGGAGGGTTGGAAAAAGCTTTGGTAAGAGTTGTTTCAAAAAGTTTTTGTATTACTCCTCCAGCACAGGGTATGAGGCAGCATCCAACCAGGATTAGTATACCTGTGACAATTACAAAGGAGGTGAGCACTGAGGTTATTAATCTTTTCCATCCTCCAAACCACTTTTCTATAAGGCTTGTAAAGGAATCATCTATCCCCGAGTTCTTAGCTAACTCATTTGATAGGAAGGTAAGGGCTTGTAAAGCTTTTGTAATCATCCCATTGGGGGCCATGTAATTAGGAATATAAGTACAACACTGGGTTCCAATCATGACACAAACTCCACCTTTTTCTGCCAGCATCACGTCTGATGCTAATCTGTTTTCCCAGGCTGTTTGACTGGTGGGTTCTAATTGTTCAGCTATTCCTCTAATTGCATCTCTAGTATAATTAACAAAACATTGTTGGTTATAGTAATGTCGTAACCATGCAAGTTGCAGAGAAATGCCACACGCTGAGACGAATTCAGGAGTCCTTTATTAGCTGGCAACGAAGAGATGGCTAGTGCTCAAAATTATCTCGGCCCCGAAGAAGGGGCTAGATTTTCTTTTATACTTTCGTTTAGAAAGAGGAAGGGGGGAGTCTAGTTAAAACAGTCTTACAGAAGTAAAGCAGGCAAAAAGTTAAAAGGATAAATGGTTACAGGAAAGCAAACAGTTCCAGGTGCAGGGGCTTTAAATCTATTACAAAGTGAGAGACACGGGGCTTTAGCTGTTATCAACTGGACAGAAAGCAGGGGCTATGGGTGCTATCAACCGGGCAAATTCCTAGGAATTGTGGATATAGGGTGTCACTGTATCTTATCAGTTAATTGCATCCTTGGATGGGCTGGGAGTCTGCTTGCACAAGTTAAGTCCTTGAGGAAGGGCGTGGGTAAGGGGCTGTAAGTGAAGGAGCCAAGATGGAGTCTGTCTGGCTCTCTCAGCTAAGGGAGAATCAATTCAGTTTAAAATAAGGTTGGGTATCACATTCCCCACTTGTGTTTTTGGGGAATCAAATCGTTGATTCCTCAGTTATAACAAGGGGGTTATATTGAGTTTTAAGATACATAAGCTTGACAGAAGCTATGCGTTGCTTTACAAAGTTAAGAAACCAATTTAATATACAAAGCCCGAAGACTAAGCCTAACAATAGGAGAAGAAGGGGTCCAGCTAACCCAGTGATTACAGTAGTTAGCCATGGATTCCAGCTAAACATGTTTTGGTACCAGAGGGTGTTATTTTCTTGTCTTGCTGGTGTCTATCTAGGTTTTCTTGAACTTTTTGGAGAGTATCTTTTTATGACTCCAGACTGATTGGCATAGAAGCAACAACTCTCTCCCAGAGTGGCACATAACCCTCCTTGGGAAAGAAAGAGCAGATCTAGGCTTTGGTGGTTTTGAAGAGCTACTTCAGGTAGAGACTCTATTTGGGTATGTAGTATATTTATGGCTGATTGGAGACTGCTTAAATCAGCATCTACTTGTTGAGATAGGGACATTAGCCCAGTTTCTCCCTGAAACAGGGCAGCCATGCCAATGGCTGCTGATCCAGCTATGCTAAGGCCGGCCAGAAGGGGTACGAGGAGTGGGGCTGCTTGGCAAAACTTGGAATGTAATTCAGGGGGAGCGATGAGAAGTTGTCCTTCTGGCCCACTATACATGTAGGCCCGGGGGAGCACATGAACCAACACACGCAGGAGAGGTCCTGGTTCAGTTCTATTGATGCAGCATGTGAGACCTGAAGTGCAGGCTAACCAGGTCAATACCTGGTTAGGTGCCTGGTAGGAGACTGAGGCACTTAAGGAAGTAAAGACTGATTACAGGTGGCCCAAAAGGGAGAAGCAGATAAGTTATATCTGGCGCTAATTAAACAAGAAGCATTTCCAGACACATCTCCTAATGTGAGGGCATGGGGGCATGTATGACAAGAAAGAGAGCCAATTTTTAAGTGTGGCTTCTACTCCTAATCCAAAGTAATATGGGGGTTTGGCCTTTAGGGATAACCAACAATCTTGGGCTAGTTTAGGCTGGGTGAGATTGAGGAGGTGATATACCCCACCTAGAAAGGACATCAGGCTGGGTTGGAGGTGCAGTCATTGCAGCTGAGGTTTGGGAAACAGGAATGGCAGCAGGACAGTGAAATCAGCCCTGCCTGGGTGTTTTGGGAACATAGGGTCACCTAAATCAGTTAAAGGCTGGATTGGCTTAGGAGGGCTCCATGAGACTAGGATTTTCTTTTGGATGGTGAACATAGTTCCAACATCAAATCCCAGGATATAAAGCCTTAATCCTCATGACATGCCATAATACAATTGAGCTAAATTAGGGTTATGGATGGTTATAGTGAGAGGATTGCAGTTTTTTCTAGTACACAGCTTAGGTCGGGAAGCATGAGCTATGGAAAGGGTTGAAGATCGGGTTGATCCCCTAGAGTAGGTGGCCAAAGTTACACATGTCCAGTCAGGGCAGAAAAACTGGTAAGAATCTCAACAACTAGAGTCAGGGTGATTTCCAGGACAGAGGTGAAAGTCAACATTCTGAAGTCCTTTTTCTGCATCTTTGGAGTTTCCACATCCAGTCTGGCTTCCAGAGTGTCCAAATCCCACAGCAACGTCAATGTTCCCCACTCTTATGACCAGCAGATTGCGTTGTTCTTCGTGGGTATGGGCAGGCTCTGGGAACAAAGCACATAAATCAACTGCAAAAGAGACTTCCTTGGAGGTTCCTGCCTTCCAAGTAGTGTTTGCAAACACATGTCCTGTCGTGAAAGAAGTGAGGAGGAAAGAGTAGGGTGGAGTAAAGGACATACTAGGCAGAAACAGACAGTAGAGGTAAATAAAAAGAATTAATCTGATGGCTTCACTTGACTTAGGTGCAGTTTTAAGGGGCCTGGCCCAGGATCGGGGACCCATGTTTTTTGTTGGGCTCTGTTGGCCTTTTTGATGTGAGAGTGATGAATCCAAGCTGGAATGCCATCCACTTTCAGAGCCGTCAGTGTGGTGAGGATGATGGAATGAGGTCCTTTCCAGGCAGCAGTGAGTCCTTCTTTCTGAAGCCTTTTAATGTACACCAGGTCACCCAGCTGGAAAGAGTGGCAGGGCCCCATCTGGTCAGGAACTGGATTGGGGTGAGCTCCCCAGATAAGTGGCTGGATGATGGCTTTTACCTGTTGGAGAGACTGAGCACAAGCCATACACTGGAGAGCTGCTTGGTTAGCTAAGTCCTGAAGGTAGGGGATCTTGAAATGGCTCCTTAGAAGCTGGGCCAGTTTTACTCCTCCTAATTGGGTGGTGGAATGCAGACGACTGATTAAAGTTTCCTGAGGGCTCGGAGCATGAAGATTCTGGAATCAGGAAGAATCCACCAACCTTCCTGATTTTTACTGGCCTGAAGATCCAAAGCCTGTCTTTCTTCCTTTGTGGAGTATTCTGGGTGATCTAATAAGTCAGGTTGAGGAAAGGACACTGCAGGTAGCAGGGTCAGAGGCGTGACTGGAAGCTGAGCTGCCTGCCGAGCAGCAGAGTCTGTTCTTTGGTTACTACGAACAATGGCCATCTCCTCTCTTTGATGTCCTTTGTAGTGAATTACAGCCACCTGCTGAGGGAGCCAAACAGCTTCAAGCAGTGCTAAAATTTCTTCTTTCTTCTTGATAGTCTTTCCTGCTGAGGTGAGTAGTCCACGTTCTTTGTAGATGGCTCTGTGCACATGCACAGTAGCAAATGCATACCTGCTGTCAGTGTAAATGTTAATACGTTTGTCCTTACCCCATCAGAGGGCCTGAGTGAGGGCAACTAACTCAGCCCTCTGTGCCGAGGTACCTGCTGGTAGTGCCTGGGCCCACAGTATATCTGTCTCCGTAGTGACGGCTGCACCAGCCTTTCGAACTCCCTGCTCAAGGAAGCTGCTACTGTCTGTAAACACAGTGGCATCTGCCTCCTTTAAAGGCACATCTTGGAGATCAGATAGGGCAGTTTCTGTAGTCTAACAGCTCCTGGCAGTCATGGACGTGTGTGGTGAAGTCTGGATCTGGGATAAAAGTAGCTGGATTTAAACACCTTGTGGGAGAGAAAGTTAAATGAGGCTGATCTAACAGTAAACTCTGATACTGCAGGATGCGAGCATTTGACATCCATTTGCCAGAAGCACTTCGTAGCAAAGTCTCTACAGCATGAGGAGCCATAAGGGTTAAATTTTGATGTAGAGTCAGCTTATCAGCCTTCTGAACCAGGTTTGCTGTGGCTGCTACAGCTCACAGACAACTTGGTATCAATTAGGAAGTGTTTAGGCTGCCCCCGCCCCCTCCCCCCACTGTGGGGGTTATCATGGGCTCCTGGGGGCCAAGTGAGAGGGAGCCCCGGTCCCGTCAACCATCCAACTCCTCCACCGCGGGGACGGTAAGGACCTTTTTCTTTTCTGGTTTTTCCTCTGGCTTTAATGGACTCCTTCTTCCAGTGTCCTATCTGCCTGCAATAAGCACATTGGTTTCTTTGTAGGGAACTCTGCTCACTTTTCTGGCCTTTCTGGTGTGGATCCGGGGCCCCTGGCTAGTGTTCTGTGATGGGATCCCTTCCTTTCTGGCTTCCTGGATGGCCACCACTAAGATTTTTGCTTGTCTTTTGGATGCTTTATTAGCAGCCTTTTCAGCTGCCTCAGCTGCCTGTTTTTGTTTTTCAAACTCTCGATTGTCAAAAACTTTCTGAGCTACTTCTAAAAGCTGGCTAATATTCATTCCAGCAAATCCCTCCAGCTTTTGTAATTTTCTTTTAATATCAGGAGCTGCCTGAGCCACAAACGCCAAATTAATAGCACGGCTATTCTCGGGAGCCACCGGGTCAAAAGGGGTGTAAGTTCAATAGGCGTTCTAAAAATGCTCCAGGTGACTTATCAGGCCTCTGGACAACTTCAGTTGTCTTAGACAGATTCATGGGTTTTCGAGCAGTTCCCTTGATGCCCACAAGGAGATACCAGTGAAAATCAACTAAAGCCCTCCTCCCACCCGAGGAGTTAGGTTCTCAATTAGGCTGGGTAGAGGGAAAAACCTTCTCAAGGAGGTTTTGGGCTTCCCCCTCCGGTCTATTGGCTGACGTAAGGAAATACTTTCTGGCTTCTCTTCGGATACGATCCCTCTCTTCAGAGGTGAAAAGGGTTAAAAGGCATTGCTGATAATCATCCCAGGTGGGCCAGTGAGTCCGCAGAACGGACTCCATCAGTGAGGTCAGAACCTGGGGCTTTTCAGAGAAGGGGGGATTATGAGCCTTCCAGTTGTACAGGTCAGAAGTAGAGAGGGGGACATAAACTAAGAATGCAGCTGAGCGCTCATCACCTGGAAGGATTTGTGCCTCTCTCAGCGGGAGGAGGTTGTTACCTCCTCCTGCAGAGGCCGTAATCGGGAGGCTATAGGTGGGGATGCCACAGGAGATGTAGTCAAGGAGACAAGGAAAGATTCTGGGGGAGCAGGAATGTTCTAGGGTGGCAGAAATGGGTGAGGAACACTTTCCTCTTCTTCAGAAGGAGGCAACACAGGAGGAGCCGAGGGAGCTGAGGGTTGGGACGAAAGTGCAGTCCAGCTCAAAAGGACCTTGGAAGTGGGATCATGAAGGGCGCATGAGTGGAGCCAAGGTGGAGGGCTCCGGACCAAGCTCAGCCATTGATCAATGTAGGGAAACTGATCAGGGTGACCGGGAGTTACAGCAACGACCAGCCACACAGCCTGAACAGCTGTGATATTTAGTGACCCTTCTGGGGGCCACTCAGTTCCAAACTGTGGCCATTTTACTTCACAGAGTGTCCGGAGTTTGCCTCTTTTAAGGCAGACTCCCTAATCTTCTGAGAAGCCTAGAGAAAAATTCTGTAACATACATCAGAGAGGGCTCCAATCTTTACTGGGCTGGGAAGAAGTTTCCTATTCTGGAGGCAATTAACAAGGTTTGTGCAGAATTATTAAATCCAGCACAGACAGAGAAATTCATGGCCTAGGGAGCTGTAGTACTGGAAGAACAGAAATAGCATAGCCAAAAGAAGCAGGAAACCAGCTATAGCCAGTGCTTCTTGCCACATAAGGTCTGTCTTTTTACGCTTCGAGATTTAGGGAGAGGACAAGAGGCAGGTCAGAGGCCAGTGGGACCTATGTGATCCCCCTCTCCTCTAACTTATAGCCTAAATATTTTTGGTGTCTCCACGACACGAAGGCAAAAAGATCAAACTTGGCCTTTTTTAAAGGGTTCTAAGAGGGAGAGCAGAGCCAAGTCTTGGAGGCGCTGGACCTGCTGTGACACAGGAAAACGAGATGTGCGGCATAAGGGATGGGGATGAGGAGGAAAGGGGCCCCTGGGATCTTCTCAGGCTGGGAGGAGCCGTGCGGGGCAGCGCTGGGTAGTCAGGACGACTGACTCCGCCGTCCCCTGCCCCGCCTTCAGGCCCTATCAGGTGCTGCAAGCCCGGCTCAGAAGCCTGGCCTGGAGCCAAGGTCACCGCAGCAGGCTGGGTCTCTGTCTTCTGAGCCGGGTGTGGACGCGCTGGTGCTCAGGGAAGTCGGAGATTTTACTCCTGAAAGCGCGGGAGCCAGGCGCCAGCGGGGGTCCCTGGGGGAGGGGGTCTGGCCCCCTCACCTCCCACTCTTCGCCCGCGGGTTGGGGAGCCCCTGCCGTGGGGGAAGGAGGCTGTTTCCTTTGTAAACTGGCAGAGGCGTGCCTGGCCCCTGGGCCTGGCAACCCGAAGAGACACGCCTCAGACCTCCGGACAGAGTAGAGCAGTATGGGTATAGGTTTCTCTGCACAGTGCCTTATCCAAGGGCACGGGAAAAGTTACGAGATGACAGAGAAGGTGAGCAAGGAGGTCTACAGGGTGGCTATTTTGGATCCACCATGGGTCTAACGGGAAGATGGACCAGTTGTTGGGGCATGGGCTATGGCAATCTAAATGCCAGCAATCTGTGTGGTGCCAGAAATCCCAAACGAGCGAATGTTTCCCACACTCTTCCCGGTAACAACAACTGATTTGTTTCTGACAGAAAAGGCAGGACTGGGATGGCCAGTCTAAATGACTAATGAGAGATTTGACCTCCTGTAAAAGAAAATCACTACTGAGGACCTTGAAGAACTCCTTACCTAGTCGTCTAGGGCAATATCAATGACCTGACATGAAACTTAGACACCAGACAGGACAATAGACACAAACACGACAATAGACACCAGACAGGACAATAGACACTGGGGTATATAAACAGTTATGGCAATTTTTATAGACAGACAAGGGGAGGGGGTCCCGTGATGGGATCAGTCAGATGCCCGCCTGGCAGCTCCCCCGGAGGGGACGTAGGCTCCTCTTGGCATTGGCAGGCCGGTATAAACCCCCGGCTGGGATCAAGCTATGCCGATGCTGCCTTAAGCCTTATGAGGTAACCACAGAACCGCAGGTGAGGGCCCACTCGAACTCTGTAGCTTTTGCCGTGGAGCTACAAACTGGAAATTCAAGTGCAAGCCCTTGAACTCCACATCCACACATCCACTCACTCATTCACACAGAGTTTATAAGTTTTCTTATTCCCGTTCCAAAACAGAGGTCTCTGGGAGACCTGAACGAGAGAAGAAGAGATAGAGAAAGAGGGAGGGAGGGAGAGAAAGAGGTAGAGGGGGAGAGAGAGATAGGAGGGGGAGAGGGAGAGAGAGAGAGAGAGAGAGAGAGAGAGAGAGAGAGACTAGTCTTAACGCAGAGGCCAGCCTGCCAGAAACCAGGACTCTGCCCTCCACTGTCCTGGAACATGGACAGAGTCAGAGAGAGACGCCCTCATCAGGGCCGCTTCCCTCTCAGAGAAACACAGTCAGATCTGACTTACCTTCCCGGGACCAAAACTGAGGACTCAGGAGTTGAATTTGGCTGGGCACACACACCGGTACCTGATCCATTCCGTTCAGGAAGACAGGGCCTATGCGGCCCTGGAACATCTTCAGGTGGGGCCTCCCCTATAAGCCGGCGTCTGTCCAGGGTAGCCCGGAGCGAGTCCGACTCACAGCCGATGGCATATAAAATCTCTTTGGGGCCTGCAAATGCTGTAACTGTGCAAGTTACAGAGAAACTCCACAAGCTGAGACGAATTCAGGAGTCTATTAGCCAGCGACCAAGAGACAGCTAGTGCTCAAAATTCTCTCGGCCCCAAAGAAGGGGCTAGATTTTCTTTTATACTTTGGTTTAGAAAGGGGAGTGGGGGAGTCTAGTTAAAACAATCTTACAGAAGTAAAGCAGGAAGAAAGTTAAAAGGATTAATGGTTACAGGAAAGCAAACAGTTCCAGGTGCAGGGGCTTTAAATCTATTACAAGATGATAGACTTGGGGCTTTGGGTGATATCAACTGGACACAAAGCTGGTGCTATGGGTGCTATCAACCAGGCAAGTTCCTAGGAACTGCGGATATAGCTTGCCACAGTATCTTATCAGTTAATTGCATCCTTGGATGTGCTGGGAGTCTGCTTGCACAAGTTAAGTCCTTGAGTAAGGGGGTGGGTAAGGGGCTGTAAGTGAAGGAACCAAGATGGAGTCTGTCTGGCTCTCTCAGCTAAGGGAGAGTCAATTCAGGTTAAAACAAGGTTGGGTATCACAGTAAATGTAGTTTATCCAATCTACATTTTTACTGATAGTTACCCGTCAGAACAATGCAGATTCAAACCTGGCAGCTATTTGGTTTTGAGCTTTGAATTCACTGGGCACTCCTCGTGGAACCCCGATAGCATCTATATAGACCTGAGGATCAAACTACTCATAAGGAACCTCTCTTGATTCATGGCATTTTGCTTTTACTTTCTCCTGTTGATGAAATGCCAGGGTGAAAGGGATGGCCAATTGGACTAGAGCACAAGTTCTGCCTCAGTTACTTGGCAGAGTGTCCAGTAAAAGCCCACCACAATACCACCATACATCCACTTGGGGATGGCTAAGGACAGACTGATGGGCAAGCTCTTGAAAGGGCCTAAGCTCTTTGCATCCCTTTAAGCTTCCAAGAAATGTCAAGTTTTCCCTGTCATGAGAGACATCAAGTAAACCTGGCATTGAGAGGCGGAGTCTGAATGACCCTCAGGGGCTGACCCACAGGGTATCAAACCTCTGGGAAGAGCAAGGAGAGAGCTTGGCATGATTTATCATCCTAGCCTGTGGGATTTTTGAAAAAAGCCACCACACAGCTCATGCCCAGTCAACAGAGAGACCATCTAAGTGGAAAGGGGACAATCTGGGCCTCTGGCCTACCGTATGCACAGGCGTAACAGTCGCTTTTGTTCAAAGTATAGATGAAATATTTAATCCATTCCAGCCAGGCATTTACATCTTTGTATCCTGTCTCAATTGCTAAGGTTTGTTTCAAGTCATTTACTTTTACAACTGACACCTTAGTCCTATTATTAGGTATAGTAATAACAGATGTCTGATTTACAGCTGAAGCTATTGGGGGTGGGGAAGCAGGAGGAGAAGGAGTAATAATGTATTTCAAAAATACCTATAGGATCTTTTCCATTGATATTGGCCCCGATTCCATAGAAGCGACTGAGGGCAGGCCGAGGATCAGTGGAGGTAGGGGTAGTAGAAGAAATGAGAATAGGGTTACATTGGTGGGATTGGCAATCAGGGAGAGTAGTTCTTTTGGTAAAGTGGAGGAGGGGCTTTAGATTGACACAAACCCCCCACCCCCATAGAGGTCCAACGTTGGTTTTGAGTGGTCCAAAGGACATAGTCCCAATCACTGCAAGGTTTCCAGGCTGTGGGAATAAAGAAATGGTGTCTTGGTTGTAGACGATCACAGCAGTGAGAACTACGGGCAACAGAGGAAGCTAGGGGGCCAGGGCAGAGATATTTGTCTGAGGAAGCTAGTTGCCTTTGGTTCTTTAAATCCCCACAAAGAATAACAAGATAAGCATCAAAAACAATGGTTTGGGGTGAGTCAGACCTAGTTATATTAATAACGAAATGGCTAGCAGTGGAATAAGGAAAGAGGGAGAGACAGCACAATAGGTAAAGGAGAGTTAACTCTTTCTTAGCTTTAATTTGGTAGGGCTTCACCCTGGAACAATGGCCCATGATTCTGAAGGTGGCAGTAGCGCCTCTTTGACTCGAGTGTGGTGAGTCCAACCTCTTTCCGCTGTTCGGACTGCAGTTTCAGTAGTCAGGAGCATTAGATATGATCCTTCCTAAGCTAGCTCAAGTTTTCCTTCTTTCCACCCTTTGATGAGGAAGTGATCTCCAGGTTGATGCTGGTGTACCAGGAGCTCCAGGGTTGGTGTCTGTGCTAGGAGACCTTTGGTTTTAAGAGAAAAAAAAGTAGAAGATAGACTAAGTATATAATTTTTGAGGAATTGGTCTGTGATTTCAAAGGTAAAGACATCAATGGTAGAATGTAAATAAGGCAACCCATGTAACATCTCATAAGGAGATGAACCAACATCCTTTCAAGGGGCAATTCTGATTCTTTTTTTTTTTTTTTTTTTTTAGACAGAGTCTCGCTCTGTTGCCCAGGCTGGAGTGAAGTGGTGCAATCTCGGCTTACTGCAAGCTCTGCCTCCCAGGTTCACACCATTCTCCTGCCTCAGCCTCCTGAGTAGCTGGGACTACAGGTGCCCACCACCAAGCCTGGATAATTTTTTTGTATTTTTAGTAGAGACAGGGTTTCACCATATTAGCCAGGATGGTCTCGGTCTCCTGACCTCGTGATCTGCCTGCCTTGGCCTCCCAAAGTGCTGGGATTACAGGCATGAGCCACCGCACCCGGCCCAGTTCTGATTCTTAACAAAGCAATGGGGGCATTTGGTCCAAGGTAACTGGGTTTCTAGGACCACTTTGGTTAGGTGACTCTTTAGAGTTTGACTCATTCTTTCTACCCTTCCTGAAGAGGATGGATGCCAAAGGATATGATATTCCAATTTTATGTCTAGTGCCTGGGCCAATCCTCAAACAACATTTGCTGTAAAATGGGTCCCGTTGTCTGAGTCAGTGTGTTCTACTAGTCCAAACCTGGGTATGATGTTTTCAATTAATGCCTTAACTACATTGGTAGCGGTTGCACTTGAGAAGGGGATAGCCTCTACCCAGTGAGTAAGTAAAATGATCTACTATTACTAACACATACTTTAAGCAACCCATTGGAGGCATTTCAGTGTAATCAATTTGAACTTTGGAATAGTCTTATCCCTGGATCCCTTCCTCCTAAAGGTAATTTTCTTAGGGCTTGTTTATTAGTTGTCTTGCATATTAGGCAGCTGTCTGTGACCTACTTGGCTAAGGTATAAATTCCAATACACCCATATACCCTGAGAGTCACAACAAACATAGCTTGGGGTCCCCAGTTGGTCCCCTGATGTAATTAAGACAAGACCTCCTTCATGAGAGGTTTGGACAACATCTCCCTTTGATCTGGTAATATCGATTTCCCTTCTGTGTTCTCTTTAGTTCCTATTCTTACTAATTTCTCCTTTTCGGTGGAAGAGAAAATGGGGACTGCAGTAGGAGAAGGAAGGCATGGAGTTAAGTAAAAGACAGGTGTTTCAGAAGAAATGGCAACTTGTTTTGCTATCTGATCTGTGAGGTTATTTCCCCGACTTATGAAAGAAAAGTCATTTTGATGCCCTGGGACATGTACAATAGCTGTCTCTTCTGGCAACTGGAGATTGTTGAGGATACAAACAATTAGTTCTCTGTGAACTAAATCTTGGCCTCTACTATTGATAAAGCCTCTCTAAATCCAAATTTTTCCAAATATATGTGCTACCCCAAAGGCATATTTAGAGTCAGTATAAATAGTTCCTTCTTGGTTCTGTAAATGTTCTAAAGCTTGGCTGAGTGCGAACAGTTCGAGTCTGGGCAGACCTCCTAGCTCTACTTCTTCAAGAGTTTCTTCATCAGTTATGGCACACCCATTATGCCTTTTCCCTTCAATTACCTGGGAAGACCCATCTATGAATAAGTGTTGCCCTGTCTTGAAGGGAGTTTCTCCCAAGTCTGGTCAAACCTTTGTATGGTAATCAAATCTAAACATGCATGCTCTCTTTTTAAGTTTGGATCCCCTGTTAGAAAGCCTGCTGGATTAAGTGAATTATCAGTAGTTAATATTAAATCATCCTTTTCCAGCAGGACAGCCTCAGACTTTAAAATCCTTGAGTCAGTGATCCACCTTCCTGCTTTCTGATTTAAGATAGTTCTAACTTGGTGGGGCGTGCTTACTGTTAATTTTCCTCCAAAGGTTAGCTTCCTATTTTCTTCAACTAATACAGCTGTACCCATGATGGATTGGATACATTGAGGCCACCCACGAGTGACTGGGTCTAAGACCTTTGACAGGAAGGCCACGGGCTGTCACTGGCCTCCATGCTCTTGGGTAAGCACTCCTAGAGCTACCCTATTACTCACATTAACAAAGAGGTGAAATGGCTTTTTCAGGGAGGGTAGAGCTAGAACAGGGGCGATTATGAGCATCTCTTTTAATTCTCCAACCTGATGGATTTCCTCAGAAGTCCACAAGAGAGTCAGGCTTCCACTGGGTAAGTTTTTCATATAAAAGTTTACTTTTTAATGCATATGAGTCAATTCATAAATGACAATATCCAATTAGTCCCCAAAACTTCCTGAGTTCTTGTTTAGTTTGAGGCAGGGGTAAGGAAACAATTCCCTCCACTCTTTCAGGTCCTATTCTTCATTTACCTGCACTGATTAGGTGACCTAAATATTTAACTTCAGGTTCTACATATTGAAGTTTCCCTTTTGAGACCCATAACCCCTCACATTGGAAGTGGTTGAGAAAATGTGTAGAGAAGTCACCCATTTCCTTTATATCTTTACCAGATATAAGGATATCATCCACGTACTGAAGCAGACATATTTGCTTAGAGACTATGACTTTCTCTAGTACTTGTTCCAGAATCTGACCAAAGAGGTTGGGGGAGTCTGTGAACCCTTGGGCCAGGACTGTCCATCAATATTGTTGTTTCCACCCCAAATAGGGATCTTCCCACTCGAAAGCAAATATATCTCAGCTATCCTCAGCCAAGGGGCATGCTCAGAAGGCATCCTTTAAATCTATTACTGTGAACCACTGATGATCATAAGGAATTTTTCTAACAATGGTGTAAGGGTTGGGAACAATGTTTGAGTAGTCTGGACTATTTGATTAATAGCGCTGAGGTCTTGCACTAATTGATATGACCCATCTGGCTTCTTGACAGGCAGGATTGGGGTATTGTAAGGAGACAGACAGGGTTCAAGAAGCCCATCTTTAATGAGACTTTCAATTACAGGTTTTAGCCCTACCCTGCCTTCTAAAGGAATGTGATATTGCTTTCTCCTTACTATTTCCCCAGGAGTTTTTAGTTAGATATATATCAGAGGGACTTGGGGTCTCCCTCTATTTCCTTCCCTTGACCAGACATCAGGATGAATGTATTTTTCATCCACAGAAGTGAATAAGTTTAATGAAGTGAGGAATCCCTTGGGGCCTACTTGAAGGCCTGTGCCTAGCTTCAGCATTAAGTCTCTTCCTAATAGATTAGTTCCAGCTTCAGGGATCAATAAAAATTGAATATGAGTAAATCAAACTTGATATCTGACTTGCGTGCTTTCTGAAATTTTTGCCTAAATCCTTCTCCTTTTACCCTAGAGACTAAAAGTTCTTCTGAAGAGCAAGTAAGACCAGGTGGAGGGAAACAAACAGAGGAGTGTGAAGCCCCTGAATTGACTAAAAAGGTGATAAATTCACATTTAGATCCTACCTCCAAATTTATCAAGGGTTCCTGATGGGACTCAAAATAAAAGAGGCAGAGCCCCTGACTCCCCTATTATTCCTCAAAAGTCATGAGTGTGAAGGCTTCTCCCTCCTTGTTTAGTTCAGAACACTCTTGAAGTGGCCCATTCTTCCACATTTGTAGCTTCTATCTTGTTCTTCTTCCTCCTCAGTCTTAGTATTCTCTGACCTTGCTCCCCATACCCCTTAGGGGGCTTGTTAAACGATGGAGGCTTGGGTCCTCTAAAGGAGGGTTTAGGCCCCTTATAATTTCTGGCTCCCTGAAAGCTCTGCTTAGAAATATATGGGTTTGGAGCCATCTGCTGGAAGGGGGATAACAGAAGTTTTGTCTTTCGTTTTTGTTTATCCTCATCTCTCCTCACATACTTTCTGAGCCTCCATGAGAAGTTCACTCAGGGGATGTTCCTCCCAATTTTCTATCTTTTGTAGTTTTTTGGAAATGTCTGGACAACTTTTAGTAACAAAGTGGAGTTTTAACATTCCTTGTCTAAGGCGATCTTCCAAATTGAGGCCTGCATATTGTTTTATTTGCTCCCTCATTCTGTCTAAAAATCTATTGGGCCCTTCACCCTTTTCCTGTTGTATGTCAAATGCTTTAGAAAGATTTTGAGTTCGGGGTACTGATTCTCAAATTCCTTTTATTATCATCTCCCTTAGGTCCTGCATGTTTTCCTGGTGATTTGCATTGTTATTATCCCACTGGGGGGGTCTGAGGCAGGAAATTTATGGTCTGCAGGAGGAATGTTTTGACCAGGAGGGTGCTCACATTCTCAAACTACCATAGCAGCCCTATGAATCGTATTTCATTCTTCCCCTGAAAAGAGGATGTCCAGATGGACCTCAGCTTGGCCTAAGTGTATATCTGAGGTCCTAGAAATTGATCAATTATCTAGTAATGGCTTAAGCTCCTTTTTAAAACTCTAGACTTCTGAACCGGTCAAGGGAACAAGCCAATGGCTCCCCCTCCTTCTGGTACTTCTCTTAGAGGAAAAAAAGTTGGATCTGGCTCTTTAGGCATGGAGGGAAATGGGAAGTTTTGAATATCCTTTTGACATTCCTCTCTCTCACCTTGAAGGCCCTTTAAGGAGGGTTAATAGATTGTGGAGGGACAGGCTCATGAGATGGTAATTCCATAAAGTCAGGATTGGAGGGAGGAGGAGTATTATGAACAAGGGAAGGATGTGGGGCGGTAGTCAGAGGGACACCAGAAGTGGAAGAGAGATCTGCAGCAGCAGCCGCTGAAATGGAACACGAGCAAGGGACACAGGCGAGGGAGGGGCCTGACATGGCAGCTGCAGCTGGAGAAGCAGCAGCCAGAGGGATGGCACAGGTTGGGAAGGGGCCTGAAATGGCAGCCGGAGGAGTGGCAGCCGGAGGATATGGAGCAGCAGCTGGAGGAATGGGTTTGGGGGCACTAAATGGAGGAAGTGGAGGAAGATAATCTAGAGGGCCGCACGTGTTGATGGGTGTGGTTGCCTAGGAACGGGGACTCTTCCTGTCTCAGAGGGGTTGGTTTCTGGCTTGCTCCCTCCAAGTTTTAGAGAGTAAAGGAGGACAGGTCCCTGCCTCCAACATAGAGTATAATCTATCTCCTCCTGGGAGACAGGGCTCTTATCATTAACACGTTTGATTAAAAGCTGATAAATCCACTCCTCATTAGACCCAAATTTTGGCCAGAAAAGTGAAGGTTTAAGGATGGGTTCTCAAACCCAAATAAAAGAACAATATTTTATCATCTGCTGCTTCTGTTTATGTTTAGTCCTTTCATTATCTTTCCAATATTTTAACATAAGCGCCAAGAGACCATCAGAAGGAATTTCATCTCTCTCTTGATTCTCTATCTTTCCTGTCTTACTTGAAACGTTTCCCATCTCAGAGGTTATGGGGGTTCCAACCTCTCCCACTAGAAGTGTCTTACTCTCCCCTCTTTCCTCCTTGTCCCAGAGGCTCACTAAGGCTTTAAGAGGGGGTTCCAACCTCTCCTATTAGAGATGTCTCACTCTCCCCTTTCCAGTGGCTGTGTGAACGCTCAGTCCCCCCCAGAGGGGTTTCTTGCCTGTCCTGTAGCTCCACCTACTGGAGGTTCCTTGCACCTTCTTTCACTTTGTCCACTCTGACTGTTCCTGCCCCAAGCCAATATGTGGCAGCATAAGACCACAGAGAAGACTCACTTGCTACACACAATAATGCTTAGCACCATTCATACACACTCTCAACCTCCAAAATGTTGTCCTGACCACCAAGGAAATACTTTGTCACTCTTGCGAGGTTTCTTACCTTGGTCTGTGCACAAAAGTTACCTGGTCCCCTGATCGCCGCGGTCTTGCGAGCCTCTCCTCCCCACGTTGCTGAGAATCTGGATTTATTTGTCACAATGGGTGGGTCCTGATCCCCCACCCCTGTGGCCACCGTGACTAGACAGTGGGATGTGTCTCCCCGTGGGTGGGGTGACCAAAGGCCCCCTCCCAAAGGAGAATGCTCACCCCACGTTGGGCACCAAGAATGTTGGAACTAAAGCTTGGAGTCTTAAGGAAAACGAGCACTCAAACAATGGATTTCTCAGCAAAGCAAATTTATTTCTGTGCAGAGGGGTGCTTCTCCTTGACCAGTCGCCAAGGACAAAGGAGGATGAAAGTTTTTATCCCTGACACAAATCCTGCCCCTGTGCCCTTTCCCCAGTGGCTGAAGTCAGGCCACACAATCTAAACTAGACCTGGTTGACTAAACATTTGAACTTTCTTTAGATAAGGTGGGCACATAAGGGAAAGAGGGGAGAGGGGGAAGGGGTGTCTGCGATGAGCTACAGAGCTAATCTTCTTCCCAAATAAGGAAAGGAATGTGAGCTGGACTGATAACGCCTGGTACTGTGACATGCCTGGGCATGTAGCAAAAGCAGAAAGGAAAGAAAAGAGAAGGAAAGGGAAGGGGGTGGTACTGTGAATTAAAGAATAAAGGATTGATATGACATAACTGTCTATGTAAAAAAAATCCCAAATGACCAAACAAAGAACTCCTGGAACTACTAAGAGATAGTAATAATCAGGTTGTAGAATATGTGGTTGATATAGAAAAGTCAAACGTTTTCCTGTATATCAGCAAAGAACAAGTAGATATGAAATGAAAAACACAACACTACTATGATACTGAGAAAAACAGAGAGAAAGAAACTCCTATGTAGAAATATAACAAAGACCTTTTGACAAAAATTATACATTTCTATTTAAAAGAATCGAAGAAGGTCTAAATAAATGGAAATACATTTTATGTCATGGATAGGAGGCCTCAATATTGTTTTAAGGTTAGGTCTCCTGGATTTGAATTACAGATTCAACACAATCCCAACAAAAATCCTAACAACTTATACAAAAAACTGATTCTAAAGGTTATATAGAAATGAGGCAGGAGAATAGTGTCTGGAGACAGGGAACCTAAGGTTGATTCGTGCTAATTTGGATAGGAGAGGCCACTCTCTTTTCAACCCCTCCTTCTTCTGCATGGCAGTTGAAAAATGAAAGTACCCCCATTTGGTTCCTTCCCACAGTCAATCAGACTGGTCGCGGGCCTACTGTTCCCCTCCCACAACCAATCAGACTGGTCATGGGCCACTACATTTGCATAGAGTGAACCAATGGGATACCTCTAGAGGATATTTAAACCCCAGAAAATTCTGTAACTGACAATCTTGAGCCATTTTTTCAAGCCCATGCCCACCCTCTGGAGTATACTTTCGTTTATAATAAATCTCTGCTTTTGCTGCCTTGCTTTGTAGGTGCATTTTGTCCAATTCTTTGTTCAAAATGCCAAGAAGCTGGACAACTACCCTCAACTGGTAACAGAAATGCAAAAGCTCCAGAACCGTCAATGAATAGTGAAGAAGAAATTGACAGTATTCACACTACCTCACTTCAAGACTTAATACAGCTAGAGTAATCAAGACAGTGTTTTATTTGAAAAAGAATACACAAATACACCATAGAACAGAAAACCCAGAAATAAATGCACATAAATACAGTTAACTGATCTTCGAAAAAGGAGCAAAGGAAATTCAATGGAAAAAATATAATTCTTTCAACAATTATTGCTCGACATCTGAACACCCATATAACAAAAAATAAAGGAGACATAGACCTTGCAACTTTCACAAAATTAGCTCAAAATTATCATAAATCTAAACATAAAATCCACAATTTGAAACTTCTAGAAGATAACACAAACCACCTAGGGTGTGGCAATAAGGTTTTAGATGCAATGCCAAATGCATGATTTATGAAAAAGAAAACTAATAAATTGGGCTTTATTGGAATTAATTTTGTTTTGGCAAAGGTACTGTTAAGAGAATGAAAAGACAACTGCAGACTGGAACAAGATATTTTTCAAAAAACACACTTGATAAAGAATTGGTAGTCAAAATATACAAAGAACTATTAAAACTCAGAAAGAAAACAATCAACCAATTATAATATGGTCAAAATATCTGGAAAGACACCTCATACAAGATAGAAAGCAATAAGCATATGACAAGCTCAACATCATGTCATTAGGGAGGTGCAAATTAAAGCAATGAGGTACCTAGTAGGGTGGCTAAAAGCCAAAACACTAACACCAAAAATGCTGGAGAAAACGCAAAGCAACAGGAAGTCTCATTAATTTTTCCTATGAATGAAAGATAAAAAGCCACTTTGGAAGACAGTCTGGCATGCTCTTACAAAGATAAACATTCAATTTCGCAATTGCATGTGTGGGTACTTACCTAAATGAGTTAGAAACTGATGTCCACACAAGTCTTCACAGGGACATTGATAGCAATCTTGTTAATAATTGCCAAAAACTAGAAGCAATCAAGATATACCTTTTAATAGGTGAATGAGTGAACTGTTGAATACCCATAAAATAAAATATTATCCAGAAACTGCACTATCAAGCCACAAAAAGACATGAAGAGACCTTAAATGCATATTGTTAAGAAAAAAAAAAAAAACAGTCTAATAGGGCTACATACAAAATGATTTTCTGGGAAAGCTAAAAAATAATAATCTGAAAAAGGTAAAACTATGGAGACAGTAAAAAGATCAGGCCGGGCGCGGTGGCTCACGCTTGTAATCCCAGCACTTTGGGAGGCTGAGGCGGGCGGATCACGAGGTCAGGAGATCGAGACCACAGTGAAACCCCGTCTCTACTAAAAATACAAAAAAATTAGCCGGGCGTGGTGGCGGGCGCCTGTAGTCTCAGCTACTCGGAGAGGCTGAGGCAGGAGAATGGCGTGAACCTGGGAGGCGGAGCTTGCAGTGAGCCGAGACTGCGCCACTGCACTCCAACCTGGGCGACAGAGCGAGACTCCGTCTCAAAAAAAAAAAAAAAAAAAAAAAAAAAAAAAAAAGATCAGTGGTTGCCAGAAATTTCAGAGAAAAAGAGAGAATAAGGAAAGGGAAATAATGATGAGTGGGTAGAACATGGGATTTTCAGGGCAGTAAACCTCATCTGTATGACACTATGATGGATATATGACACATGAATTTTTCAAAACCCATATAACTATGATGAAATTGTTCACAAAGAGTGAACCCTAATGTAAAGTATGAACTTTAGTTAACAATCTATTGCTTCATCAATTCTCAACCCCATCAAATGTAATATATTGGTTCATCAATTGTAATAAATGCACTATACAAATGTAAGACATTAAAAACAGGGGAAATTATGAGTTGAAGATGAGTATATCGGTACTAATTTATCTGATCAAACTTTTTGTAAACCTAAAACCGCCCTAAAAAATAAAATATATTAAATTAAAAAGCAAATAAATGACCATTCCATGAAAGATTAACAACTGTGCAAAAAGGAGTATCACATACAGAATAACATTTTCATAAACACATGTAAAAATAAAGCATATTAACATAGAGATCCATACACAGGTTATAAACGTATGAAGAAAAGCAAGCAAAGCATTTTACAATTAACAATGCTGACTCTATCTGCAGAGAAATTGGACAACTCAACCTTGAAAAATGATTTCAAGGCCAGGCGAGGTGGCTCACACCTGTAATCCCAGCACTTTGAAAGGGCAAGGCAGGCGGATCACCTGAGGTCAAGAGCTCGAGACCAGCCTGGCCAACATGGGGAAACCCCGTCTCTACTAAACATACAAAAATTAGTGGGGTGTGATGGCCTGTAATCCCAGCTACTCAGGAGGCTGAGGCAGGAGAATCACTTGAACCCAGGAGGTAGAGGTTGCAGTGAGCCGAGATCATGCCATTGCGCTCCAGCCTGGACAACAAGAGCAAGACTCCGTCTCAACAACAACAACAACAAAATTATTTCAAGCAGGGTGTGTGGTGTGAAGACGTTTTCCAAGTCTTTGCCTGGTTTTCATTATGTGGATGTACTGTTTACAGTGCACAGTTGACTGTGCAAATATCTGTATTTTCCTTATATGTAATATTTGTAATAAGATTTTATGATCCAAATTCAATACACAAATCTCAGTGCATTTTCAATTGCTACCAAGACTTTGAAGTTAAATTTTTAAAGATAACATAACCCATTAAAACTAATTTTTTGAAGTCCTAAAATATCTCTAATGATATAAAATGATTACGTAAGAAAAAGTATACATTAAAAGATATCAAAGTATAATGAAATAAATGGAAAGATGGTATATGTTCTTAGAAAGAGAACTGAACATCACCATGATGCAAGTTTTCCTAAATAAATCTAGTGTCTTAAGTTCCATGAAATTCACAACTGTTTGTTTTTACTGATGAGTTTTAGAAAAACTACTTCTAAAAACTCAAAGAGAAGACAAATGTCTACAGTCAAGATATCATAGAGAACTATTACAGTGTTATAGAGCGAATGTTTACATATCCCCCAAAATTCATATGATCAAATCCTGACCCCAATGTGATGATATTAAGAGGAGGCACTTTGGCTGAATGCAGTGGCTCAAGCCTGTAATGCCAGCACTTTGGGAGGCTGAGGTGTGTGGATCACATGAGGTCAGGAGTTCAAGACCAGCCTGGCCAACAAGGTGAAACCTCATCTCTACCAAAAGTACAAAAATTAGTTGGGCATGGTTGCAGGCGCCTGTAATCCCAGCTACTCAAGAGGCTGAGGCAGGAGAATCGCTTGAACATGGGAGGCAGAGGTTGCAGTGAGCTGAGATCGTGCCACTGCACTCCAGCCTGGGCGACAGAGTGAGACTCCGTTCCAAAAAAAAAAAAAAAAAGATGGGGCACTTCTAGGAGGTAACTAGAATTGATGAGCTCATGAGGAAGCCTTATCAATGAGATTGGTACCCTTATGTAAAGAGGCACATGTCTATTTCTTTCAGGCAAAAGAAATTCCATTTAATTATTATTTTTATAATACATTATTCAGTAAGCAGATAGTCATATTTGAGTATTTCTAGGTGTTGTCAAGGTTGTCCTATAGAATTTAGCATTAATCTTCAAAGTACAGAAAACAAAAACAAAAACAAACTAAAAAACTACTACTGTCATTAGAAACAAATCCCTCACCTTGCAAAGAAAGAGGAATTGATGTTTTAGTGAATCTTTGTGCTTTATCAATTTATCTACTAGACTTTTTTTTCTGGAAATGTATACATTTTCTACAGCCATAATGGAAAATATTTTCTTATTTCTTTTCTGTGGTAGCATTCTTAAGTAAAACCGCTAAAACTTCATTTGAAATCACCCAAAAGAAATAAACAGACCTCAGAAACTTAGTACACATACACAGAGAAAGAAAAAAGTAAATAATTTTTAACAAATGGAATATGAAACTAAACATTTAATTATTTTCAATTCTACTTCCTTCTTGCTTCTGTGAAACTATTTTACCTTATCTTTCAAGTTGGCATTCGGGAGTATGGGGAGGAAATCGGAAATTTAGGATTTTACTGCCAGCCCTAGAAGAGTTAGGCTGAGCGAACGGGGTGGTAGATTGGAGATCCTGTTTGCCAAACATATGGAAAATGCAAAGGAAAACATTTCCCCACTGTGGAGTATTAAAATAATTAAATAGGAGTGAGTTAGACTGAAGTGGCTGTAGTGCCCTGGGTTTCTACCTAAGAAAACCAAAACCTAACGCTAATGTATTTTCTTGTAAATTACTAACTTAAAAGAAAATTCAGGTTTAACTACCCACAAACTATCAATTAACCTCTGATTACACAACCACGAAATTTCCACCTGGATAGTCCAAATAAGGTTAATACATAACTGCACCCAATGAATTACTGAATGAACCTTATAAAAAGTCTTTCCTTCAAGCCCCTCCAGGGAACCCCAAAACCACAAACCGAGGGCTCTACAATTCATGACCCGCTGTTTGCTCAAATAACAAAGCCTCAGTTTAATTAACAGAGCCTCAGTTTAATTTTTAACAGAACAAGAAGAGCTGGGACCCCACCAACCACAGCTCCTTCCACACAGGAACCGCGCACGCCGAGTCGGGGTCTCCCCTGGTGACCCTCCAGCCCTCGCAGAGCAGCCCAGAGAGGGCTCCAAATCATCACACAAAACTGGGACCAGACAGGACGCCCAGGGTCGCGGTTGTTGCTCTAGTCCCGCTCTGCAACCGGAGGGTTCTTAGGGCCAAGCTGAGCCAGTAGGGACTCAGTCCACAGACTCCGGAGCTGACTTCCAGGAGCTCGAGTCCCGCCACAGCCGTTTCCCGCCAACAGCAGCCAGCCCCCAACCCCGTGTGGAGACTCCCAGCTCCTGGGCTCACTATTTCCTGGCTTCCGGAATGTTCTGGCATCCTGTTTAAGGATCTCCAAGGTCACAGGCCGGCAGAGGCTGCGGCAGAGCCACCCAGTGCCTTCTGGGCCAAGAAGACAATGAGGCCGAGTGGGAGGCGGGCGGCCAGACCTGAGACAAAGGCCCCGCCAGACGGTGGAAGCCACACCCTCCTCTCCGGCTGCGCTCCTGATTGGACAATTCCCACTTCCGCGCTCCTGATTGGATAGGGCTAGAAGCCCCGCACCCTCCCCTTGAGCGATAGGAGTTGTAGAAGATGCGCTCAGACAAGGGGCTGAATGGGACCTAAATGAGGCTCTGGGCTGCAGCCCATGTCAGGCGCGGCTTCCCCCCAGAACTGGGACATGACCTGCCCAGAGGGCATTTGTATTTAACCTTGTATATAACATTATATCAATTTATGAATTATACATATATACATATTATTCACAAATTGAAACAACGTAATAATTATTATTTCAAAATTTCAGATTTCATAACTTTCCTGGCCTCTGGTGTTTTGAAAAGGCAGCCTGAGCTTTGAAAAGGGAGGCAGTACTCTCAGGCAGCAATGTCCAATAAACATAAAATTGAGCTAAGTGTGTCACCTTAAAGTTTCTAATAGCCACATCAAAGAAAAGAAGCCAGTAACACTAATTGTAATAATTTACCTAACCCAATATATCAAGAACATTAACATTTTAGTATGTGATCAACATAACATTATTTAAAAATTAATTTTTGGTACTAAATCTTCAGAACTCTCTATTTTGCCCAACAACCCGGGGCCCACGTCCCGCTCCGGCTCCGCGCTGGCTCACCCCCCGCGCGGGGCTGGGCAGGGCCGGCGCCCGTTAGCTCTGGAGTGTGAAGCCGCGTGTTAATGGAACCAGAGCCAGAGCAGCGGCGGCGGCGGGGACCCTGTGCCCCGCGTCCCGGAGGCCGCCGAAAGCGCCACCCCAACCCTCTCACGGCCGGCTGGACTGGAGCCACCAGCCCCGTCCTCCGCCCTCCCGCGGCGCCCAAACCCCTAGCTGGCCCCGCCGCCCTGACGACTGCGGACTCGCCGGCGGAGCCTGCCCGCCGGGGAGGGAGGCCAAGCGGCGGAGCGCACTGCTGCCGTTTCCCCACCATCTCGTGAATGTCGTCCCTCGGGTGGTGAGAGAACTTTGCGGCGGGCTGCAGCGCCCTTAGCGGAGAGACGCAGGAAGGGAAGGAAAGAAAGAAAGACCGAGGAAGAAGCGGCTCGGAAGAAGGGTCCGGAGCTGCCAGGCCGACAGTGCGGAGCGAGTGGGAGCGGTGCGGGGCGAGTGGTAGCTATGCGTGGCGCCTTGACGCGTCCCGGGCTCGAGGAGCAGCGGGCAGCTGCGGTACTGCGCTCCGCGGAGTAGCCCCGTCGGGCCAGGAGGGCTTGTACAACCGCTGAGAACACCAAGTGCTGGTCGCACGAGGCGTGCGGAGTCGCCTCCCCGCACACCCTCTGCGCGTTCCCCGCCTAGTCGTCCCTCGCTAACCCGCCGGGAGCCTCCGCCGCGGCCTCAACCTCGCTCCCTGCCGCGTCCCGGGAGCCCGCGAGCACCAGGCCGAAGGCGCAACCGGGCCTTGGGGGAGTCGCCCCGAAGGCATTGGGTTTGCTTGTGTGGGGTTAGCCGGGGCCGCGGCGCCACCCGCACGCACTTCGCCTGCCGCAGCCTCCGCCGCCGCCGCGGGGAAATCCCGGAGAGGAGGCGGACCAGAAAAGCGAAGAAAAGCAGCCGGCCAGGGTTTGCCAAGGACTGGCGCCACACAGGCGGATCGCCAAGGGGAGTGCGGTTGGAGTCACTGCGTCCCCATCTTCCCGCCCCGGCGGCTGAGCTCCGGGGGTTGGAGAGCAGCCCCAGGGCACAGTCCCCGAGCGCCCGGCGTCGCCAAGCAGGTTCTTGGAGCAGATGGGCCTGGGGCGCCCAGCGATGTGGCCCTGAGGAAGGGAGCCCGTACCTACCCAGCAGGAGCAGCCGCGGGGCCGAGTGGCAGGTGCGCCAAGCCGAGCGCACCCCCTGCGCTACCCGCTTCTGCCCGGCTTCCGTGCGTAATTTTCCTCGGCGGGAAAGTTGGAAAATGACCGGAGAATTGAGCTGCCCGGGAACAGAGCCCCGGCAGCCGCCAGAGCGATGTTTCCGCAGATCTGGCACCCGACGCGGCACCAGGCTGCAGGCCAGCCCTTCAAGTTCACTGTCCCGGGGTCCCTGGACCGGATTAAAGGGAAATTCCAGTTCCTGCAAGCACAGTATCACATCCTTAAGTTAAAATGTGAGAAACTGGCAAGTGAAAAGTCAAATGCTGAGGCGCTATGTGATGTATTATAAAATGTCATATGGATTAAACATTGATGTTGTAGGGATTTTTTTTTTTAGATAGAGTTTCACTCTTGTCACCCAGCTGGAGTGCAATGGTGCGATCTCGGCTCACTGCAACCTCCACCTCCCAGGTTCAAGTGATTCTCCTGCCTCAGCCTCCTGAGTAGCTGGAATTACAGGCGACCGCCACCACGCCCGGCTAACTTTTATATTTTTAGTAGAGACGGTGTTTCACCATGTTGTCCAGGCTTGTCTCGAACTGCTGACCTCAGGTAATCCACCCGCCTCGGCCTCCCAAAGTGCTGGGATTACAGGTGTGAGCTCCCGGCTTGGATTAATCATTGAAATGCATAAACGGACTCTAATCGCCAAGAGATTGAATACGATTTGTGCACAAGTCATCCCATTTCTGGGATGGGAACATCAACGACTGATGGCCCAGGCTGTCGAACGTGCCAAACAGGTTACCATGGCACCTGTTGGAATGCCATCATCGGGCAGCAACAGCTGCAGACTCAGCATCTTTCATGGCCACAGACCCCCGTTCCCCTTACTCCTCACTCTTCGAGACTTCAGCCTCCTGGAATCTCGCTCCTCGCGGGCAGTGCTGGCCTTCTTGCGCTGCCTAGTGCTCTGAGTGGGCAGTCTCATTTGGCAATACAAGGTGACAAGAAAGCACCATGATGCAGAGCACCACAGAGGTGAGAGGCCGGGCAAGCCAGATTAGGACATTTTCCTGATACTCTTACAGTACTGCAAAGCTGTATGCATCGCTAAAGAAAGCCTCAGCCTATACAGAAAGCAAACAATGAGATAAGAGGAACTGCTGCAAAGCTTTCCGCTGAAACACGAGCAAACCTAGAAGTTTGCAGGGTTTGCTGTGGGCATCTGTAGATTTCTCGATCTCGTTAGACTGCAGGCATCTTGATATCTTGGCAACTGCCTAGTTAATGTTACTGGCCTGTACCATATTATGGAAAACTGTTAACTGCTTAACTGGGTAATTTTTCAAAGAAAGTAATGTTGTTAAATGGGGTGAAATAAGAAGTTAAATTTGAAAGTGAGTATGTTCAAATGGAAGGTTTGATAATTGCATCTGCTACTACTACTTAGTTTCATAGGCTTTAATTCTAGTACGCATTAAATATTGGGCAAAATTGCACTTGACTAATTTTTGGAAGAAAAGCAATTCTGTCAAGAAATAAAAGTAGACTTTGGGTATGGTTAAAGTATAAATCTTATGTTTACAAAATACTGTGATTTCAAGAAATCACTGTATTAGGAATGTGCAATGACATACAAATAAAAGCCATTTTTAAACACACACACACGCACACACACACACACACACAAAGAAAAAAACATAAAACTCTGTATTTTAAACTTCCGGCACATACAGACCACCCACATTCCAGGGGCTCAGTGGTCTCAATGGTCAGTGGCTGCCGCATTGAAGTGAAGCTCTGAGTGCTGAACCACACCCCCCACCCGCCATTCGCTTTCAGAGGCAAGGGAGTACCCCATCCTTGCAACATGTGAAAATGGTAACCTGAGAGAGCAGTGGGCTGCAAGCAGGAAGTGTCCACGGGTAGATTACTACTTCCCATCTGCTGGTTGGTGGAGTTAGAGGGAATCCTGTTTTACAGAGCAGACACTGATCAAAGGATGATGGTGCCCAGAAGGAAACCCCATGTCTTCAGGTATGTCCATGGGCTTGATCAAAGTTTAGATATGGAGTGAATAGATTAAAGGCAAACTTATTTTGCTGTTGGTCCTAATGATCAGGATCTGGTTGTGTTTCCTCTTGTGGTA
Source organism: Hylobates moloch (assembly GCF_009828535.3). Classification (NCBI taxonomy): domain Eukaryota; kingdom Metazoa; phylum Chordata; class Mammalia; order Primates; family Hylobatidae; genus Hylobates; species Hylobates moloch. The sequence goes on from NW_026652296.1 coordinate 35,528,204, forward strand.
TGGGGAACTGTGTGCATTTAAGCACCAATCACATGCATACCTGCCATTTCTGTATTACTCAACACCATCTAACAAGAGATCAAACTTTTTAAAGGAGGAGGAAAAAATCAGTATTTGTAGGGTGCCTACTGTTTGCCAGGTAACTTTTAATCCTCCTCCTAAATTCACAGTAAATCGTGCAGCCTACAGGTGTCCTCTCTCCACAGGTAGAAGCAATGCCAGTTCTTCACCTGGATGCTTCAGTCTCTTACCCAAACCCAATGCATGCTGGGATTATAGTCCGCAGCCCTAGAACCAACAGGCTGGGAGTAGAACAGATACTACAACTCCCAACATTCCATACAAAGGTCCCGCTTCCAAATCACGCTTCAATGCGTCCAGTGCAGTTCTGCCTTGCTGAGGCAAGCGTGGGTGTTCCCAAACCTCTCCTGCCTGCGAGGAGACAGCCGGGCCAGGGCATCTGGTCTCACCTTGTAATTGCGACACTGTGTCTCCTCGAAGCTTCCCGCTCAAAGCTTGATTTTCTGCAGGCCGGCAAGGACCCCAGAGACTCTCACAGCCTCCTCAGGGTTGCCATGATAATGTTGATCCTCCAGTAGGTGGGGGCACACGGCGCCTTTCGTCTGCCCCACCCCTCCCCTCAGCCCCGCCCCTTCTTTCTCGCCCCGCCCCTTGTCACGCCCTTCGGGCATGCGCTGTGTAGCCTCCTCCGTAGAGGTGGGGCTATCAGCCCGTGGATCTGGCAGCTGCAGGTTTTCTTTGTATCCTACTCGGGAAGCTCCCTCGTAGTGTCTGAAACCGTCATTTCACTGCCAGAAGTGAATATACACGGTCCTAGTAACCTGGCACTTGCCTTTCCAAAGTCACTTTTCCCTCGGACTCTCCGTGATGCCACGAATCCTCTGCACCCCAGGAGCACCCCGGTCTGGCTGCACCCCCCACACCTGGGTCAGGCCTCTCACAGGGACGCTCCAGCCGCTGTAATAAAGTCACATGAGAAAGGCCTGTGACGTTATTAGGAGAAAACGTCACAGGGGAAAGGTCTGAACACTGCTCCATGCAGTCAAGAAACAGCCACAAGGAAGGGACCCCCTAAGCTGCTTTTGGGGCCACATCCACCACTGACCCCCACCCAGGCTGGTTCCCAGGTCTTGGGGCCCTGGTGATAAGGAAGGGAACTGCTGGGAAGGGAAGAGCGTGGTCCCTTTAAATGATACGGAAGGGGGAAGGGAAGTATGGGTTAGAGGAGGGCATGGTCCCTGGCTAGGGCCCCACCCCCACGGACCTAGGTGAGGACAGGCATTTTTGTTTTCTTGACCAAATGTTGCATTTCCCAAGACCACCGTGGCCTGCCACGCCCCCATCTTGTGCCTCTAAAAGCCCTGAGGCCCTAACAGGCAGACACACAGGTGGCTGGACGTCCTCTGGGCATGGAGGGGAGTACTCTGTGGAAGAGCACAGGATAGACTCCAGCAGGCCAGCAGGCTATCCACCAGCAGAAGGAGGTGAAGTTTGGCCAGAGAGCCAGGCCCCCCGGGCGCCCAATTCCAGGGGAAAATCATCTCCCTTCTGCCTCCCCCATCTGCTGAGAGCTACTTCCACTCAATAAAACCTTGGGCTTATTCTCCAAGCCCACGTGATCCAATTCTTCCAGTACACCAAGGCAAGAACCCCAGGATACATAAAGCCCTCCGTCCTTCCAATAAAGCAGGGGTCTAATTGAGCTAACACAAGTCGCCTACAGACAGCTAAACTAAGAGCTGTAACACACGTCCACTGGGGCTTCAGCTGTAAACATTCACCCCTAGATCACTGCCATGGGGTCAGAGCCCCATAGCCTGCCCCTCTGTATGCTCCCCTAGAGGTTTGAGCAGCAGGGCACTGAAGAAGCAAGTCACACCCCCATCGCACGCCCTGCAAAAGGGACAAGTGAACTTTTCCCGTTTCACTAGTATGGACTTCTCTGCCATAATTGACGCAGGCCAGCAAGACCAGAAGGCCCCTTGGTCCCTCCCAACACATAAGGGAAGTTTGTTTGGTGAGGTCTTGTTCAGTGTCTGCATTTCTGCTGTGAATAGGGCTCCCTTAGAAAATCTTTTAATTTTGCTTTTTAAATATCCCTTTATAACCACTTTCAATACTTTGCTGGTGGAACTTAACAGTGATACTTATCTGGATCCATTTTTCCATTTACTTTTTCAGATTAACTCTAAGTACTCCACAACTACACACTTCTGAAACTAGTGTAGGCGCAGCCTCAGCTCCATGCAGGGTGGATGCACCAGAGCAGACTCTCCCTGGGACATCTTTCTGGAGCATTAATTTTACTGCAGGATTTTGAAGAAACAAATAATTTCCAAGGTAAGAAATTGAAAATGTAAGAGAAGACTGGAAAGTCATCCGCCTTTAATATCTGTCAGTCATCTGTGCCTAAGTCAGACTCTCCAAGAAAAAAAAAACAAAAAAACTCTGCTTTCCATTATTATAAATAGTAAATATTAGAAATTATAACAAGTCAGTTGAAAGCCCTGCCTTGCCAGTTTCCACGGTCACAATGTGGCCTTGGTATGATTTTATTTGTATTTATTTGTATTTATTTTGGGGGGGTTGTTGACCTTTTGTATATAAAAATTAAGGTCTTGGAAAATTTTTTGCAAGTATTCACTTACCAGTTGGTGATTTATTTTGAACCTCATTTGATTTGTCTCTCTCTCCTCTTTCTCAGACTCAATTATCCCACAGGTCTCTAAGGCTCTGTCTATTTTCTTTAAATTCTTTTCTTCAGATTGAATCATTTCTATTGTTGTGTCTTCTGTTTCTAATCTTTGGATAAGCTCAAAATATTTTTTCATCTCCTTATCTTTCTATGTGGTTCTTTTTTATATACATAATTTCCATTTCTCTGCTGAAGTTTCACATCTGTTCATTTGTAATGTGACTATTTTCCTTTATCCCCATGAACGCATATATAATAGCTGCCTTTAAATCCCTGTCTTCTGATTACAATATCTTGGATATATTGGTGTAGCTTCTACTGCCAGCATTTTATCTTCTGTATGGATTACATTTTCATGTTTCTTCACAGGTCTCATTAATTGCAAAATTGTGTACTACAAACTAAAAAGGATATTTATAGAGACTCTGGATTTGGTTGTGTTTATTTGAAGAGTGTTTTTTTTTTTTTAAGGTGTTACTGGGCTGAACTGAAACTTTATTACCTATCTCCCCTACAGTGGGCACAGGTGAAATCCTCATTTAGTTCTTATTCACACATATATCACGTTTATATTATATGTAGATGGATTTCTATAATAATATATAGTATTTTTATCCTGGTTTCATGTTTGTTATTTGTAAGAGTGTTAGTTCACCAAGCTACTCCACAATAAGTAGAAGCCAGGACCTCAGTTTTGATTTTTGGATTTAATATGAATGAAATTATATAGTATGTATACTTTTACATCAACTTTCTTTTATGAGACATTATATTTGTGATATTCATTCATGCTGTTGCATATAGCTATAGCCTGTTTATTTTTTAAGTATTTTTATATTGTGGTAAAATATATATAAAATTAACCATTTTAACAATTTTTAAGTGTGCAGTTCAAAAAAATTAAGTACATTTACATTGTTTTGCAACCATCATCCACATTCATAGGAAATGTTATATTTTTCATTGTGCAAAACGCAAACTGTGCCCATTGAACAATACCTCCCTTTTGCCCTCCCTATAGCCCCTGGGAACCACTCTTCTACCTTGTGTTTCTATGAATGGAACTACCATAAGTACCTCATATGACTGGAATCATACAGTATGGTGTAGAAATCATGAGGAACAATGATATACATATGTTTATTAATTTGAATAAAAAACACTAACAGAGCAGTAGTACATGGTGATTACAGAGGAAGATAAAAAAGAAAAAGATTGGAAGGGTGTTTTATGTTTGTGACAATGGTGCCTCAAGTTCCAGAGCAGTGAGGCTGCTCCAATCACAGTGCTAGTCACAGTGGAGTTGGAAGCCCAGAGCCCATGCTCAGCCCAAACTTCACTGAGCCCTGAGGCACTCTGCGCCTACCACCTGGGCACTCATTGGCCCTGAGATTCTTCATGGCCTGATCTTCTTAGCCTTGAGCGTGTTGCTGGCCTACTGGGATGGAGGCTCAGTGGGCAGGACAGGTTGTCACTGCAGGAAAGAGCAGTAGCTATGACACTGCAGGAGCCACACCTCAGGCCTCCCTCCCAGTGCCTGCCCAGGGGTCCCCATGCAACATGGTCTCCTGCTGACCAGGGAGCCATGGCCACAGGATGTCTGAAGCTGGCCGCAAGAGAGAGTCTCCTCCTACCCTCTGAATATCTGCTACCCCCAAGTTTTATTCCAACTGTGCTTTTCAATGGACCTGAACCAAACCCCAAATTCCTCCTCAGTCTGAAGATGACAGTTCTCTCTTGTTACAGAAGCGGCTGCATTTCTTGGAGGACTTTGATTTCCTGGACCCAGAGGGAAGGACAGGATGCTGACAGGGCCTGGATGGAAGATTCTGAAAGGGACTTGTTGGGGTGGGAGGAGCAGGGGCTGGTCTCTAGGGCTTTTCTCTTAAGGGGCCCCCTCTTCTTCAATGCCGTTCAGCTTCAACCTGTTTTCAGAGTTGGATATAAACAGCCCCTCGTCTAGGAATTTGTCATTGATTGCAGTCCCCTACCCACACCCTCCACTGGGATGGGTTTCTTCCTTCTCTGTGCATCAAACCCTCCCAATAAATCTAAGAGGCAGAGGGTGGAGCCAGGGGGCGTCCTGCCCAGGAGGGTCTCTGACTTCCACATTCCCAACGTCCCCCAAAGTGAGGGCCCCAACTGCTCATCTTCCTCTTTTGAGTGCTGACCTAATATCCCTGGAAGGCAGACAGCCAAGGTTCATCAGAAAGGCACTCCGGCCCATGGCTAGCCCCGCTCCTCACCTGCCCTCATGCTGTGCTACTGCCAAGGCTATGAGGGTCAGGGGTTGTGCACCGAGCAGAACTGAGACCTGTGTTAGGCTCTGGGCTCCAGAGGAGACAGCATGGGCACTGAGGCTTGGGAACCTTCTGCCTCAACCCTCTCTCATGACAGACAGGGGAACTGAGGCCTTGCATAAAGAGAAAGTGCTCAGCCATTTAGGACCAGTCTGATCTTTCATGGGTGCAATTTCTCTCTCTTCTCATGGGCACCAAACCTCACACAACTTTGCAGTCAGACAGCCCCGAAGCATCACTACTCAGGAAGCAGAGGCTGGCAGCTGCTATGGAACCTCCACCACTCATAGGTGACATGGGCCTGACACCCCAGCTCACAGGGGCAGCTGTGAGGCTCTCATGAGAGGAGGTCTGCTGAGTGCTGAGATCTAAGGGCTCAATCTTCAGCTCTCTCCTCCCAGGCCTCAGGATCCCAGTCCCTGACCTGCCTGCCCTAGGCTCACTCCCATCCACACAGTCCTTCATGGCAGTGTCCAGCATCAGTGAGGAACATGCCCAGAGACAGCACACAGCCTGGGCCATCAGAGTGCTAGAGATGATGAGCACCCGCTTTTAGGTGCCTGTCCAAGGTCTGTCTCGTGAAATCTCACCACTGCTGTCTTCTGTATTCCCTTACCCAGGTCTTTCACTTGGAGTAACTAAGGACCCCCAGCTGTCTTCCCCCAATTCTCACCTTCTTTTTCCCCTAGCTGGCGTCCAAAGCCATGAGCATCCCCAGTTTTTTTTGTTGTTTTTTTTTTTGTTTTTTTTTTTTTCTGGTGGGATATTAGCAAGTAATAAGATCATGTGGTCCCCTGCTCCACCCTTCCCCAAATCCACAGTGAGCCAAGGTCTCCTAGGCCCTTTTTCTGGTCTCTCTAATGGAGGCATTTCAGGCACTGTGGTCACAGGAGGGAAGAGCTGGGGGAGAAAGGTCCCTGCTTGCTTGATGTAGAGGCCTCCAGCTGGAAGGGACGGTCCCTGTCCTCTGACTCCCTGCAGCCCCTCCCCACCACAGGCACACTCACCTGCTGCTGCCCCAGATTTGCTGGGTTCCTCTCCAGGGTGACCAACTTGGAGGTCCCCCCCTACTGTGAGGGTCAGGGGCAAGGTCAGTGAGATTATCCTCCATCAACCATTTTGCACCCCAGCCACGCTAACCTCAAACCCTGGTTAACTGGCCTTGGTCAGCTGATGCAATACCCCCACTACCTCCAGTGAGTCCTGATTCTAGACTCACTCCCAGCTCCAGCACTCACTGCTTTGCCACCTGGGCATGAAGCCGGGCCGCCCAGAGGCTGCTTTCTCATCAGGAAAGGGCAGTGGAAACCACGCCTACCTCAGGGCCTCCTGAGGACTCAGTTGAATTTCACTGTCACCATTGTTCTCACCGTTATATTTATCAAGAAGAGCCAGATGCAAGGACCCTCAAATTCCCTTTCTCCCTTGAACCTCATCAGGACCCTGTAAGGCCTGCACAACAGGTTCATTATTTGTACATTTTCCAGATGAGGAAACAGAGACCTGCTCAACCAGGTCTCCCAAGACACCACATTCTTACTTCCACCATGGCTGAGCCCGGAATGGAGATGCCCATAGAGTCCAGAAGATGGAACCCTGGTCAGTAGTGGTGCTGGGGTATGGGGTGAAGGTAGCTGAGACAGGGCCTCCAGCTGGGAGGAGGAGTTCGTCTCTCCTCTGGGGATCTAGGCAAGTTACCGCCTGCTTTGGGTCTGTTTCCTGCCATGTTGAGGTGCAAGACAGAATTAGCCACAGAGGCCTGGCTTCCTGGGGAATTGCTGAGCTAGTCTGGGGAAGAAAGGAAGCCCCACCTACCACATCCAGCCCACAGCCTGGAAAAAGCTCCATGCCAGCAGGATGGACCAGCATGGGAGCCAGAGCCCTGCTAATTCTGCCACTCATCATCCTGCTCAACAGCCCAGCTGCCATCACCACATTCCATTACCAGAGCCATCTGGCTACAAGAAAAATTACTGTTAAGCATGAGTATGAGGACATACATGTCTGTGTTAGTGACTACCTTGGGGGATGAGTTCAAAACACAGGAGGCACAGTTGGAAGCTCTAGCTGTCATTTGTGCAGCTGGGAGGGTGGAAGTTGCACCAGCTGAAAGTGGAGGACTGCCTTGCTAAACCTGACTGGGACGCTAAGGTCTGGAATCATCAGAAAGCAACTAGTGAGTCAGGTGAAGACAGTTTATCACAGAGGAGGTGTAGGATTACCTTCCCCATTTTAGAGCAATCCACTCATGCAGCAGAAAGCAAAAGCCCAACGCATGGAGCTGGGCAATAATGGACAGTCTTTGCAATAAACCTGAACTGTCTGAGAGGACACCTTAGTAGAACTATTAGACATAGCAAAAATATTTAAATAGTTGCTGAGAGAAAGGTTAGCCACATGGTTGTGTGACTAGGACTCTGATAGAAATGGCATCTCCCTAGCTGACAGTGAAGCTAAAACAATGAACAAATAACTACCCATCCTGCTTTGAGACAGTGTTTGCACAAAGCTAGAACTGTTAGGGCAATCATAGTGTTATGGACTGGATTATCATGGCCATGAGTGAGGCCGGGCCAAATGAAGGAGACTTCTCAGGTCAGATCCTGGCATGGCCATCGCTGGAGGAAACATACATCAATTTAAGCAAGTTGGGTATGTGGCAGGCCATATATATCCAATAATTTGAAGGATCAGATAAGGCTGTGTTTACCGTGGTCATGAAAAATCAGTAGTTAACAAAATGTCCCTTGGGATTGGCATGGTGCCCTCATATACATCGAGTTCCCTCATGGGAAAAGATAAGTGTGATGTGGGAGAACTGTAGCTAATCTTGGAGAAAGTGAAGAGGGAAGAAGTAAGGTCTGACTGGTTACCAAAGGAAAAGGAAAAGAAGGACATGCCAAGTCTTTCAGGTATAAAGACTCAGGGTTACTAGAAAAACTAATGTATAATCTAATCTCAGCTGGGGTAGACAAAGAAAAGGCCATATTTGTGGGCATTTGGAACGAGTTGACTTCTGCTAGTGCCCTGCCTAGTGCCCTGCCTATTGCCCCAGCAAAAGAGTAGAAAGAAGAAAAAAACTTTGCAGAAAAGAACTCCAATCTGTGTTCAATGAGTGGCGTCCTTCCCAGCCTAGAGAATAGGGTTAAGGCCAAGGTTGCCTTCATGTATGAGCAATTGCAGGTGACCAGAGGTCTACGCGGAGTTCACAATTCATTTAAGTCCAGGAAACAAGCAGAGGACCTTAGCAGTGGTAGGCACAGGTGTCAAATGCACCTTAATTCATGGAAATGCAGAAAGACATCCTGATAAGTGGGGAGCTATAGATGGCTATGGGGGATGAACAATCTGAGTTAAACAAACTTCTTTACTCCTTGTTTCTGGTTAGAACCTCCTGCTTGCTTTACTGTATCTCATCTAGTCCAGAAAAAATCTTGGGTATAAATGTCCTCTTAAGGCACACTTTACAAACATCTGTTGGAGAATTATGCCTATGGATTTGGGTAGTAAAAGCTATGTTAAGAGGGAAAGTAAAATGAAAATCTGTACACCTTTCTTCCCCACAGTGTGCTATAATATTTGGCCAGTCCAGAGCCCCTTCAACAGTAGCAATGTCTTTGGATGTGACCATAAGTCCCGAGGGGAACACTTGGGCTCTCTGGCAAGTCCAGAATAAAAAGAAACAGTTCCCCTAGGATGTTTGTGGAAGAGTGGTGAAATCCACTGTTTTGATTGAACAGGTATACAAGGCTTGCAGCAAATGGAACCCATTTGCTGCTTTGCCAGCAAGAGCAGGAACAGGTCTCCCTATGAATGGCTGGATGAAAGGCTTGTTTGCCAGGCCTGAATTAGCCATTGCTCAAGCCTCCACTGTACAAAAATGGCATGCAGATCTGCAACAACATAATGTCCTCTCCATGAGTCCCTTGGGGAATGAACTCCCTGCTATGTTAGGGCCAGTGCACTATGAGACAAGGGCTGCCCCCATTGCAGATCCGCCACAGGAGATGCTTCCAGTGTCCATGAAGGCATGGCCCCATTCTTGAAAATGATTGGTATTCAGATCAAGCCACACACAGTAACATGCGTGTGGATGGCTGTAGCTGTACAACTAGAAGATGCTATCTGGATTGAGGAGGGAATGCAACAAAGCCATCAATGGGCAGAGCTTCAAGCTGCATAATTGGTTGGTATCCATGAGTTATGGCCTATCCAGGTGGGCCTGTCTGTACGGAGAACTATAGGGTCTTAAGGGTCTTACAACTTGGCTTCCCAATGGTCCTGAGATGGTTGCTATGTGCTTTAAAAACCCTTATGGCCAGCTGCCATGTGAAACGACATTTGGGAGAGGCTACAAGAACCCACTGTGAGCCTAATCATGTACCGTGTTTCAGCACACTGGTCAGATTTCCTTCCTGGTAATGTGGATGCAGATACCCTAGCGAAAATTAGAACATTGGCTTCCTCGCAGTCATCTGAGCTAGCTGATTTGGTACATAAACATAGTGAGCATCACAGTGCACGAGTGGGCTGGCAAATAGCAAAGGGAGGATGATTGCCCTCCACTATGCAGATTTAGTGGTGGCAATAACAGTCTGCTTAGTTTGCTCTCACCTGAGTCCTCACCACATACCACATACATAGGGACTCATTCATAAGACAGCTACCCCTCTGATAAGCTGGTAAAGAGACTACATCGAATCCCTGCCAGTAAACTTGAGACAAAAGTATGCACTAAAATATGTGGATACTCTTACAGTAGTATTTCAGGCCTTCACTTGCAAAAGGGCAAACCAGACAGCCACCATCAAGGGCTTGAAGCAACTCAGTGTCATATATGGATATCCTCAACACATTGATAGTGACTGAGGCACACATTTCACTGAACATGATGTCCAAGGTTGGGCACATGAAAAGGATATAGACTGGGGATTCCATTTAGTATGTAATCCTCAAGTGGCAGGTTTGACTGAAAGGAAAAATAGCACTAGACACAACTGTGAGCACTCTTAAAATCTAATATTTTGCATGGCTGGGTGAAGGTTTTGCCTCCAACCATTAGAAACCTTAATTCAGTTGAAACAAATATAGGGTTGGCACTATACCAATGATTCAGGATCCCCATAAAGGAGGGTCTATTAACCATCATTGTAAAGAAAATCCAACCAGATCCATTTCTACTGTAGCTGATAAAAGGCCAATGGCATGTATTATTTAGGACTCCCCAAGACCTCCAGCCAAGAAAGGGGGCCCTTGAATACTGTTGGACTGGCAAATTTCCCCTGGTTGATAGGGTATTTCTTGCCAGAGAGTGAGAACTTCCCCAGTCAACTAAAGTGGTCTCTGTTGATCCTGTTGGAGTCTGGGCAAAAATGTGCCAAATACCAATACACTGGAACACAACTTCTTTTAAAGAACACTTTGATCAGTGGTTTAACATGGTCTTTTGCTGTCCCTGTAACTTTACAGATAATACTGGCACATTTACCCCTTAGGCCCCATGTTTGGCGTGCACTCCCAGCCCATAATCCTTTGGCTGCCCATGTCCTAACTAACGGGGACAAAGTCACTACAATCATTCTGCTTGATGGGAAAGAACTGCCCTTTCAACTACTGCTAAACACTTGTATTTACACCCATGGTCTTCTGTTCCTGTTGCTGCTCTGCTGTATTTTCTCTACAATGGGCTCAACATTATGCTGACAGTTCATAAAAGGATGCCTACTGGCATTGTGGTTATTTTATTCCAGCACCTCTGGTATGCCTTGGTATGTATCACCTATGCAGAAAAATGACTTGCAGAATTTACAGATATTCATCAAGGCTCTTCAACAGTGGAATACACCTTTAGAAGATGTGACAAGAAGTGATGTAATTAGTTAGCCTATTAACAAGACACTTAACAGTTATGGACATGGAAAGCCCTTTTCAATAAATGCCACACAAAAACATGTAGTGACTAGAGCTACGCCACAACCAAAGGATTCTAAGGAATGAGACTTATTATAAGACCTTGACATTCTCACTGTAAAGAAGGTCTTTTTAAATTTGGGATGGTTTCATTTGTCTGACACTAGCTATACGGCTTTTAAGTCAGTTAGTGCCCCTATGTTGTGAGCAATGAAACCATGCCTCATGGCTCAATTATACCCATAGTAAGGGCTGGACGTCCCAGGAACAATGCCAACATGTTGTAATACTGCAAGCCGTGGACTGGGTTACTACAGACTCATCTCAACAACCTGGAATAAACTGGCAGCTCCAAATGGTACTGAATGGTTGTGTGGATTCAATCTCTGGCCTTGGTCACCATTGGGATGGCTAGGACACTACATGTTAGGTTTTCTATTGGTTCAAGGATGATGGAAAAAGCCAACTGATAAATCTGTTAATTTCCCATATGTGACTAGTAGGTGGATAAGGGCTTTCTTTTATTGGTATGATTATTTAGCTTCAATCTCTGTGCCATTTGTGGGCATTGAAAACACACTAACTATACTCAGCTTTTCCTCAATGACAGCCTCCAAGGTATTTTTTAATGAACTCTGAGATGACCCCCATACCGAAGGCTATTCTACAAAATTACATGGTATTCGATGTATGAACTGCTGCACAAGGAAAAGCTTTTGCCATGATTAAGACGGAATGTTTTGTATTTATTCCTGATCATTCTAGCAGTATAACTCTAGCCCTACAAGACATGCATAAACAAATAACCAAAATGTCTGACTCTAACCTTTCTCCCAATGGTTCTCCTCCTGGTTTGGATCCTGAGGAACATGGTGGCAGAACGTGTTATTAATTCTGTGTCTGATACATGTCATAGGTGTCATTGCCTGTTGTCTGTATTGTTACTGCTGTATCTGCTTATAAGCAAAAAAACACAGTGATAAAACATGTCACCTACAGTCTCTCCACAAAAACTAATGGACCATCACAGAAGAGCAGAATGCTGAGATAGTAACAGGTGGATAAGATGGGTGGAGTGTAAAGACTAAAGTAACTCCACCCTGAATTATAATTTGCCATTTGACTTTGATTACCCCCCAGTTCCAGGAATGCCTTTAGGATATCCACTTTATCTACTGCTCTTTATATAAGACCACATCCTGCCCCTAGGTCAACAGAAACCTTGATGTTACTGCACAAATTACAGGATATGACACACATAGATAGCAATCTCATCATTTCCTGGAAGGTCCACTTTAATTGTCTGGCACATTGGTCATATGCCCTTTTCTATAGTGTATAAGCCCTGGGTCTGGAGGGTTACAGTGCAGAGATCTACCTGTATTGCAGCTGCCAACGGTCATGCTTCATTCTCTGTGTCCCCCCAATAAATCACCCTCTACTGACAAACTGGATTTGTCTGCCTCAGTGGTATTTTAGTGAATTCTTTTTATATTTTTTAACAGAAAATTGTATCACTTACAATACATACAGTTCTACTTTTATATTTTACAATCTGGAATATTAAAGTGAAAATTCTTGTCTTCTCCTCAAACTTTCAGGTAAAAAAAACACTAGTTTGTCATCATTAAGTATGATGTTAGCTATAGATTTAAAAAATAGATACATTTTAGTAGGTCTCAAAATTTCCTTCTATTAGTAGTTTGCTAGGGATTTTCTCAGGGATGGATATTCGATTTTTGAAATTTTCTCTGTGCCTATTTAAATTATCATCTTTTTTTCTTTACTAGTATTGAGCATTATCTTGATTAAATTTTAGATATTAAGTCACAACTGCATTTATAAAACAATATCATATGGTCTTCGTGTATATGCATATTTTATGTGGCTGGATTTGGTTTGCTAATATTTTCTGGGGATGTTTGTATATACCATAAATATGCCACATTGGTCCATAGTCCTTCTCTGTCATATATTTGGGTCTGCCCTTAGTATCACAGAAATACTGGCCTCCTAGAATAAATTGGAAAATGTTCCCACTTTTTCAATTTTTGAAAATATTTTTGGGTGAAGAATTAGTATTAATTATTTATTGAATATAGGGAGAGTTTTCCATAAAGGTTATTTTGCCCTGGAATTTTCTTTGTGAAAATATTTTTAATTAATAATTTTGAATGTTATATAACAATTCATAATATATAAACATATATTCATCTATTCTACTTACTCAGTTTTTTAATAATTTGTACATTTCAAGATATTAATTTCTAATTTGTAGTATTCTATGTGTAAAAAATTTTTCTAGGCTGTTAACATAGAAAAATCAGAAACATAGAAAAATCAGAAATAATATAGAGCAAGGCTTCAGCCCTATTAATGAATGACTCAAAGTCTCTTTATTGTAGGATGGGTAATTAAAATATAATTTTATCCTTACTGTTTATATTTATCATGTGATGCAAATAAGGTATTCAATTTAAAATAATAGTGAAACTGCCATTTAGCTTTGGCTTTTATCAAGATGGCAGACTGAGTAGACCTTTTAATTTTCATTGATATTTAAATAAGACAGAAACATAATTTTTAATTAGAACAAATAGAAAATAACATTCTATTTGAAGAATGGTATAAAGATGATAACTTCATGAATCATATCTTTTACTACTTGGTTAGTGCATACAATATGTTAGGTAAGATTCTAAGCCATTATACACACACACACACACACACACACACACACACACACATATATATAGACATCATACATAAGCGTTTAAAATGAGGAATCCACAAATTATTGAGCAGTGATGAATTGACATATTTCAACCTTACTTGGTAACTTTAAAACTATCATTAAAATCTACTGTTTTGGCTTACCACAACTAAATATACATAAAGGTATTAAATAACTTTATTAGAAAGCTTGACTAACTCTGCCTGGAAATAAATGTGTAGCACAACTGAAAAGTAACCAAAGGACACACTATTATAAAATACCAGACAAAAGTATTTTAAAAGAAAAAAAAATTAGGACTAAAAGATGCCATTAAATTTGTCACTGCAGAAATACAACAGAGCACATTTTTAGGCACTGTGATATGTTAACAGAATATTAATGTATGTGTAAACACAGTCCCGTGTGCTCATCATTACAGGAAAAAAACTTTTAAAACTAATAAACTAATTCAGTAATGTTGCAGGATACTATATGAATGTACAAAACAATAAATTGCATTTCTATACACTTACAACAAAATATATGGGAAAAATTAAGAAAATTCCATTTGCCATAACATCAAAAATAATACTTATAACTAAGACGGTAAAAGATTTGTACAATAAAAACTCTAAAATAGTGGCTAAGGCAATTATAGAAGAGAGAAAAAAACTTAGTGTTCATGGATTGGATAAATTAATATTAAAACATTCATACTACTAAAAGTGATATAAAGATTTAAAGCAATCTCACTGGGTGCAGTGGCTCACGCCTGTAATCCTAGCACTTTGGGAGGCTGAGGCAGGTGGATTGCTTGAGGTCAGGAGTTCGTGACCAGTCTGGCCAACATGGCGAAACCCCGTCCCTACTAAAAATACAAAAAAAATTAGCCAGGCATGGTGGCGTGCACCTGTAATCCCAGCTACTCAGGAGGCTGAGTCAGGGGAATTGCTTGAACCAGGAAGGTGGAGGTTGCAGTGAGCTGAGATCACCTCACTGCACTCCAGCCTGGGCCCTGGGCGACAGAGTGAGACTCCATCTCAAAAAAAAAAAAAAAAAAAATTTTAAAGCAATCTCTATCAAAATTAGAATATCATTTTCCAGAAAAATAAAAAATTTCTAAAGTTTGTATGGAATTAGAAAAGACCCAAAATAACCAAAGAATTTTGAGCAAGAACAAAGCTGAAGGCATCAAACTTCTTAATTTCAAATAATATAACAAAGCTACAGTCATCAAAACAGCATGATACTGGCATTAACACAGACACATAGACCAATGAAACTGAATAGAAAGCTCAGAAATATCCATCTGAATACAGTCAACTAATTTTCAACAAAGATATACAAATACACAGTGAAGAAAGAATAAACCATTCAATAAATGGTGATGGGAAAACTGGATATACACATGCAAAAAAAATTTAACCCATCTTTTACAGAATACACAAAAATTAACTTAAAAGGGATTAAAGACTTCAGTATTGGACCTGAAACCATAAAACTTTTAGAAAACAACATTGGGGAAAATCATTTGGCATTGTTTGCGGCAATAATTATTTTTTGTATTTGACACTAAAAGCCCAGGGAGAAAAAAATGAAACCACATCAAACTAAAAAGTTTCTACTGCATAGCAAAAGACAGTCAATCAATTTAAAAGGCAATCCACAGAACCGGAGAAAAACACTTGTAAGCCAAATATCAGATAAAGGGTTAGCATTCAAAATCTGTAAGAAATTCATAAAATATAACCCCCTCTAAATAAAAATAACAATAAAAATAACACATTCTTTTTAAAAGTAGCCAAATAATCTAAATAGATCCTTTTTCAAAGAAGCCATTAGTAATCATCAGGAAAATGCAAATCAAAACTAAAATGAGATAGCACCTCAAGCACATGTTAGGGTAACGTTTTTTAAAAATTCAAAAGAAAACAAATGTTATCAATGATGGAGAGAAAAGGGACCTTGTACACTGTCACTGGGAAAGAAAATTGGTAAAGCTGTTATGGAAAACAGCATGAGGATTCATCAAAAAATTAAAAATAAAACTGTCATATGATTCAGGAATCCTACCTCTGGTTAAATATCCAAAGAACATAAAATCGCATATTGAAGAGATATCTTCACTCCTGTGTTTCTTGAAGCATTGTTCACAATAGACGAGATATGAAAACAACATAAATGTCCATCAACACATAAATGAATAAAGAAAATGTTATAAAGCTAGGCATGTGGCTCATGCCTATAATCCCTGTATTTTGGGAGGCTAAGGCAGGAGGATTGCTTGAGGCCAGGAGTTCAAGACCAGCTTGGATAACATAGCAAGACTCTGTTCCTACAAATTAGCTTGGCATAGTGGTGCACCCCTGTAGTTCTAGCTACTTTTGAGGCTGAAGTGGGAGAATGATTTGAACCCAGGAGTTTGAGGTTTCAGTGAGCTATGATAATGCCACTGCACTCCAGCCTGGGGAACAAAGACAGACAACTGTCTCCAACAATAACAAAAGAGAAGTTAATATAAATATCTGCATACAGCATGGAGGCTATATTAATAATAATGTATAAGTAAATTATATTAATGAAGTAGACCTCGAATGTTCTCACCATACACCAAAAAAACCCTCGTAAGTATGAGAAGTAATTGACACGTTATTAAGCTTGATTTTGGTAATTTTACAATGTGTGTGTGTATGTGTTTGTGTGTCTGCGTGCACGTGTCTATACCTCAAAGCATCATATTGTGCACCATAAATATATAAAATTTTTGTCAATAATATCCCAATAGAGGCAGGAAACTATCAAGTATTACCAAAACAGTATCTAGCCACATATAAATTTCATTTAAAATCCTTTAAAATAAATTCTAGATTAAATTTAAAATCCAAATTGACATAATTTTTTTTAGTCAGGGAGGTTACAATGAGCAAGCATGGCTTAAAAGCTAGAATTGAATATTTAGCTAAAGTATCATTCATAAACAGAGTAAGTAAAATATTTTCAAAAGTAAAAACATTGAGAGATTTGATTACCAAAAGAAGATTTTTTAAGAGTATACTTCAAAAAGAGAGAAACATTTTCTTGTACAAAGTTAACATAAAAATAAAAGACTTGATATTTGAAATGTCAATCTATGGTGGACATTGAACTGAAGAAACTACATAGTCCTTAGATGCCTCAGTTTCAGAAGTATAAAAATATAATAAAAGTGTAATTCTATGCATTTTATTTAAATTCAATAAGCTAAATCTGGGGCTACTTGAACAATTTAACTATAGAATGAGACTATTTTTTAGAAATATTTTTCATCACCAACACATTAAAAATTTACAGCACTTTAATTCCATTTTTTGGAGAATATTAACTATTCTTTTATCAGAGCGGATTTGTACCAATGGAACAAGAGTGGCATAGACACAGGCTACAAGGTTCTGGATGCTCAAGATGACTGAGTTATACGTCCATAACAGGGCTGAAGAAGATGAGATAAGGTCCACCCAGTACATGACCACAAAGCAACTCACCAGTGGCAGGACGATCTGGGTAACTTTTCTCTGGCGAGGATCTTGGGGAGAGGCTCATACTACGAAGATGCTGGGATCACCTCTGATGCCTGGACACAAAGATCACCATGTATGCACTTGAGAGCAGCGTAATCCTACAAGGAAAACACTCCCCACGTGATGGACTTCATGGGAGAAGGTGAGCAGTATTTGCGGACCTTAAGTAGATTGGTCTGGGTCACAATGGAAGAAGCCACAGTGAAGAATATTATGTCACTACTGAAAGACAAATTGAGGGAACAAAAAAGAAAAAAGAGGACACTGACAATGTTATTTGTAAATTTATGTTTAAAGCTTGCCAACCAGAAGTTGCTGAGGCTGATTGTGCTGGCCTGGTGTGTATACTCAGGAGACAGGTGGTATAGGCCCCTCGTCACTCTGTTTATGTAGATCAAGGACTTGCATTTGAAGTTATTCCCAAAATGCGTGACTCAAGCATATCTGGAGGCAAAACATCCACTACAGTGAGGATCATCACTACCCGAATGAAGGCCAAGTGACGGCTGATCCAGTCATGTGGCTTAGGTTTTGATCCTGAAGGAGTGTGAAGATGTAGAAGAAAAGCAAAAAGGTGTTGTCTGAAAGTCCAATGGCAGATTCAGAAGAAAAAAAAACATTTTTAAGCATAACTGAAGTGAAAAGTGTGTTCGTATTAATGACAAACATACTTCATATATCTGGGAACAAAACAATGGATCTCACATTATCAATGTTTGTTCTTTAGTGTCCAAAATTATTAGATCATTATTTAAATTTTACCCACTTCTTGGTTAACTCTATCTCATATAAATTCTGCATAATCCAGTCTCTGCACTATTTTCTACACCAAATAACTTACATATGTAAAACATCAACACATTCATAATTATGCCTGTGTAGATGCACAATTTCTAAATTTCTATTATACCTGTGCCTCTCTTTTTAGAAATCATATCCTTGTTGTTTAATATTCCTGCATTCTATATTAAGCATCTAGAATGGTAAGGAACATATAAAATTGCTCAATGGTATTTGCTCAGTTAAATTAAATGAAAATTTATTCTAATAGGAAAGAATCACTAATAAACAAACGCTAATATCCAGTTGACTCTTTCTCACATCCCATCACTTTGATACATCTCATTCTTCATCACTCTCCTGTGAGTTTGGACTCAGTAATTCTACTGAATGCACTATAATAATTAATGATAATATCCTTATTTTCAATCAGCTGATTCTCAATCTTGATTTCATCTGAAACCTTATATTTCCTTTGCCATGAACTGTGAAATATTCTCAGTATCTGAGAATTAAAATGAACATACTTAAGGGGCATTATTGCCCCTTAAAGATTATATTGTGTTTACCAGTAGTCTACTAATTCTTTTACCTAAAAATGATGCTGATTTTCTCCAAGTTTATTTTTCATCCCAGAAATATTTTATGAGACTCTCTTCCTCTCAGTACAGGACTGCCATCTCTCAGTTATCAAGAAAAAAATTGCCACTTTAGTCACTACATGACAACCATGAACTTGCTTCTAAATAATCACATGTTGATTCTTTTCCTGAGACATCACTTACTGCAGGGATACTCTCAAATGCCTAGAAAAACATGCTGTCCAATAGTAAAGGTAATTCCCCTAAAGTTTTCTCCAAATATCTCCAATACCAGAATATCTTGTAAAGTTTCACAGAATAATGATGCAGTTACTGTCTCATGTTATTTAGCTTGGGTTCAGGCATCATTATTTTATCAGTTGAATTTAATCCAGATCTAAGAACAGTTTAGCTTCATGACATGGAGAAATAGAAAACCACCACCTTCACTCAGATTCTTATGAGATGAAGGTGTGTCCATCTCTATATTCAAGGACACTTATTACTGTACTGTCCCATAAATATAAATATGTAAGGCAAAGTAGAAATGTTGCAGCATTCTTGGCTAATAATCAGGCTAGGCTGATTAATGACTGAGGTAGAAAATTGCCTTAAAGCCACCTGATACATATATATAATTTTATAAGACATACATTGTATAGTTAAATAATTGTTACTTTTTTAAAGGCTTAATCTAGTAAGAGAACACATTTATTTTAGCTGCAAGAAGCAAACAACAGAGAGCTCCTACCAGCATACAGTGGCACCCTTGGCACAGTTTGGTTCTACTAGCAATTTGGAGCCAGAAATAGTAGGATCATATTAAATTAATGGCTTAATGTTCTCTAAATATTAGGATTACATTCCATTACCAGTAACAGAATAGTTGGGCATGGATTAATAATATGTGTACAATGATTTATTAACTATATTTATGTAATTTTATTGGTATATTCCACGTTATAAACCATATATCAAAAAGATGACATAGTGAGATAAAATAACATTGATAATGTTAGTATTTTCTTCTCTCACTACCAACAGATATTGAGCTCACCCTCTGTAATTCATGCCCTTCCCTCTGTAAGTGGCCATCATACACTGAAAAGGACTTGACTTTCTGAATTATCAAATGGTGTATTTCTCCATGAGAACCTGGAGGGCATTGCTACTGAGCCTGGACAGGAAAGAACCATGGTCCCCATGGAACAGGTGTACAAATAATTACTGTTAATAATAAATTATTTTTGTTGTATATTTAAAAAATATATCTCAATTGACAAAACTGAACTGACTGTTGTCTCCAATATATCAAAAGTGCTTTATTTTGTGCAAATTTTAAACTGTGCATCGTTAATTTCTTCTAATGATTCTGGCAAATTAATTATGAAAAAAATCATGGAATTTGCAATAACAGGATGACAAACTGGGAGAAATAAAATAAAAAATCCATAGAAGTTACTTACACTTTGGTCAGAGTGCAAAAAATAATTGAGTTTTATTTGATACATCAAAAATATAAAATCCGAACACATTTTAGCTCAGACTATGAGAAGTGACAACCAGAGGTTGCTAGGGCTAAGGGTAAAGCTATTCTCAGAGAACAGACAATGCAAATTAAGTTCACTCTCATTTTACTGACTTTAATTTTAGGCTGTTCTCCACATCATAAGTCCCAAAGTGTAGACAAGATCATGGATAATGATGGGGAAAATAACACCATTAAATGCACTAGGCAAAAAAAGACTGATCATAACATATGTGGGGTTAGATCAGACATCTGAAGAAGAGATAAGGCATATAATGAAAGACAGAAGTCATTTATAAGAACCCAAGAACTATTTGTATAGAATGAATATGTTCCATTGAGGGGAAAAAAGTCATCTGGTAAAATTTATTTTTTTACCTTCATCACAAGATTTAACTTTTAAAGTGGTTTTATTTTATAAATAATATTACTTGAATAGTGAGTAATCTTTTCACTTTGCCTTCTGTAGTTTTAGGAATAAAATCTATTTTTAAAAACTGTTTTGTTTTATTATATTAATCAAAATGTCATTTTAAACATACATTTTTTCCATATTAGTTGAGGAACCTTGTAAGACCCATGATTGGTCATAAAAACAAAAGTAATTATGAGCATTTTGGGTGTCAACTTGAGGGGGGTTGATTGACAAATGACAATAAGTGGCAACCTCAGAAAGTCAGATGACATTAAGAAAATAAAAACTCATTTTTCACTAAAATTAGTTTCATAAACATATCTTTTTAAAATACACAAATGCTGAAAGAATAACTAGATAAGCATCAGATGTTACTGATTTACTGCAGTGCATCAACAATTCTCTAGAAATTAAACTTAGTGTGGGGTGCAGCTGAAAGTACAACTCTTGCTGACAAGCATATTGCTAATTCCGAGACATTTAATTCTCAGCTGCCCTGGGGGAAAGCATAGGCAGGGAAAGTATCACTGCTGAATTAGGAGGCAGAAAAATACCTGGAGAGACTTGATCACAAATTGTGTGCTACCAATTTTGAAAAACCCTAAAAATACTACAGGAAAATTTTTAGTTTCTATTTTGTTTATTTTTTCTGACCATCCCAACCAAGAAGACATCAATTAGTAGACACCCGTCTTTACTAAAGGCTTGAAAGTTTTATTTTTACCCATTATATCCATGTGTATTACAGCAAAGAGATTGCAAGTCATAGCTATTAACTGTGTCAAATATTAAATTTGGAGGGATATTTCCAAGTGGGAAATTGAAATGTGAAGGAATGCATTCTTTTCTGTGTACGCTAATTAAAAGCAATTGAACTTCTTTCTGATATTATCCTCCCTCAGTGCATAAAATGCAGACAGAACATTTAAAATGCTTTAATTAATTTATTTAATATTCACAGACATAATGATTTTGTGCTTTTAACTTTTCTGGAGAATTCTATGCCTTCATTGATCATTAATTTTTGACCTCAGTTTAGGCTGCTGGCCTAAAAACAGGCACACTTGCCCCACTACTGACACTGCCAGGGCCCAAAGACTGGTTCATTGGTGTCCAAGTCCCCAGCTAAACTTCAGCACAACTTCAACTAGTATCTGCACCCTAAGCCACTGAGGAAACCACAGAAACCACTGACCCTATGTACTGCCAAAGAAGTCATAAAAAGATCACACTACAACGGGCACACAAAATCAAAGCCTGAGTAATTTCTGCAGTCAACAACATACATATATCCTTAGGGAAACATATTTTTCTACAAAAGCAAATTTTAAAAATTGGAAAACCAGATGTGTACATATCAATAGAATGACACAGGAAACATAAAAAAGCAGGGAAATATGACACCACCAAAAGACCACAACAATTGTCCAGTGATATAGTTTGGATGTGTGTCCCTGCCCAAATTTCATATTGAAATGTAATTCCCAAGGCTGGAAGTGGGGACTGGTGGGAGGTGACTGGATCGTGGGAGTGGATTTCTCATGAATAATTTAGCACAATCCCTCTTGGTACTGTCCTCATAATAGTGAGTGAGTTCTCATGAGTTCTGTTCATTTAAAAGTGTGTAACACCTCCCCTTTGTTCTCTTGCTCCTGCTTTCACCATGTGATGTGTGTCCCCCACCCTTGGCCTTCTGCCATGATTAGAGGCTTCCTGAGGCTCCTCCAGAAGCAGATGTCACTGTGCTTCTTGTAATGTCTGCAAAACTGTGAGCCAATTAAACCTCTTTTCCTTATAAATTACCCAGTTTCAGATATCAGCAATGCAAGAACATGCTAATACATTCATCAACAGACCCTAATACAAAAAGAATTGCTCAAAATGCCACAAGAGGAATACAAAATATTGATTTGAAAGAAGCTCAATGAGATACAAGAGAAATCTAGAAACAAATACAAAGAGATCAGAAAATCAATTCAGGATAAGAACTGAGAAATTTACCAAAGAGATCAATATTTTAAAGAAAAAGCAAGCAGAAAATCTGGAACTAAAAAATTCATTGAAAGAAATACAAAATACATTGAAATCGTTAATAATAGAATAATCGGAAAAACAAATCTCAGAAATTGAAGACAGGTCTTTTGAAATTATCCAGTCAGACAAAAAATAAATAAATAAATAAGAATGAACAACATCTTTAAGATGTCTGGGACCACACAGAGTGATGGAACTTAGGAATTATCAGTATTCCTGAGATCACCCTCTATTATTCCATTTTTGCACTGCTATAAAGAAATACCTGAGACTGGATAATTTATAAAGAGAAGAGGTTTAATCGGCTCACAATTCTGCAGGATATATAGAAAGCATAGTGGCTTCTGCTTCTGGGGAGGCTTTAGGAGCCTCCAATCATAGCAGAAAGGAAAGGGGAAGTGAGGCACATCACATGGCTGGAGTAAGAGAAAGAGACAAGGAAGATGAACACTACACACTTTAGATCAACCACATCTCACAATAACTCACTCACTCACTGTTACAAGAACAGCACCAAGGGAATGGTACTAAGCCATTTATGAGAAACTGACCCAATGATCCAATCATTTTCCACTAGGCCCCACCTCCAACATTGGGGCCTCACCTTCAACATGAGATTCGAGTGGGAACACAGATTCAAAACACATTACCCTCAGATGTAGATAGAACAAAAATTTAGAAAATATATGTAAGGAAATAATCAATGAAAACTTCCCAAGTTTATCAAGAGAGTCAGACATCCAGATACAGGAGGCCCAGTGATCCCCTGGCAAATAGTTGCACAAAGGATTTCACCATGGCATATTATATTCAGAATGTCTAAAGTAAAAGTGAAAGTATTTTAAAATTAGCAAGAGTAAAGTATCTAGTCACCTATAAAGGAAACTGCATCAAACTAACAGCAGACTTTCCAACAGAAACCTTGCAGGCCTGAAGTGAACGAGATGGTATCTTCGCAAAGTGCTTAAAGAAAAACACTGTCAGCCAGAAGTTTGTATCCTTTTGATAAGCTTCTTAAATGAAGGAGAATTAAAGTTTTCCCTAGACAAGCAAATGCTAACAGACTTTGTCACCACTAATCTAGTCCTACAGGAAATGCTCAAAAGGGTCTTAAACATGGAAACAAAAGGTTGATAGTCACAAAAAAATATAAAATTCACAGTTTGTATAAAACAATCACACAAAGAGCAAGAGAAAAATATAAAATGACAACATGACAGATTTCATCAAACCACAAAGACAGAGAAAAATAAAGAAAAAAAGAAGATATAAAATAATTTGAAAACAACAATATAACAGGAACAAAATCTCATATATCAATGTTAACTTTGAATGTAAATAGAATAAATGCTCTACTTAAAAGATAAAGATTGGCAGAATGAATTTTTAAAAACCATAACCCAACTATATGCTGCCTGTAAGATACTCATCTAACCCATAAAGACACACATAAACTAAAAATAAAGAGGTGGAAAAAGATCCCACACAAATGAAAATCAACAGTAAGCAAGATAAACACTGTACAATAAAAATGGTTTTAAAAAAAGACAAAAAAGGTCATTATATAATGATAAAGAGATCAACTTAGCAAGAGGATATAACAATCCTAAATACATATACATCCAACATTGGAGCACCCAAATTCAGAATTCCAATATTTCTAGACCTGAAAAAAGAGATAGACAGCAATACAATAATAGTGGGGGAATTCAACATCCTGCTCACAGCACCAGATAGATCATCAAGAAAAAAATTAACAAACTTTGGTCTTAAATTAGACTTGAGACCAAATGGACATAACAGACATTTACAAAACATTCTACCCAATATATATTCTTTTCATCAGCACATGGAACATTCTCTAAGATAGACTACATGTTAGGTCACAAAACAAGTCTTAAATTTTTAAAAATCAAAATCATATCGAGTATCTTCTCAGGCTGCAGTGGAATAAAGCTAGAAATCAACAGCAAGAGGAACTTTGGAAACTATATAAATACATGGGAATTAAATAGCATGCTCCTGAACAGTCACTAGGTCAATAAAGAAATTAAGATAGAAATTAAACATTTTCTAAAACAAGTGAAAATAAAAACACAACATACCAAAACCTATGGTATACAGCAATAGCAGTGCCAAGAGGGAAGTCTTAACATTAAATGCCTATATCAAAGAAGTAGAAGGACCACAAATTTACAAGCTAATGTCACACCTCAAGCAACTAGAAAAAGAACAAACCAAACCCAAAGTTAGCAGAAGAAAATAAATAACAAGGAACAGAACAAAAATAAATAAAATAGAACCCCCCCAAAATACAAAGGATCAATGAAACAAAAAAACTAGATCTTTGAAAAGATATACAAAACTGATAAACCACTAGCTAGACTAAGAAAAAAATAAAGACTCAAATAAACACAATCAGAAATGACAAAGGAGACATTACAACTGATACCACGGAAGTACAAAAGGTCACTAAAGACTATTACAAACAAGTATTCACAACTTAGATAACCTAGAGTAAATGGATAAATTCCCAAAAACCCATAATTTCCCAAGATTAAACCAGGAAAAAAGAGGATTCCCAAACAGACAAACAATTGGTAGTGAGATTGAAATCAGTAATAAAAAATCTCTCAACAAAAAAATCCCAGAATCAGGAGGATTCACAGCCAAATTACACCAAACATACAAAAAAAATTAATACCTATTCTTTTGAAACTATTCTAAAACATAGACAAGCAGGGAATCCTCAACAAAACACTAAAAAATGGAATCCAGCAGCACATCAAAAAGATACTACACCACGATCAGGTGGAATTTATCCCAAGGGCAGAAGGATGGTTCAACATATGGAAATCAGTAAGTGTGATATATCACATCAACAGAATTAGAAACAAAAACCATATGATCATCTCAAAAGATGCAGAAAAGGCATCCAATAAAACGCAGCATCACTTCATGATAAAAATCCTCAACAAACTAGGCATAGAAGAAATATACCTCAACATAATAAAGATTATATACAACAGGCCCACAGCCAACATCATACTTTTTAAAAAATAGAAACCTTTCAGATCCTCCTGTGTATCATTCGTCTATAAGAATGTTGTAGTATTTCTCCTTATTCCAAGAGGGCAGCTGATTAATATCAAACTCTTTTTCTTTCTCCCACTAGAATCAGAAGACCTTTCAAAACAGGATTTTCTTGTTCACTTGTTTTACCTACATCCTTAGCAACTAGCACAGGGCCCTAAATAGAGAAATTTGAAAATACATTTAACGATGCTGGTAGAAGTATTTCTGAGGACATGTTTTGTGCATAAGGAAATGAGTAAGAAGACTTTTTCCCCACTTTTTGCAAAGACCTCAATCCTAAGGCTAAAATATGCATTACCTAACCCAATAATTTATCTCGTTTTTTAAAATTTTAGATTCAGGGGGTACCTGTGCAGGTTTTTTATATAGGTATATTTTGTGATGCTGAGGTTTGGGCTTCTAATGATCTGTTGCCCAAGTAGCAAACATAGTACCCAATAGGTAATCTCCCAACCCTTGCTCTCCATCCTTCCTCCCCTAATTTAGAGTGTCCCATGTCTACTCTTCCCATCTTTGTGTCCATGTGTACCCAACAACATCAAATCTAATATGTGAAAGTTGAAAGCATTTCCTGTAAGAACTAGAACAAGACAAGGATGCCAGCTTTTACTATTTTTATTCAATACAGTACTGGAATTTCTTGCCAGAGCAATCAGGCAGAAGAAAGAAATAAAATGCATCCAAATTGGAAAAGAGGAAGTCAAGTTACCCCTGTTTGCTGATGATACAATATTATTCCTGAAGAGCCCTAAAGATGCCACCAAAAATTCTTAAATTTCACAAAGGAAGCAGTAAGCTTCAGGATACAAAATTAACATACAAATATCAGTAGTGTTTATATACACCAATAATAAGCCAAAGGCCAAATCAAGAAAACAATCCCATTTACAATAGCTACAAAAAAATACTGAGGAATATCTTTAACCTAGAAGCTGAAAGACTTCTAGAAGGAGAACTACAAAACATTGATGAAAAAAATCCTAGATGACATAAACAAATGAAAAACCCCCACACTTATAAGTTAGAATATGCAATATCATTAAAATGACCATACTGTTCAAGGCAAACTACAGATTCAACACAATCCCTATCAAATTACCAATGTCATTTTTCACGGAATTGGAGAAAAAAATCCTAAAATTAATATGGAACCAAAAAAAAAGGCCTGAATAGCCAAAGCAATTCTAAGCAAGAAGAAAAAAGCTGGAGGCATCACATTAGCTGTCTTCAAATTATACTACAAAACTATAGAAACCAAAACAACATTGTACTGGCATAACATAGACACATAGATCAATGGAGCAGAATAGACAACTCAGAAATAAAGCCCCATACCTACAACCAACTTATCTTTTAAAAAATCGACAAAAATATATTCTGGGGAAATGACACCCTATAAATAAGTGGTGCCAGTAAAATTGGATAACCACATATGGGATAATAAAACTGGACCCATACCTCTCAACATATACAAAAACAAACTCAATATGGATCAAAGACCAAAGTGTAAGACCTGAAACCACAGAAATCCTAGAAGAAAACTTAGGAAAAACTCTACTGGACATTGGTCTAGGCAAAGAATTTATGACCAAGTCTTCAAAAGCAAAGGCAATAAAAATAAACAAATGAGACAATTTAACTAAAAAGTTTCTGCACAGCAAAAGAAATAATTAATAAAGTAAACAGACAACCTACAAAGTGGGAAAATATATTTGCAAACTATGCATCCAACAGAGGGCTTACATCCAGAATCTACAAGGAACTCTAACAACAAAACAACAAGAAACAACCCCATTAAAAAGTGGGCAAAGGATACAAACAAACATTTTTCAAAAGAGTACCTACAAGCAGTCAACAAACATGAAAAATGCTCAATATTTCTAATCATCAGAGAAATAAAAATTAAAATAGTACAATATAACCTTATACCAGTCAGAATGGCTACTATTAAAAAGTCAAAAAAAAAAAAACAGATGTTGGTGAGGATGTGAAGAAAAGGGAATGCTTATATACTGTTGGTAGAAATGTAAATAAGTACAACCTCTATGGAAAACAACAAGGAGATTTCTCAAAGAACTAAAAACAGAACTACCATTTGATCCAATTCCATCACTGGGTATATACCCAAAGGAAAAGAAATCAGCATATCAAAAATATACCTGCACTCATGTTTATCACAGAACTCTTCACAATTCCAAAAAAAGAAATAAACCTACATGTCCATCAACGGAGAACTGGATACAGAAAATACTACTCAGCCATAAAATCATGTCTTTTGCAGCAACACTGATGGTATTGAAGCCCATTATCTTAAGTGAAAAACTCAGAAACAGAAAGTCAAATACTGCATGCCATCACTTGTAAATGAGAGCTAAACAATTGATACATATGGACATACAGAGTGAAATAATACGCATTGGAGATGACAAAAGAGGAGGGTGGGAGAGAGGTGATGGTTGAAAATTTATCTATTGGGTACAGTGATCACTATTAAGGTGATGGGTACACTAAAAGCCCAGTCTACCCAACAGTACACAATATATGCACGTAGGAACTCTGCACTTGTACCTACTAAAGAAATGAAAAATAAAAATTAAAAAGTATAACAAGTACAACTATGTAAGGTACATAATATTTTATGGTGATTGGAGGCTCCCATTGAAAAAAAAAACACAAGCCAGGATTCTGCTCCAAGACGGCCGAATAGGAACAGCTCTGGTCTGCAGCTCCCAGAGTGATCGAGGCAGAAGATGGCGATGTCTGCGTTACCAACTGAGGTACCTGGTTCATCTCATTGGGACTGGCTGGACAGTGGATGCAGCCCATGGACGGTGAGCCAAAGCAGGGTGGTGAATCACCTCACCTGGGAAGTGCAAGGGGTCAGGGGATTTCCCTTTCCCAGCCAAGGAAAGCCAAGACAGACTGAACCTAGAAAATCGGGACACTCTCATCCAAATACTGTGCTTTTCCTACAGTCTTAGCAAATGGCACACCCAGAGATTATATCTCACACCTGGCTTGGCAGGTCCCACGCCCACAGAGCCTTGCTCACTGCTACTGCAGCAGTCTGAGGTCAACCTGTGAGGCAGCAGTTTGGCAGTGGGAGAGGTGTCCACCATTGCTGAGGCATGAGTAGGTAAACAAAGTGGCCTGGGAAGCTTGAACAGGGCAGAGCCCACCGCAGCTCTGCAAGGCCTGCTGCCTCTGTAGACCCCATCTCAGGGGGTGGGGAATAGCTAAACAAAAGACAGCAGAAATTTCTGCACACTTAAATATCCCTGTCTGACAGCTCTGAAGAGAGCAGTGGTTCTCCCAGCATGGTGTTTGAGCTCTGAGAATGGATAGACTGCCTCCTCAAGTGGGTCCCTGACACGCATGTAGCCTAACTGGGAGACACCTCCCAGTAGGGGCCAACTGACACCTCATACAGGAGGGTGCCCCTCTGGGACAAAGCTTCCAGAGGAAGGATCAGGCAGCAATATTTGCTGTTCTGCAATATTTGCTGTTCTGCAATATTTGCTGTTCTGCAGCCTCCACTGATGATATCCAGGCAAATGGGGTCTGGAGTGGACCTCCGGCAAACTCCAACAGACCTGCAGCTGAGGGACCTGACACTTAGAAGGAAAACTGACAAATAGAAAGGAATAGCATCAACATCAACAAAAGGGACTTCCACAGCAAAACCCCATCTGTCGGTTACCAGCATCAAAGACCAAAGGTAGATAAAACCACAAAGATGGGGAGAAAGCATGGCAGAAAAGCTGAAAATTCTAAAAACCAGACCACCTCTTCTCCTCCAAAGGATCGCAGCTCCTTGCCAGCAACAGAACAAAACTGGATGGAGAATCACTTTGACGAGCTGACAGAAGTAGACTTCAGAAGGTCGGTAATAACAAACTTCTCTAAGCTAAAGGAGGATGTTCAAACCCATTGCAAGGAAGCTAAAAACCTTGAAAAAAGATTAGATGAATGGCTAACGAGAATAAACAGTGTAGAGAAGACATTAAATGACCTGATGGAGCTGAACACCATGGCACAAGGACTACGTGATGCATGCACAAGCTTCAATAGCCAATTCAATCAAGTGGAAGAAAGGGTATCAGTGATTGAAGATCAAATTAATGAAATAAAGCAAGAGGAGAAGTTTAGAGAAAAAAGTAAAAAGAAATGAACAAAGCCTCCACGAAATATGGGACTATGTGAAAAGACCAAATCTATGTTAGACTGGTGTACCTGAAAGTGATGGGGAGAATGGAACCAAGTTGGAAAACACTCTGCAGGATACTATCCAGGAGAACTTCCCCTATCTAGCAAGGCAGGCCAACATTCAAATTCAGGAAATACAGAGAACACGACAGATGATCTTCGAGAAGAGCAACCCCAAGATGTATAATTATCAGATTCACCAAGGTTGAACTGAAGGAAAAAATGTTAGGGCCACCACAGAGAAAGGTAGGGTTGCCCACAAAAGGAAGCCCATCAGACTAACAGTGGATCTCTCAGCAGAAACTCTACAAGCCAGAAGAGAGTGGGGCCAATATTCAACATTCTTAAAGAAAAGAATTTTCAACCCAGAATTTCATATCCAACCAAACTAAGCTTCATAAGTGAAGGAGAAATAAAATCCTTTACAAACAAGCAAATGCTGAGAGATTTTGTCACCACCAGGCCTGCCTTACAAGGGCTCCTGAAGGAAACACTAAACATGGAAAGGAACAACCAGTACCAACCACTGCAAAAATATGCCAAATTGTAAAGACCATTGCAACTAGGAAGAAATTGCATCAACTAACGAGCAAAATAACCAGCTAACATCATAATGACAGGATCAAATTCACACATAACAATATTAACCTTAAATGTAAATGGGCTAAATGCTCCAATTAAAAGGCACAGACTGGCAAATTGGATAGAGTCAAGAACCATCAGTGTGCCGTATTCAGGAGACCCATCTCTTGTGCAGAGACACACATAGGCTCAAAATAAAAAGAAGGAGGAAGACCTACCAAGCAAATGGAAAGCAAAAAAAACAGAGGTTGCAATCCTAGTCTCTGATAAAACAGACGTTAAACCAACAAAGATCAAAAGAAACACAGAAGGCCATTGACGAAGAAGGCCATTACATAATGGTAAAGGGATCAATGCATCAAAAAGAGCTAACTATCCTAAATATATATGCACCCAATACAGGAGCATCCAGATTCATAAAGCAAGTCCTTAGAGACCTACAAAGAGACTTAGACTCCCACAAAATAATAATGGGAGACTAACATACCACCGTCAGTATTAGACAGATCAACAAGACAGAAGGTTAAGAAGGATATCCAGGACTTGAACTCAGCTCTGCACCAAGCAGACCTAATAGACATCTACAGAACTCTCCACCCCAAATCAACAGAATATACATTCTTCTCAGCAGCACATCACACTTATTCCAACATTCACCACATAGTTGAAAGTAAAGCACTTCTCAGCAAATGTAAAAGAAAAGAAATCAGAACAAACTGTCTCTAAGACCACAGTGCAATCAAATTAGAGCTCAGGATTAAGAAACTCACTCAAAACTGCACAACTACATGGAAACTGAACAACCTGCTCCTGAATGACTATTGGGTAAATAGCGAAATGAAGGCAGAAATAAAGATGTTCTTTCAAACCAATGAGAACAACATACCAGAATCTCTGGGACACATTCAAAGCAGTGTGTAGAGAGAAATTTATAGCACTAAATGTCCAGAAGAGAAAGCAGGAAAGATCTAAAATCAACAACCTAACATCAGTATTAAAAGAACTAGCGAAGAAAGAGCACACAAATTCAAAAGCTAGCAGAAGACAAGAAATAACTAAGATCAGAGCAGAACTGAAAGAGAGACCAAAAAAAAAAAAAACTTCAAAAAATCAATGAATCCAGGAGCTGGTTTTTGAAAAGATCAACAAAATTGGTAGACTGCTAACAAGACTAATAAAGAAGAAAAGAGAAAAGAATCAAATAGATGCAATAAAAAATGATAAAGGGGATATCACCACCGATACCACAGAAATACAAACTACAATCAGAGAAAACTATAAACACCTCTATGCAAATAAACTAAAAAATGTAGAAGAAATGGATAAATTTCTGAACACATACATCCTCCCAAGACTAAACCAGGAAGAAGTTAAATCTCTGAATAGACCAATAACAGGCTCTAAAATTGAGGCAATAATTAATAACCTACCAACAAAAACAAGTCCAGGGCCAGAGGGATTCACAGACGAATTCTACCATAGGTACAAAAAGGAGCTGGTACCATTCCTTCTGAAACTATTCCAATGAAAAAAAGAGGGAATCCTCCTTAACTCGTTATATGAGGCCAGCATCACCCTGATACCAAAGCCTGGCAGAGACATGACAAAAAAAGAGAATTTTAGACCAATAAACCTGATGAACACCGATGCCAATATCCTCAATAAAATACTGGCAAACTGAATCCAGCAACACATCAAAAAGCTTATCCACCACGATCAAGTTGGCTTCAACCCTGGGATGCAAGGCGGGTTCAACATATGCAAATCAATAAACATAATCCATCATATAAACAGAACCAATGACAAAAACCACATGATTATCTCAATAGATGCAGAAAAGGCCTTTGACAAAATTCAGCAGCCCTTCATGCTAAAAACTCTCAATAAACTAGGTATTGATGGGACATATCTCAAAATAATAAGAACCATTTATCACAAACCCACAGGCAATATCATACTGATGGGCAAAAACTGGAAGCATTCCCTTTGAAAACTGGCACAAGACAGGGATGCCCTCTCTCACCACTCCTATTCAACATGGTGTTGGAAGTTCTGGCCAGGGCAATCAGGCAGGAGAAAGAAATAAAGGGTATTCAGTTAGGAAAAGAGGAAGTCAAATTGTCCCTGTTTGCTGACATGATTGTACATTTAGAGAACCCCATCGTCTCAGCCCAAAATCTCCTTAAGCTGATAAGCAACTTCAGCAAAGTCTCAGGATTCAAAATCAATGTGCAAAAATCACAAGCATTCCTATACACCAATAGCAGACAGAGAGCCAAATCATGAGTGAACTCCCATTAACAGTTGCTACAAAGAGAATAAAATATCTAGGAATCCAACATACAAGGAATGTGAAGGACCTCTTCAAGGAGAACTACAAACCACTGCTCAAGGAAATAAGAGAGGACACAAACAAATGGAAAAACATTCCATGTTCATGGATAGGAAGAATCAGTGTCGTGAAAATAACCATACTGCCCAAGGTAATTTATAGATTCAATGCCATCCCCATCAAGCTACCAATGACTTTCTTCATAGAATTGAAAAAACCTACTTTAAAGTTCATATGGAACCAAAAAAGAGCCCACATTGCCAAGACAATCCTAAGCAAAAAGAACAAAGCTGGAGGCATCACGCTATCTGACTTCAAACTATACTACAAGGTGACAGTAACCAAAACAGCATGTTACTGGTACCAAAACAGAGAGATAGACAAATGGAACAGAATGGAGGCCTCAGAAATAATACCACACATCTACAACCATCTGATCTTTGATAATCTTGGCAAAAACAAGAAATGGGGAAATAATTCCCTATTTAATAAACGGTGCTGGGAAAGCTGGCTAGCCATATGTAGAAAGCTGAAACTGGATCCCTTCCTTACACCTTATACG
Source organism: Hylobates moloch (assembly GCF_009828535.3). NCBI lineage: Eukaryota > Metazoa > Chordata > Mammalia > Primates > Hylobatidae > Hylobates > Hylobates moloch. The sequence continues at coordinate 35,561,519 of NW_026652296.1, forward strand.
AAAATTAATTCAAGATGGATTAAAGACTTAAATGTAAGACCTAAAACCATAAAAACCCTAGGAGAAAACCTAGGCAATAACATTCAGGACATAGGCATGGTCAAGGAGTTCATGACTAAAACACCAAAAGCAATGGCAACAAAAGCCAAAATAGACAAATGGGATCTAATTAAACTTAAGAGCTTCTGCACAGCAAAAGAAACCACCATCAGAGTGAACAGGCAGCCTACAGAACGGGAGAAAAATTTTGCAATCTACCCATCTGACAAAGGGCTAATATCCAGAATCTACAAAGAACTTAAATTTACAAGAAAAAAACAACCCCATCAAAAAGTGGGCAAAGGATATGAACAGACACTTCTCAAAAGAAGACATTTATGCAGCCAATAGACACATGAAAAAATGCTCATCATCACTGGTGGTTACAGAAATGCAAATCAAAACCACAATGAGATACTATCTCACACCAGTTAGAATGTCGATCAATAAAAAATCCGGAAACAGATGCTGGAGAGGATGTGGAGAAATAGAAACGCTTTTACACTGTTGGTGGGAGTGTAAATTAGTTCAACCATTATGGAAGACAGTGTGGTGATTCCTCAAGGATCTAGAACTAGAAATACCACTTGACCTAGTGATCCCATTACTGGGTATATTCCCAAAGAATTATAAATCATGCTACTATAAAGACACAGGCACACGTATGTTTATTGTGGCACTATTCACAATAGCAAAAACTTGGAACCAATCCAAATGTCCATCAATGATAGACTGGATTAAGAAAATGTGGCATATATACACCATGGAATACTATGCAGCCATAAAAGAGGATGAGTTCATGTCCTTTGCAGGGACATGCATGAAGCGGGAAACCATCATTCTGAGCAAACTATCACAGGTACAGAAAACCAAACACTGTATGTTCTCACTCATAGGTGAGACCTGAACAATAAGAACACTTGGACACAGGGTGGGGTACATCACACACCAGGGCCTGTCATGGGGTAGGGGGGCAGGGGGAAGGATAGCATTAGGAGAAATACCTAATGTAAATAATGAGTTAATGGGTGCAGCAAACCAACATGGCACATGTATACCTATTTAACAAACCTGCACATTGTGCACATTTACCCTAGAACTTAAAGTATAATTTAAAAGAAAAGAAAAGAAAAAAACCATAAGACTGTGATTCCTTCACCGGCAAACAAGGTATCCAGGTTCTCTCTTCAAAGTTGACTAGAGGGCTGGCATGACTCAGAGAGAGAAGGAAGAACAGGCAGTGTTCCCGCCTGAGAGCCACACAAGGAAGGGGATTCCCCTCCCCCCAGCCATGGGAGGTGGTGAGTGAGCTTGCTATCCAGCTGGGGAAACTGTGCTATTTCTACAGAACTGTGCAACTCACGGATTGGAAGATCCCACTCACAAACCCATGCCACCTAGCGTGGGTGGGTGCCTAGCATCCCAATCCTGAAAAGTACAGACTCTTACAGCCTCTTAGCTGGAATCTGCTTAAGCCCACCAAACTCCTGGGGGGACGGGCAACCAGCACCAACTGCAGGTGCCTGCTGTCTAAGCCATTTGAGCGCCTTGGGGGAGCAGCAGCACTGGGACTCACAAAGGCCTACCAGGCTAAGCTCCCTGGGTGGGTGAAAGGCGGCAAACATTTCTGTAGCTCCAGGCTGCACTTTCCCCATGCTGGAGCCAGGGAGGCTGGATGGCTTGATATCAAGAGTTGTCCTCACAGCCCAACACACCTGCTGTGGCAATCTGCAGCCAGAATGCCTCTTCAGGCCTAACCCTGACCCATCCTTCCTCATCAGGTGGGCCTTCCCTGCAGGATCTCCAATAATTCCAGCCAGGGCCTGAGAGACAGAATTCAGATCTCCCTGGGCATGAGCCTCTAGGGGCAGGGGTGGCTGCAGTCTCGGCAGATCAGCAGACTTATCCTCTCCTCCTGGTATTTCTGAGGAATGCAAGTAGCCCAGATGAGTGGGTTTCCCCCAGCAAAGCACATCCTCTCCAACAAGGGACAAAGTGCTTTACTAAATGGCTTCTGCTTCCCAGGGTGAGCTGGGGAGACCCTGAGTGAGATCACTCAGAACTGGCTGACACCCTTTAACAAGGGTTGTCAGACACCCTATACAGGAGCAATCCTACTGGCATCAGGTTGGTGCCCCTCAAGGTCAGAGATCCTGGAAGAAGGAGCAGGCACCCATCTTTGCTGTTCTCCAGCCTCCTTGAGTGACATCTCCAGGCACAGAAGCAAATAAGATGAATAGGGCCTGAAGTGAACCCCCAGCAAACTGCAGCAGCCCTACAGAAGAGAGACCTGATTATTGAAAGAAAAACAAACAACTAAGAAGTGACAACAACAGCAACAAAAAAGGCCCCCACAAGAACCCCATCCAAGGATCAGCACCCACAAAGACTGAAACTAGACAAACTCACGAAGATGAGAAAGAATCAATGAAAAAATGCTGAAAACCCAAGTAGACAGAGTGCCTCTTCTTGTCCAATGATTGCAATGTCTCTCCATCAAGGGTGCAGAACTGGACAGAGGATCAGATGGACAAATTGATAGAAGTAGGATTCAGAAGATGGGAAATAAAAAACTACACTGAGCTAAAGAAGCATGTTCTAACCCAGGAGAATGTTCTAACCCAATGCAAAGAAGCTAAGAACTTTGATAAAAGGTTAGAGGAATTGCTAACTAGAATAACCAGTTTAGAGAGGAACAGAAACGACCTGATGGAGCTGAAAAACACAGCATAAGAACTTCATGAAGCATACACAAGTATGAACAGCCAAATTGACCAAGTGAAAGAAAGGATATCAGAGTTTGAAGACCATCTTACTGAAATAAGACATGCAGAGAAGAATAGAGAAAAAAAGGATGAAAAGGGATGAACAAAATCTCCAAGAAATATGAGACTTCATAAAAAGACTGAACAAACAATTGATTGTAGTACCAGAAGGAGATGAGGAGAATGGAAACAAGCTGGAAAACACACTTCAGGATATTATCCAGGAGAACTTCCCCAGCCTAACAAAGACAGAACATGCAAATACAGGAAACAGAGAACACCATTAAGATATTCCACTAGATCACCTCCAAGACACATAATCATCAGATTCTCTAAGGTTGAAATGAAGGAAAAAATGTTAAGGGCAGATAGAGAGAAAGGCCAGGTCACCTACAAAGGGAAGGCCATCAGACTAACAGCAGACCTCTCAGCAGAAATTCTACATGCCAGAAGAGATTGGGGGCCAATATTCAACATTTTTGAAGAAAAGAATTTTCAACCCAGAATTTCATATCCACCAAAACTAAGCTTCATAAACGAAGGAGAAATAAAATCCTTTCCAGACAAGGAAATGCTGAGGGATTTCATTACCACCAGGCCTGCCCTGCAAGAGTTCCTGAAAGAAACACTAAATATGGAGGGAAAAAAAAGGTACCAGCCACTGCAAAAACACATTGAAATATAAAGACCATGACACTATGAAGAAACTGCATCAACTAGTGTGCAAAATAACCAAACAGCATCATGATGAAATGATCAAATTCACACATAACAATACTAACCTTAAATGTAAATGGAATAAATGCCCCCAATTAAAAGACACAGACTGGCAAATTGGATAAAGAGTCAAGACCTATTGGTGTCCTGTATTCAGGAGACCCATCTTATGTGCAAAGATACACACAAGCTCAAAATAAAGAGAGGGAGGAAAATTTACCAAGCAAATGGAAAACAAAAATAAAGCAGGGGTTACAATCCTAGTCTCTGACAAAACAGACTTTAAAACAACAAACATCAAAAAAGACAAAGAAGGACATTATATAATGGTAAAGGGAACAATTCAACAAGAAGAGCTAACTATTCTAACTATATATGCACCCAATACAGGAGAATCCAGATTCATAAAATAAGTTCTTAGGAACCTACAAAGAGACTTAGTCTCCCACACAATAATAGTGGGAGACATTAACACTCCACTGTCAGTGTTAGAAAGATCAGTGAGACAGAAAATTAACAAGGATATTCAGGATTTGAACTCAGCTCTGGATCAAGTGTACCTAGTAGACGTCTGCAGAACTCTCCAACCCAAATCAACAGAATATACATTCTTCTCAGTGCCACATGGCACTTATTGTAAAATTGTCCACATAACTGGAAGTAAAATGCTCCTCAACGAATGAAAAATGACTGAAATTATAACAAACAGTCTCAGACCACAGAGCAATCAAATTAGAACTCAGGATTAAGAAACTCACTCAAAACCACATAATTTCATGGAAATTAAACAACCTGCTCCTGAATGACTACTGGGTAAATAATGAAATTAAAGCAGAAATCAAGAAGTTCTTTGAAACCAATGAGAACAAAAAGACAACACACCAGAATCTCTGGGACACAGCTAAAGCAGTGTTAAGAAGGAAATTTGATAGCACTAAATGCCCACATCAGAAAGCTAGAAAGATCTGAAACTGACACCCTAATATCACAATTAAAAGAGCTAGAGAGGCAAGAACAAACTAATTCAAAAGCTAGCAGAAGACAAGAAATAACTAAGATCAGAAAAGAACTGAAGAAGATAGAAACACAAAAAACCCTCCAAAAAATCAATGACCCCAGGAGTTAATTTTTTGAAAAAAATAACAAAATATATAGACAGCTAGCTGGACTAATAAGAAGAGAAAGAAGAATAAAATAGACACAATAAAAAATGATAAAGAGGATATCACCAATGGCCCCACAGAAATGCAAACTACCATTAAAGAATAGTATAAACGCCTCTATGCAAATAAACTAGAAAATCTAGAAGAAATAGATAAATTCCTGGATGCATATACCCTACCAAGACTAAACCAGGAATAAGTTGAATCCATGAAAAGATCATTAACAAGCTCTGAAATTTAGGCAGTAATAGCCTATGAACGAAAAAAAGCCCAAAACCAGATGGATTCACAGCTGAATTCTACCAGAAATACAAAGAGGAGTTGGTACCATTCCTTCTGAAACTATTCCAAACAATTAAAAAGGGGGGACTCCTCATAACTCATTTTATGAAGCCAGCATCATGCTTATACCAAAACCTGGAAGAGACACAACAAAAAAAGAAAATTTCAGGTCAATATCCCTGACGAACATCAATGCAAAAATCTTCAATAAAATACCGGCAAACCAAATCCAGCAGCACATCAAAAAACTTACCCACCATGATCAAGTTGGCTACATCCCTGGGATGCAAGGCTGGTTCAACATCCATCCATCAATAAATGTAATCCATCACATAAACAGAACTGAAGACAAAAACCACATGGTTATCTGAATAGATGCAGAAAAGGTCTTTGATAAAATTCAACATCCCTTCATGTTAAAATCTGTCACTAAACTAGGTACTGATGGAACATATCTCAAAGTAATAGGAGTTATTTATGACAAACCCACAGCCAATATCATATTGAATGGGCAAAAGCTAAAAGCATTCCGTCTGAAAACCAGTACAGGACAAGGACACCCTCTCTCACCATTCCTATCCAACATGGTATTGTAAGTTCTGGCCAGGACAATCAGGCAAGAGGAAGAAATAAAGGGTATTCAAATAAGAAGAGAGGAAGTCAAGTTGTCTCTGTTTGCAGACAACATGATTTTATATTTAGAAAACCCCAATATTTCGGCCGAAAAACTTCTTGAACAGATAAACAACTTCAGCAAAGTCTCAGGATACAAAATCAATGTGCAAAAATCACAAGCATTCCTTTACACCAACAACAGAAAAACAGAGAGTCAAATCACGAATGAACTCCCATTCGCAATCACTACAAAGAGAATAAAATACCTAGGAATACAGCTACCAAGGGATGAGAAGGATCTCTTCAAGGAGAACTACAAACCATCGCTCAAGGAAATAAGAAAGGACAAAAACAAATGGAAAAACATTCCATGCTCATGGATAGGAAGAATCAATATTGTGAAAATGACCATGCTGCCCAAAGTAATTTATACATTCAATGCTATTCCCATCAAACTACCATTGACATTCCTTACAAAATTAGAAAAAACTATTTTAAGTTTCATATGCAATCAAAGAAGATCCACATAGCCAAGAAAATCCTAAGCAAAAAGAACAAAGCTGGAGGCATCACACTACCTGACTTCAAACTATACTACAAGGTTACAATAACAAAAACAGCACGATACTGGTACCAAAACAGACATATAGACCAATAGAGCAGAACAGAGACCTCAGAAATAACACCACACATCTACAGCCATCTGATCTTCAACAAACCTGACAAAAACAAGCAATAAGTAATGGATCTCCTATTCAATACATGGTGCTGGGCAAACTGGCTAGCCATATGCAGAAAACTGAAACTGGACCCATTTTTTTACTCATTACACAAAAAATAACTCAAGATGGATCAAAGACTTAAATGTAAATTCCAAAACCATAAAAACCCTAGAAGAAAACCTAGGCAATACCATTCAGGACATAGGCATGGGCAAAGATTTCATGACAAAAACTCCAAAAGCAATTGCAACAAAGGCCAAAATTGACTAATGGGATCTAATTAAAGAGTTTCTGCACTGCAAAAGAAACTAGCACCAGAGTGAACAGGTAACCTACAGAATGGGAGAAAATGTTTGCAGTCTACCCATCTGACAAAGGTCTAATATCCAGAATTTACAAGGAACTTAAACATATTTACAAGAAAAAAACAAACAACCCTATCAAAAGGGGCACAACGGATATGAACAGACACTTCTCAAAAGAAGACATTTACATGGCCAACAAAGATGAAAGAAAGCTCAACATCACTGATCATCAGAGAAATACAAATCAAAACTATAATGAGATACCATCTTATGCCAGTCAGAATGGCAATTATTAAAAAGTCAGGAAACAATAGATGCTGGTGAGGCTGTGGAGAAATAGGAACGCTTTTACACTGTTGGTGGGAATATAAATTAGTTCAACCATTGTGGAAGACAGTGTGGTGATTCTTCAAGGATCTACAACAAGAAATACCATTTCACTCAGTAATCCCATTACTGGGTATATACCCAAAGGAATATAAATCATTCTGCTATAAAGACACATGCACACATATGTTTATTGCAGCACTATGTACAATAGCAAAGACATGGAACCCACCCAAATGTCCATCAATGACAGACTGGATAAAGAAAATGTGGTACATATACACCAAGGAATACTATGCAGCCATAAAAAGAATGAGATCATGTCCTTCGCAGGAACACGGATGAAACAGGGAGCCATCATCATCAGCAAACTAACACGGGAACAGAAAAACAAATACCACATGTTCTCACTCATAAGTAGGAGTTGAACATTGAGAACACATAGACACAGAGAGGGGAACAACACACACCAGAGTCTGTTAGGTTGTGAGGGGTGAGGGGAGGGAACTTAGAAGACAGATCAATAGGTGCAGCAAACTACCATGGCAAGTGTATACCTATGGAACAAACCTGCACGTTCTCCACAGGTATCCCTTTTTTTAAGAAGAAGAAATAAAAAAATAAAATAAAATAAATAACTAAGTTACTATGTTATTGGTTGGTGTGTTTACTATGCTATAATAGAGTGTGCCCCTTCTACCTATAAAAACAAGTTAAGTGTAAAACAGCCTCGGGTCCCCCAGAAGGTATTCTAGAATAAGACATGGTTAACAAAGACGATGACAGCCCCATTCATGTTATTGCCCTTGAAGACCTTCCAGTGGGACAAGATGTGGAGGTGGAAGACAATGATATTGATGATCCTGACCCTGTATAGGCCTAGGCTAATGTTTGTCTTGTGTGCCTCAGTTTTTAAGAAAAAAGTTTAGAATGTAAAAAATATAAATATGAAATGTTTTAAATAGAAAAAAGCTTATAGAATAAGAATATAAAGAAAATGTTTTGAAGAGCTGTGTAGTATGTATTTTAAGCTAAATATTATTACGAAAGTCAAAGAAGTTTAAAATAATTAAAATGCTTCAGAGTTAAAAAGTTACAGTAAGCTAACATTATTAAAAAAAGAAAAAAGTAATTACAGTGTTACATAAGTGAAGAATGTTTATGAAGTCTATAGTAGTGTCCTAGTCCTTCCCATTCCCTCACCACTCACTCACCAACTTAATCGAAGCTGCATGACTCACTTTCAGTCCTGCAAGTTCTATTCATTGTAAGTGACCTGTACAGGTATATCATTTTTAAATGTTATACCATATTTTTACTGTACCTTTTCTATGATTACATATGCAAATACTCACTATTGTGTTACAATTGCCTATTCAGTAGAGTAACATGCTATACAGGTTTGCAGCCTAGGAGGAATAGGCTATACCCTATAGCCTAGGTGTATAGTAGGCTATACCACCTTGGTTTCTGCAAGTACACTCTATGATGTTTGCACAATGACAAAATTGCCTAACGACAAATTTGACAGAACGTATGCCCATCATTAATCAAAGCATGGCTGTATCTGGATTTATTTATGGGTTCTCTATTCTCTTCCATTAGTCTATGTATTTGATTTTTTGTTAGTATTATTCTCTTTTGACTACTATAACTTTCTAGTATATTTTCAAGTCATGGAATGTGATGCCTTTACCATTGTTCCTTTTGCTCAGAATTGGTTTAGCTATTCAGTCTTTTGGGGTTCCCTATGAATTTTAGAATTTTTTCTATATTTCTGTGAAGAATTTCATTTTTTGAAAGGGATGGCACGGAATCTATAGCTTGGTTTGGGCAGTATGGTCGCTTTAACAATATTAATTTTTTCAATCGATAAACGTGAAATGTCTTTCCATTTTTTGTGTGTCCTCTTCAATTCCTTTCATCACAGTTTTATAATTTTTATTTTACAGATTGTTCACAACCTTGGTTCAATTTATTCCTAGGTCTGTTTTGTGTGGCTATGGTAAATAAGATTACTTTCTGGATTTCTTTTTCAGATAGTTTATTATTGGTATATAGAAACTATACTGATTTTTTGTGGGTTTATTTTGTATCCTGAGACTTTATTGAATTCATTAATCAGTTCTAAGGTTTTTTGGTGGACTCTATGTGTCTTTCTACATACAAGATTATGTCTCCTGCAAAGAGGGACAATTTAATGCCTCCTTTCCAGTTTAGTTGCCCTTTATTTCTTCCCTTGGGTGACTGCTATGGTGAGGATTTCCAGTAATATACTGAATAAGAATGGTGAAGGTGGAAATCTTTGTTTATTTTTTTTTCTAAGGTAAACTCTCAACTTTTCCCCATTCACTAAGACATTAGTTGTGAGTTTTTCATGTGTGGCTTTTATTCTATTGGAGTATTTCCCTTCTAAACTTATTTTGTTAAAGTTTTTATTGTGAGAGGATGTTGAAAATTTTTTCCTACTTGCAAGCTAACAAGTTAATTTTCATTTTTCTTTCTTTTCTTTTTTTTCACACAGGCTGTAGTTCAATGGCTTGATGATAGCTCACTACAACCTCAAACTCCTGGGCTCAAGCAATCCTCCCACCTCAGCCTCTTGAATAGCTGGGACTACAGGTGCATGCCACATGCCTAATTTTTTTTTTAAAGACAGGGTCTCACTATGTTACCCAGGCTGGGATGTTAAATTTTATTAAATGCTTTTTCTGCATCATTAGAGATAATCATATGGTTTTGTCCTTAATTCTGTTCATGTGATGTATCATATTTATTGATTTGCATATGTGGAACCATCCTTTCATTCCACTTGATCATGGTGTATTACCTTTTATGTGCTATTGAATTTGGTTTGCTAGTATTTTGTGTTTGCTAGTATCTGCTAGTATCTGTGTTTATCGGGGGTATTGACCTGCAGTTTTCTTTTTTTGTTGTTGTATCCTTGTCAGGTTTGGGAATGGGAGTAACGTTGGCCTCATAGAATGTGTTTGGAGGAGTTCCCTCCCCTTCAACTTTTTGGAATAATTTGAGAAGAAATGGTGTTAGAAATGTTTGGTAGAATTCAACAGTAGAGTCATCTGGTCCTTGGCTTTTAATTGTTGGGAGATGTTTTTATTACTCCTTCAATCTTGTTACTTGTTGGTCTATTGAAGTTTTCTATTTCTTCCTGGTTCAATATTTGTAGGTTGTATGTTTCCAGGAATTTATCACTTTCCTCTGGGTTTTCCAATTTCTTAGCATAAAGTTGTTCATAATAGTCTCAATAATCCTTTATATTCTGTGGTACCAGATGTAAAGTCAACATTTTTCAATTCTGTTTTTATTAATTTGGTTCTTTCTAACTATAATTTTGTACACATTAAACCACCTCTCTCTCCCTCACCCTCCCCCTTATCCCCAGGCTCTGGTAACTACTATTCTACTCTCTACTTTTATGAGATTAACTTTTTAAACTTCCACATATGAGAACGTGCAATAGTTGTCTTTCTGTACCTGGCTTATTTCACTTGATACAATGTCTTCTAGGTTCATCCACATTGCAATAAATGACAGGATTTCATTCTTTATGGCTAATAAGCAATTGTGTATGTTACCACATGTTCTTTTTTTTTTTTTCCTTTTATGTAGAGATAGGGTCTATGTTGTGCAGGTTGTACTCAAACCCCTGGGCTCAAGTGATCCTCCCACCTCATCCTCCCAAAGTGCTGGAATTGCAGGCATGAGCCACCAAGCCCAACCTATATACCACATGTTCTTTATCTGTTCATCTGTTGGTTGATTCCATAGCTTGGCTATTGTGAATAGTGCTGTAATAAAGTGAGAGTGCAGATATGTCTTTGGTATACTTACTACTTTCCATTCCCCTTGGCGAAATACCCAGTAGTGGTATTGCTGGATCATATGGCAGTTCTATTTTTAGTTTTTGAGAAGATTCCATACTGTCTCCCATAGTAGCCATATTATTTTACCTTACCAAAGAGAATGTATAAGTTACTTTTTCTGTGCATCATTGTCAGTATATGTTTTGTTTTGTCTTTTTTATAATTGCCTCTTTTATTGGGGTGAGATATGCCATTGTGGTTTTGATTTGCATCTCCCTGATAATTAGTGATGTTGAACATTTTTTCAGATACCTGTTGGCTATTTTCATGTCTTCTTTTGAGAAATGCTATTCAAAGTCTTTACAGATTTTTAAATTGAATTTTTTTTTACTGTTGAGTCATTTGAGATTCTTATATATTTCAGGTATGATTCCCTTGTTGGATTTTTGGGAAGCTTGTTTTATATTTAATTAATTCTAGAATATTCACCAAGAACCCTTCCAAGAAGTGTCTACAGCAGTTACATGTTCCATGAGTGCTTGACCGAATTCTCCATCATTTTTTCAAGACTCTGGTGGCAGGTAGGAGTTATTAGATAGCATAAGGAATAATTGTAATAGCATTGTTTGAAAATGAAATGGGCTGGCTTAGGAAGCTGTAAATTATCTGTCCCTGGGAATAGAAAGCAAGGATTTGGAAGGAATGTACATGCCAGACAGGGGTTGAATAAGATGAGTTCCTTCTAATTCGCAGCTTCTGTGACTACAGACACTGTCCATGTCTCCAGGATCCATCCAGGATACATCTAATTGCAGACATGTAGTTTCTGCATGGCCCAGCATTGATCCACATGTTCTCCTTCTGACACCTGGAAAAAAAAGGTTGTGCCCCAGAAAGATGCTGGGTGTGGGATTCAGGACACCTGGGCTGCAGTACTGTCTCTGACACATGCCATGCCACACTATGCTCCTTCTCCTTCTGATCTCGGCATTCTCTCCAGTAAAATGAGAGACCTGGATACTCCTAAGTGGTCTTTACTGTCCTTTGTTTCTCCAACAGTCTTTGGGCCCTCAACAAAGTAAGCAGATGTCAAGAGAAAGATGTGTGAGGTGCCCAAGCCACTACAGCACTTATATGGTGTGAGGTCCCTGAGTCAGTGTGGCATTTACATGGTGTGAGAAACATGAGCAGCTGGTGGAAATCTGGCCAAAGCTCCATCACTGCAGACATAGAGGGGAGAACAAATGTTTTGCAGCAGCTGTAGGTGTGACTATCCTCCTGTCAGTCCCAAAAGGGTGGCTCTCTTCTTCCTAACCATCTCCTACTCACAGGCCAGCAGGCCAGGTGATAAGTTAGCAAAGCCTGCCCTCCTCCCTCTTCAGCCTGTCTGAAAATCTGTGTGATCTGTACCTATAACCTGTATGAAGTTATATGCTCAAGTTCACCTCTCTCTTCCCTTCTCCATCCTTCGCACTGCTCTCGGAGTCCTTCAAAGACAAGACTCAAACTATGCTGTCTGTGTCACTGGGCCTTGCACATTCCTGGTAGACAATAGTTCTCAGTGGACTACTGAGGAATAAGAGGAAAAATATGACCCCAATGAACAAGACAGTAAATGGTTCTGCAGCAAAGATGGGTAGACAGGGCAGGGCTCTATCTTACAAGTAAAGGAATGGTCACCTACCAAATACAACAAATAGGCATTTATTAAATGAAAGACTCAGAAAACCCTAAAGGAGTCATGCAAGGGCAACCACAGTCCCCAATCAGCAGACAAGCAGTGAGCACTCTCTGACCCCACATCCATCCCTGACTTCATGAAACTTACTTTTCTATGTGAATGTGTGTGTATACACACACACACACACATATATATATACACAAAAAGTAATTTTTCATGTGGATTAATAATTTGCATGAAATGGATCATGTTATTGAAACAGAGGATGGCATAGAGATGGGGTACAAATCACATTGGGTAATCAAGGTGATGGGTATACTGACTGTGGAGAGGTGGAGGCTCAGGCAGTGGAAAGGGTAAAATTAATACAGTTGTCCCAAGCTGTTCCACATGTTAATGAATCACAGTTAATCCAATTATAGTATTACATAAAATGCTTCCATCCATGTCAATCTAAAAATCAGACCAGCTTTTTGCTGTATCCTCCATAATTTTCTTTGAATCTTTTGCACAAAATTCTGGTGTGAGATTAGGTTGGACAATCCTAACTTGCATCTGTTACAAATTTTTACGCCAGTGATTTCAATTATAGCCTGTGCTTGGAGAATAAGTTACAGACCTTCATTCAATACCTATTTATTGAAATTCTTTGTAAGTTATGTTCTATTTTATACACAGAGTTTAAAAAATCAGTTATGACCTCCATGTTATTTCTATAACATCATCCCTAATATTTGGGAATATCTGGAGTTCACAATTTAAGATTTTTTCCTCAGGTATTTGACATGGTATGTTGACATCCTTACTCTTTTAGTTAGTATTTAAAATCTTTCTAAGGATACTGTCTTGTTTTTTACTCCTAATAGTAACAAAATTAGATTGAATCAGATAAAAAGACACACAATGTTTTTGCATTGGAAATCTCAATATAACTTGAAATGTCAAGTTTCGTAAATTTATAATTTTAGTTGGAGTCCAACAAAAATTCCAATAGATTTCTTTCTTTTTCTGAAACCATACAAGTTAATTATAAGGTCCACATAGAAAAACAAAACATCAAAAGGGCAGAGCAAGCTGGCCAAATAGAACCCCCCAGCAATCATCTCCTCTCAGAAACACAAAATTGAACTATCCATGCAAGAAAACCCCTTCATAAAAACCAAAAAAATCAGGTCATTAATCATAGTACCTGGTTTTAACATAATATCAAGGAAAAAGCCATTTATGGGTCATAGGAAAAATATTCTTTCATTGCCTGCACCACCACTCACTTATCCTGTGGCAGAGCGGTGCAGACAGAAAAATCTCTGTGCTTGCACGAAAAGCAAAGTGAGTGTGAGACTTTGCATTGGAACTCAGTACTGCTCTGTCACAGTGGAACACAATTCAGGGAGGAATTCTGCTGGTACCCATGGAAGAAGCATTTAGACCAGCCCTGGGCCAGAAGCGAATCCTAGGCCCCAGTGAGAGGAACCTGAGTCCTGGCCAGATCCACATCCAGTTGACTAAAGTAGCCTTGGGCCCCACACATTTGAGTAGCAGTCAGATTACAAGGACGATAGTCCTTGGGCAAGACTTGGTGCTGCACTGGTCTCAGAGGAGTGGACTTAGGGTGCATGTGACTTAGTGCAACAACAGCTGTGACAGATAAAAGAATGCTGCCTTACCTCTCCAATTCCAGGCAGTGCAGCTCTGGGATAGAGACACTTTCCAGTTGGGGAAAGCAAAGGAAAGTGTACAGAGAACTTTGTTTTATAACTGAGGTACCAACTCAGCCACAGGAAAATACAGCACCAGGTAGAATCCTGAAGCTACTGATTCCATGCTTTTGCTCCTGGATGGCATTTCCAAATCCACTCAGGGCAAGAAGAGAATCCACTGCCTTGGTGGAACAGACCTAACTCTGCTGACTACAGCGCTTTTGAGCCTTAAACATCAGTGGTAGCCAAGCATTAGTCAGCACAGGCCTTGGGCAAGACCCAGTACTGTACTAGTTTGTAAGGCTTCAGCTGCAACCCAGCACAGTGCCAGCTATGGTGGTCATAGAAGTGCTCATATCACCCTTCCCCCAACTCCAAGAAGGCTAGCATGTAGAAAGACTCCTTCCGATTCAAAGAAAAGGAGGGAACAGACCTAGAGACTTTGCCTGGTAACCCAGGGAATTTTCTCTTATCTTACCTAAGCCCACAAAGGCAGTGTATCTAAGAGTCAGCAAGAGTCACGGTGTTCATGGGCTTAGGGAACCTGGTAGTGCTGATATGACTGCAGTGACCACAGGCTTAGGTCACAACACTCAATGCCCTTTGAATATGTGGAAAGCCTTCTCAAAAAGGATGGATACAAACAAACCTACACTGTGAAGGTTGGAATAAATACCTAACTCTTCATCTATTGATAGGCAGAAATTGATGAACATCCACAAGCATCAAGAACATCCAGAAAACAAGACTCCATCAAACAAACCAAATAAGTCAATCCAGGAATGACAGAGATCCAGAAGTGATGGAGATATGTGACCTCTCAGACAGGGAATTCAAAATAGCTGTCTTGAGAAGCTCAACAAACTTCGAGATAACACAGAGAAGGAATTCAGAATTCTATCAGACAAATTTTACAAAGAGATTGAAATACTTTTAAAAAACAGGAATTCTGGAGCTGAAAAATTCAACTGACAAAAAAATACATTAATTGGCTGAAAAATACACCAGTCTCTCAAGAGCAAAACTGATCAAGTAGAAAATTTAGTGAGCATGAAGACAGGTTATATGAAAATACACAGAGAAGAAAAAAAGGACTAAAAAAGCTTGCCTATAAGAACTAGAAAATAGCCCCAAAAGGACAAATCTGAAAGTTATTAGCCTTAAAGAGGATGCAGAGAAAGAGACAGCAAGATAGAAAGGTTATTCAAAGAAATAATAATAGACAGCTTACCAAATGTAGAAAGAAAGATGAATATCCAGGTATAAGAAGGTCATAAGACACCAAATGACTCAACCCAAATTAAACTATCTCAAGCCATAAAATAAACTCTCAAACTTCAAAGATAAAGGATTTTAAAAGCAGTGTGAGAAAAGAAGAAAATAACATATAAAGGAGCTCCCATACATCTGGCAGCAGACTTCTCAGTGGAAATCTTACAGCCCAGGAAAGAGTGGGATGACATATTCAAAAACGTGAAGAAAAAAAATTCAACGTAGAATATTATATCCTGCAAAAATATCCTTCAAACCTGAGGACAAATAAAGACTTTCCCAAACAAAAGCTGAAGGATTTTGTCAACATCAGACTGGTCTTACAAAAAATACTAAAGATAGTTCTTCATTTAAAAAAAAAAAGTTAACAAACAACAAAAATTATCTGAATGTATAAAACTCATTAGCAATAGTAAGTAGACAGACAAATACAGAATACTCTAACACTGTAATTGCAATTTGTAAACCACTCACATATTTAGTAGGAAGACTAAAATACAAATTTATAATACAAAAAATAATAACTACAACTTTTTAAGAGATAGGCATACAAAGATAAAGGTAGACACATCAAAAAGCCAAAATGCAAAGGGATGGAGTTAAAATGTAAAGTTTTTAAATTTTTTTTACTTGTTTGTTGTTTAATTTTCTTTGTAATTAGAGTTAAGTGGTCATCAGCTTAAAATAATTGGTTATATTTGCAAGCCTCATGGTAATCACAAAACAAAAGCCTATAAAAGACACATTAAAAAGAAATCATGATTCCCAGGCAAGATGGCCAAATAGGGACAGCTCTGGTCTGCAGCTCCCAGCAAGACCAACGCAGAAGGTGGGTGATTTCTGCATTTCAAAATGAGGTACCTGGTTCTTCTCACTGGGACTGGTTAGGCAGTGGGTGCTGTCCATGGAGGGTGAGCAGAAGCAGGGTGGGGCGTCACCTCACCTGGGAAATGCAAGGGGTCGGGAACTCCCTCCCATAGCAAAGGGAAGCTGTGAGGGACCATGCCATGAGGGACGGTGCTATCCGGCCCAGATACTACACTTTTCCCACAGTCTTCACAACCTGCAGACCAGGAGATTCCCTGGGGTCCCTATACCACAAGGGCCCAGGGTTTCAAGCACAAAACTGGGCAGCCATTTAGGCAGACACTGAGCTAGCTGCAAGAGTTTTTCTTTTTTCATACCCCATTAGCCCCTGGAATGCCAGCAAGACAGAACCATTCACTCCCCTGGAAAAGGGGCTGAAGCCAGGGAGCTAAGTGGTCTTGTTCAGCAGATCCCACCCCCACAGAGCCCAGCAAGCTAAAATCCACTGGCTTGAAATTCTTGCTGCCAGCACAGCATCTGAATTCAACATGGGTTGCTTGAGCTTGGTGGGGGGAGGGGCATCTGCCATTACTCAGGCTTGAGTAGGTGGTTTTCCCCTCACAGTGTAAACAAACTCCCTGGGAAGTTTGAACTTGGTGGAGCCCATGGAAGCACCACAAAGCCCCTATAGTCAGACTGCCTCTCTAGATTCCTCCTCTCTGGGCAGGGCATCTCTGAAAGAAGGGCAGAAGCCTCAGTAGGGGCTTATAGATAAAATTCCCATCTCCCTAGGACACAGCACCTGGGGTAAGAGGCGGCTTTGGGGGCAGCTTCAGCAGACTTAAATGTTCCTGCCTGCCAGCTCTGAAGACAACAGTGGATATCCCAGCAGAGTGTTCAAGCTCTGATAAGGGAAAGACAGCCTCCTCAAGTAGGTCCCTCACCCCCATGCCTCCTGACACGAAGACATCTCCGAGCAGGGGTTGACAGACATGTCATACAGGAGAGCTCTTATCAGGGTAAACTCAGCCAGATATTGGGCAAAACTCACCCCCGATATTTCACGAATGTTCTTTTTTTCCCTAAGCGTCGGCCAGTTTAAGAAATAAAGGGACAGGGTACAAAAGAGAGAAATTTTAAAGCTGGGCATCCAGGGCAGACATCACATGACGGTAAGTTCCGTGAGGCCCCACAAGCCGCAAAACCAGTAAGTTTTTTTAGGGATTTTCAAAAGGGGAGGGAGTGTACAAATAGGGTGTGGGTCACAGAGATCACGTGCTTCACAAGGTAATAGAATATCACAACGAAAATTGAGGCAGGGCGAGATCACAGGACCACGGCAAAATTAAAATTGCTAATGAAGTTTTGGGCACCATTGTCATTGATAACATCTTATAAGGAGACAGAATTTGAGAGCAATCGGTCTGACCAAAATTTATTAGGTGGGAATTTCCTCTTCCTAATAAGCCTGGGAGTGCTATGGAAGACTGGGTTTTATTTCATCCCTACAGTTTCAACCATAGAAGATGGCCACACCCAAGGGGGCCATTTTAGAGACCCATCCTCGGGGCACATGCCGTTTCTCAGGGATGTTCCTTGCTGAGAAAAAGAATTCAGTGATATTTCTCCCATTTGCTTTTGAAAGAACAGAAATATGGCTCTGTTCCACCCGGCTCACCGGCGGTCAGAGTTTAAGGTTATCTCTCTTATTCCCTGAACATTGCTGTTATTCTGTTCTTTTTTCAAGGTGCCCACATTTCATATTGTTCAAACACACATGCTCTACCATTTGTGCAGTTAACGCAATTATCACAGGTGACATACATCCTCCTCAGCTGACAGGATTAAGAGATTAAAGTAAAGACAGGCATAGGAAATCACAAGGGTATTGACTGGGGAAGTGATAAGTGTCCATGAAATCTTCACAATTTGTGTTTAGAGATTGCAGTAAAGACAGGCATAGGAAATTATAAAACAATTAATTTGGGGAACTAATAAATGTCCATGAAATCTTCACAATTCATGTTCTTCTGCCATGGCTTCAGCCAGTCCCTCTGTTCAGGGTCCCTGACTTCCTGCAACAAGCTCTGGCTAGCATCTGGCGGGTGACCTTCTGGGATGAAGCTTCCAGAAAAAGGAACAGGCAATAATCTTTGCTGTTCTGCAGCCTCCGCTGGTGACACCCAGGTAAACAGGGTCTGGAGTGGACCCCCAGCAAACTCCAGCAGACCTGCAGAAGAGAGGCCTGATTGTTAGAAGAAAACTAACAAACAGAAAGCAATACCATCAACATCAGCAAAAAGGATAACCACACAAAAACTCCATCCGAAGATCACCAACAGCAAGGACCAAAGGTAGATAAATCCATGAAGATGAGAAAAAATCAGTGCAAAAAGGCTGAAAATTCCAAAAACCAGAATGCCTCCCTTCCTCCAAAGGATCACAGCTCCTCACTATCAAGGGAACAAAAATGAATGGAAAATGAGTTTGACAAATTGACAGAAGTAGGCTTCAGAAGGTGGGTAATAATAAACTCCTCCGAGCTACAGAAGCATGTTGTAACCCAATGCAAGGAAGCTAAGAATATTGAAAAGGTTAAAGGAATTGCTAACTAGAATAACCAGTTTAGAGAAAAAGATAAATGAAAAACATAAAGTGAAAAACACAGTACGAGAACTTCATGAAGCATACACAACCATCAATGGCCAAATCGATCAGGCAGAAGAAAGGATTATCAGAGGTTGAATATCAACTCAGTGAAATAAAGCACGAAGACAATATTAGAGAAAAAAGAATGAAAAGGAATGAACAAGGCCTCCAAGAATTGGGAATATGTGAAAAGACCAAATCTAGATTTGATTGTTGTACCTGAAAGTGACGGGGAGAATGGAACAAAATTGCAAAACACACTTCAGGATATTATCCAGGAGAATATCCCCAGCCTACCAAGACAGGCCAACATTCAAATTCAGAAAATACAGAGAACACCACAAAGATACTCTTCAAGAAGAGCAACCCCAAGACATATAATCATCAGATTCACCAAGGTTGAAATGAAGGAAAAAATGTTAAGGGCAGCCAGAAATAAAGGTTGGGTTACCCACAAATGGAAGCCCATTAGACTAACAGTGGATCTCTCTGCAGAAAGCCTGGAAGCCAGAAGAGAGTGGGGAACAATATTCAACGTTCTTTGTTATTATTATTATACTTTGAGTCTTAGGGTACATGTGTACAACATACAGGAAAGTTACATACGTATACATGTGCCATGTTGGTGTGCTGCACCTATTAACTCGTCATTTATTTATTTATTTGCTGCAAAAGATATTTTTTCTTGTTTTTTTTATTTTTTTATTTTTTTTATTTTTATTATTATACTTTAGCTTTTAGGATACATGTGCACAATGTGCAAGTTTGTTACATATGTATCCATGTGCCATGTTGGTGTGCTGCACACATTAACGCGTCATTTAGCATTAGGTATATCTCCTAATGCTGTCCCTCCCCCCTCCCCCACCCCACAACAGTCACCAGAGTGTGATGTTCCCTTTCCTGTGTCCCAGTGTTCTCATTGTTCAATTCCCACCTATGAATGAGAACATGCGGTGTTTGGTTTTTTGTCCTTACGATAGTTTACTGAGAATAATGGTTTCCAGTTTCATGCATGTCCCTACAAAGGACATGAACTCATCATTTTTTATGGCTGCATAGTATTCCATGGTATATGTGCCACATTTCTTTTCTTTTTTTTTTTTTTTGAGACGGAGTCTCGCTCTGTCGCCCAGGTTGGAGTGCAGTAGCGCAATCTCGGCTCACTACAAGCTCCGCCTCCCGGGTTCACACCATTCTGATGCCTCAGCCTCTCTGAGTAGCTGGGACTACAGGCGCCCGCCACCATGCCCGGCTAATTTTTTTTGTATTTTTAGTAGAGACGGGGTTTCACCGTGGTCTCGATCTCCTGACCTCGTGATCCGCCCGCCTCGGCCTCCCAAAGTGCTGGGATTACAAGCGTGAGCCACCGCGCCCGGCATGTGCCACATTTTCTTAATCCAGCCTATCATTGTTGGACATTTGGGTTGGTTCCAAGTCTTTGCTATTGTGAATAATGCTGCAATAAACATAGGTGTGCATGTGTCTTTACAGCAGCATGATTTATAGTCCTTTGGGTATATACCCAGTAATGGGATGGCTGGGTCAAATGGTATTTCTAGTTCTAGATCCCTGAGGAATCGCCAAACTGACTTCCACAATGGTTGAACTAGATTACAGTCCCACCAACACTGTAAAAGTGTTCCTATTTCACCACATCCTCTCCAGCACCTGTTGTTTCCTGACTTTTTAATGATCGCCATTCTAACTGCTGTGAGATGGTATCTCATTGTGGTTTTGATTTGCATTTCTCTGATGGCCAGTGATGATGAGCATTTCTTCATGTGTCTTTTGGCTGCATAAATGTCTTCTTTTGAGAAGTGTCTGTTCATTTCCTTTGCCCACATTTTGATGGGGTTGTTTTCTTCTTGTAAATTTGTTTGAGTTCATTGTAGATTCTGGATATTAGCCCTTTGTCAGATGAGTAGGTTGTGAAAATTTTCTCCCATTTTGTAGGTTGTCTGTTCACTCTGATGGTAGTTTCTTTTGCTGTGCAGAAGCTCTTTAGTTTAATTAGACCCCATTTGACAACTTTGGCTTTTGTTGCCATTGCTTATGAAGCCAGAGCTTCATAAGTGAAGGAGAAATAAAACCCTTTACAGACAAGCAAATGCTGAGAGATTTTGTCACAACCAGGCCTGCCCTAAAAGAGCTCCTGAGGGAAGCATTAAACATGGAAAGGAACAACCAGTACCAGCCACTGCAAAAACATGCCAAATGGTAAAGACCATCAAGACTAGGAAGAAACTACATCAACTAACGAACAAAATAACCAGCTAACATCATAATGACAGGATCAAATTCACACAAAACAATATTAACCTTAAAGGTAAGTGGGCTAAATGCTCCAATTAAAAGGCACAGACGGGCAGATTGGATAAAGAGTCAACACCCATCAGTGTGCTGTATTCAGGAAAACCATGTCACATGCAGAGACACACACAGGCTCAAAATAAAGGGATGGAGGATGATCTACCAAACAAATGGAAAACAAAAAGAGGCAGGGGTTGCAATCCTAGTCTCAGATAAAACAGACCTTAAACCAACAAAGATCGAAAGAGACAAAGAAGGCCATTACATAATGGTAAGGGGATCAATTCAACAAGAAGAACTAACTATCCTAAATATATATGCACTCAATACAGGAGCACCCAGATTAATAAAACAAGTCCTTAGTGACCTACAAAGAGACTTAGACTCCCACACAATAATAATGGGAGACTTTAACACCCCACTGTCAAGATTAGACAGATCAACAAGACACAAAGTTAACAAGGATATCCAGGAATTGGACTCAGCTCTGCACCAAGAGGACCTAATAGACATCTACAGAACTCTCCACCCCAAATCAACAGAATATGCATTATTTTCAGCACCATATCACACCTATTCCAAAATTGACCACATATTTGGAAGTAAAGCACTCCTCAGCAAATGAAAAAAAACAGAAATTATAACAAACTGTCTCTCAGACCACAGTGCAATCAAACTAGAACTCAGGATTAAGAAACTCACTCGAAACTGCTCAACTACATGGAAACTGAACAACCTGCTCCAGAATGATTACTGGGTACATAACAAAATGAAGCCAGAAATAAAGATGTTCTTTGAAACCAATGAGAACAAAGACACAACATACCAGAATCTCTGGGACACATTCAAAGCAGTGTGTAGAGGGAAATTTATAGCATTAAATGCCCACAAGAGAAAGCAGGAAAGACCTAAAATTGACACCCTAACATCACAATTAAAAGAATTAGAGAAGCAAGAGCAAACACATTCAAAAGCTAGCAGAAGCTAAGAAATAACTAAGATCACAGCAGAAATGAAAGAAATAGAGACACAAAAAACTCTTCAAAAAATCAATAAATCCAGGAGCTGGTTTTTTGAAAAGATCAACAAAATTGATAAACCACTAGCAAGACTAATAAAGAAGAAAAGAGAGAAGAATCAAATAGATGCAACAAAAAACGATAAAGTGGATATCACCACAGAAATACAAACTACCATCAGAGAATACTATAAACACCTCTACGCAAATAAACTAGAAAATCTAGAAGAAATGGATAAATTCCTCGACACATACACCCTCCCAAGACTAAACCAGGAAGAAGCTGAATCTCTGAATAGACCAATAACAGGCTCTGAAATTGAGGCAATAATTAATAGCTTACCAATAAAAAAAAAGTCCAGGACCAGATGGATTCACAGCCGAATTCTACCAGAGGTACAAGGAGGAGCTGGTACCATTCCTTCTGAAACTATTCCAATCAACAGAAAAAGAGGGAATCCTCCCTAACTCATTTTATGAGCCCAGGATTATCCTGATACCAAAGCCTGGCAGACACATAACCAAAAAAGACAATTTTAGACCAATATCTTTGATGAACATTGATGCAAAAATCCTCAATAAAATATGGGCAAACTGAATCCAGCAACACATCAAAAAGCTTATCCACCATGATCAAGTGGGCTTCATCCCTGGGATGCAAGGCTGGTTCAACATACGAAAATCAATAAACATAATCCAGCATATAAACAGAACCAAAGACAAAAATCACATGATTATCTCAATAGATGCAGAAAAGGCCTTTGACAAAATTCAACAACCCTTCAGGCTAAAAACTCTCAATAAATTAGGTATTGATGGAACATATCTCAAAATAATAAGAGCTATCAATGACAAACCCACAGACAATATCATACTGAATGGACAAAAACTAGAAGCATTCCCTTTGGAAACTGGCACAAGACAGGGATGCCCTCTCTCACCACTCCTATTCAACATAGTGTTGGAAGTTCTGGCCAGGGCAATCAGGCAGGAGAAGGGAATAAAGGGCATTCGATTAGGAAAAGAGGAAGTCAAATTGTCCCTGTTTGCAGATGACATGACTGTATATCTAGAAAACCCCACTGTCTCAGCCGAAAATCTCCTTAAGCTGATAAGCAACTTCAGCAAAGTCTCAGGATACAAAATCAATGTGCAAAAATCGCAAGCATTCTTATACACCAATAACAGACAAACAGAGAGCCAAATCATGAGTGAACTCCCATTCAAAATTGCTTCAAAGAGAATAATATGCCTCGGAATCCAACTTACAAGGGATGTGAAGGACCTCTTCAAGGAGAACTACAAACCACTGATCAAGGAAATAAAAGAGGATACAAATGGAAGAACATTCCATCCTCATGGGTAGGAAGAATCAACATCATGAAAATGGCCATACTGCCCAAGGTAATTTATAGATTCAATGCCATCCCCATCAAGCTACCAATGACTTTCTTCACAGAATTGGAAAAAACGACTTTAAAGTTCATATGGAACCAAAAAAGAGCCTGCATTGCCAAGTCAATCCTAAGCCAAAAGAACAAAGCTGGAGGCATCACGCTACCTGACTTCAAACTATACTACAAGGCTACAGGAACCAAAACAGCACGGTACTGGTACCAAAACAGAGATATAGACCACTGGAACAGAACAGAGCCCTCAGAAATAATGCCGCTTATCTACAGCTATCTGATCTTTGACAAACCTGACAAAAACAACAAATGGGGAAAGGATTCCCTATTTAATAAATGGTGCTGGGAAAACTGGCTAGCCATATGTAGAAAGCTGAAACTGGATCCCTTCCTTACATCTTATACAAAAATTAATTCAAGATGGATTAAAGACTTACATGTTCAACCTAAAACCATAAAAACCCTAGAAGAAACATAGGCAATACCATTCAGGACAGAGGCATGGGCAAGGACTTCATGTCTAAAACACCAAAAGCAATGGCAACAAAAGCCAAAATTGACAAATGGGATCTAATTAAACTAAAGAGCTTCTGCACAGCAAAAGAAACCACCATCAGAGTGAACAGGCAACCTACAGAATGGGAGAAAATTTTTGCAACCTACTCATCTGACAAAAGGCTAATATCCAGAATCTACAATGAACTCAAACAAATTTACAAGAAAAAAACCAACAACCCCATCAAAAAGTGGGCAAAGGATATGAACAGACACATCACAAAAGAAGACATTTATGCAGCCAAAAGACACATGAAAAAATGCTCATCATCGGCCAGGCGCGGTGGCTCATGCTTGTAATCCTAGCACTTTGGGAGGCCGAGGCGGGCGGATCACGAAGTCAAGAGATCGAGACCACAGTGAAACCCCATCTCTACTAAAAATACAAAAAATTAGCCGGGCATGGTGGCGGGTGCCTGTAGTCCCACCTACTCGGAGAGGCTGAGGCAGGAGAATGGCGTGAACCTGGGAGGCAGAGCTTGCAGTGAGCCAAGACTGCGCCTCTGCACTCCAGCCTGGGTGACAGAGGAAGACTCCGTCTCAAAAAAAAAAAAAAAAAAAAATGCTCATCATCACTGGCCATCAGAGAAATGCAAATCAAAACCACAATGAGATACCGTCTCACACCAGTTAGAACGGTGATCATTAAAAAGTCAGGAAACAACAGGTGCTGGAGAGGATGTGGAGAAATAGGAACATTTTTACACTGTTGGTGGGACTGTAAACCAGTTCAACCATTGTGGAAGTTGGTGTGGTGATTCCTCAGGGATCTAGAACTAGAAATACCATTTGACCCAGACATCCCATTACTGGGTATATACCCAAAGGATTATAAATCATGCTGCTATAAAGATACATGCACACGTATGTTTATTGCTGCACTATTCACAATAGCAAAGACTTGGAACCAACCCAAATGTCCAACAATGATAGACTGGATTAAGAAAATGTGGCACATATACATCATGGAATACTACGCAGCCATAAAAATTGATGAGTTCGTGTCCTTTGTAGGGACATGGATGAAGCTGGAAACCATCATTCTCAGCAAACTATCGCAATGACAAAAAACCAAACACTGCATGTTCTCACTCATAGGTGGGAATTGAATAATGTGAACACATGAACACAGGAAGGGGAACATCACGCACCAGGGCCTGTTGTGGGGTGAGGGGAGGGATAGCATTATGAGATATACTTAATGCTAAATGACGAGTTAATGGGTGCAGCACACCAACATGGCACATGTATACATATGTAACAAACCTGCACGTTGTGCACATGTACCCTAAAACTTAAAGTATAATAATAATAAAAGAAAACAAAATTTCAGGCCAATATACCTGATGAATGTCAATGTGAAAATCCTCAATAAAATGCTGGCAAACTGAATCCAGCAGCACATCAAAAAGCTTATCCACCACGATCAAGTTTGCTTCATCCCTAGCATGCAAGGCTGGTTCAACATATGCAAATCAATAAACGCAATCCATCACATAAACAGAACCAATGATAAAAACCAAATGATGACCTCAATAGATGCAGAACATGCCTTTGATAAAATTCAACACCTCTTCATGCTAAAAATACTCATAAACTGGATACTGATGGAATACATCTCAAAATAATAAGAGCTATTAATGACAAACTTACAACCACTATGATATTGAATTGGCAAAAGCTGGAAGCATTCCCTGTGAAAACCAGCACAAGATAAAAATGCCCTCTCTCACCACTCCTATTAAACATAGTATTTGAATTTCTTGCCAGGGCAATCAGGCAAGAGAAAGAAACAAAGGGTACTCAAATAGGAAAAGAGGAAGTCAAACTGTCTGTTTGCAGATGACATCACTGTATATTTAGAAAACTCCATCTCAGCCCCAAAACTCCTTAAGGTGATAAGCAACTTCAGCAAAGTCTCAGAATACAAAATCAATGTGCAAAAATCACAAGCATTCCTATACACAATAGACAGAGAGCTAAATCATGAGCGAACTCCCATTCACAACCGCTACAAAGAGAATTAAATACCTAGAAATACAACTTAAAAGGGATGTGAAGGATCTCTTCAAAGAGAACTACAAACCACTGCTCAAGGAAATAAGAGAGGACACAAACAAATGGAAAAACATTCCACACCCATGGATAGGAAAACACAGTATCGTGAAAGTGGCCATATTGCCCAAAGTAATTTATAGATTCAATGGTATTCCCATCAAGCTACCACTGACTTTCTTCACAGAATTGGAAAAAAACTACTTTAAATTTCATACGGAACCAAAGCAGAGCCTGTATAGACAAGACAATCCTAAGCAAAAAGAATAAAGCTGGAGGCATCACACTACCTGACTTCAAGCTATACTACAAGGCTACAGTAACAAAAACAGCATGGTACTGGTACCAAAACATTCATATAGACCAATGGAACAGAACGGAGGCCTCAGAAATAACACCACACATCTACAAACATCTGATCTTTGACAAACCTGACTAAAAAAAGCAATGGGAAAAGGATTCCATACTTAATAAATGGTGTTGTGAAAACTGGCTAGCCACAAGCAGAAAACTGAGACTGAACCCCTTCCTTACACCTTATATGAAAAATAACTCAAGATGGATTAAAGATTTAAACATACGACCTAAAACCATAAAAACTCTAGGAGAATACGTAAGCAATACCATTCAGGACATAAGTATGGGCAAAGACTTCATGACCAAAACACCAAAAGTAATTGCAATAAAAGCCAAAATTGACAAATGGGATCTAATTAAACTAAAGAGCTTCTACATAGCAAAAGAAACTATCATCAGAGTGAAGAGGCGACCTACAGAATGAGAGAAAATTTTTGCAATCTATCCATCTCACAAAGGGCTAGTATCTAGAATCTACAAGGAACTTAAACAAATTTACAAGAAAAGGAAAACACATCAAAATGTGGGTGAAGGATATGAACAAACAGTTTTCAAAAGAAGACATTTATGTGGCCAACAAACACGAAAAAAAGCTCATCATCACTGGTCATTAGAGAAATGCAAATCAAAACCACAATGAGATACCATCTCATGCTATTTAGAACGGCGATCATTAATAAGTCAGGAAGCAACAGATGCGGGAGAGGATGTGAATAAACAGAAACACTTTTACACTGTTGGCAGTGTAAATTAGTTCAACCATTGTGGAAGACAGTGTGGTGATTCCTCAAGGATCTAGAACTAGAAATAACATTTGACCCAGCAATCCTATTACTGAGTATATACTCAAAGGATTATAAATCATTCTTCTATAAAGACACATGCACACCTGTGTTTATTGCAGCACTATTCACAATAGCAAAGACTTGGAACCAACCCAAATGCCCATCAATGTTAGACTGGATAAAGAAATGGTGACACATATACATCATGGAATACTATGCAGCAATAAAAAAGGATGAATTCACATCCTTTGCAGGAACACAGATGAAGCTGGAAACCATCATTCTCAGCAAACTAACACAGGAACAGAAAACAAAACACCACATGTTCCCACTCAGAAGTTGGAGTTGAACAATGAGAACATATGGGCACACAGAGAGGAACATCACACACTGGGGCCTGTCAGAGGTTGAGGAGCAAGGGAAGGGATGTCATTAGGAGAAATACCTAATGCAGATGATGGGTTGATGGGTGCAGCAAACCACCATGGCACATGCATACCTATGTAACAAGCCTGTACGTTCTGCACATGTATCCCAGAACTTAAAGTAAAATAAAAATAAATAAATAAATAAATAAGAAATAGAAAAAAATTAAGCCAATAAAAAACCCAAAACTTAAAAACTAAAAAATAAATAAATAAATCACAAGGAAATTAAACCATACCACCAGAGAAAGCCACTTTTACACAAAGGAAGACAGGAAGTAATGAAGAAAAGAAGAGAGGATTGATAAAGCAACTAGTAAACAAATAACAAAATGGCAGTATTGAGTTCTTACCTATAAATGCCAATATTGAATGTAAATGGCCTAACTTCTGCAATCAAAAGACATAGAGTCCTTGAGTGGTAATAAAACAACACCCAACTATATGCTCCTACAAGAAACTCACTTCATGAGGAGCGTCTCTGCCTGGCCACCCCGTCTGGGAAGTGAGGAGCGTCTCTGCCTGGCCGCCCCATCTGGGATGTGAGGAGCGCCTCTGCCTGGCCGCCCATTGTCTGGGAAGTGAGGAGCGCCTCTGCCCGGCCGCCCCGTCTGGGAAGTGAGGAGCACCTCTGCCCGACTGCCCATTGTCTAGGATGTGAGGAGTGCCTCTGCCCGGCTGCCCTGTCTGGGAAGTGAGGAGCGCCTCTGCCCACCCGCCCCATCTGGGAAGTGAGGAGTGCCTCTGCCCAGCCGCCCTGTCTGGGACGTGAGGAGCGCCTCTGTCCGCCACCCTGTCTGGGAAGTGAGGAGCGTCTCTGCCCGGCCGCCCCATCTGGGAAGTGAGGAGCGCCTCTGCCCGGCCACCCTGTCTGGGAAGTGAGGAGCACCTCTGCCTGGCCGCTGTGCAACCTTCCAAGTGTGAAGTGACAGCCTTCATTGTAGAATGAATGAAGACACTGGCACTGATTATATAACACCTTGACAGCTATCTCAAGTCGTTGATGGTGGAGGTATTGGAATTACAGAAGAAAGCAAACACACAAATTTGACTAAAGGTGATTTTGTGACTTCTTTCTATTGGCCCTGGCAAACCAAGGTTATTCTGGATGGAAATAGCCTTGAAAAGGTGATATATATATGAACGTATCTGATTTTTTTCCCCATATAATTCTTACTTTGTGCATTTGATATTCAGTTGTGTTTGTAATCACGGAAAAATAAAAGCATATATTAAAAAATGCAAAAAAAAAAAGAAACTCACTTCATCTATAAAGGCATGGAAAGACTGGAAATAAATGGATGGAAAAAGATATTCAATGCAAATGCAAGCAAAAAAAGAACAGGAGTAGCTATATTTGTATCAGAGAAATAAATTTCAAGACATAAATGGCAAAAAAGAGGCAAATAATGTGTTATATGATAAAGAGGTCAATTCAGCAAAAGGAATAAAAATTGTAAATATATGTACAACTCACACCAGTGGACTGAGATATATAAAGCAAATGTTATTAGAACTAAAAAGAGAGTGGAACCCTAATAATAATAGCTGGGGACTATAACACCCCACTTTCATTATTGGACAGACTATTTGACAGAAAATCAACAAAGAACATCAGACTTGATCTACACTATAGAAGAAATTAATCTAATAGACATTTAAAGAACATCTCATCTTTAAGCCCAACAGGCCTGAAAGGTAAAAACAAACTTTTTTTTTTTTTTAAAGAATATTGCATCAAACAGCTGCAGAATACACATTCTTCTCAGTACATGGAATATTCTCCAGGAAAGACCATGTGTTAGGCCACAAAACATGTCTCAAAAAAGTAAAAAATTAAATGGTATCAAGTATCTTTTCTGACCAAAACGGAAAACTGAAAATCAATAACAAGAGGAACTTTGGCAACTACACAAACTTGTGGAAAATACATCATATGCACCTATAAAACAACTTGGTCAATTAAAAAATAAGAAAATTTTAAAATTTTGAAATAATGAAAATGGAAACACAACATCCCAAAACCTATGGGATAAAGCAAAAATACTACTAAGAAAGAAGTTTATCGCAATAGATGCCTCCATCAAAAAAGCTCTTAAAAACTTTAAATAAACAACCTAATGATGCACCTTAAAAAGAACTAGAAAAGCAAATGCAGACGAAGTCTAAAATTAGAAGAAAATAAATAATATAGATAAGAGCAGAAATCAGTGATTGAGACAAAAAAAAAAAAACAAAGACCAGTGAAACAACAAAAACGGTTTTTTGAAAAGATAAACAGGTTGCTGGCAAGGTGGCCAAATAGGAACAGCTCTGGTCTGTAGCTCCCAGTGAGATTGACACAGAAGGCAGGGTGACTTCTCCATCTCCAACCGAGGTACCTGGTTCATCTCATTGGGACTGGTTGAACAGTGGTGCAGGCCACAGACGGTGAGGCGAGGCAGGGTGGGGCGTCACCTCACCCAGGAAGTGCAAGCATTCAGGGGATTTCCCTCCCCTAGCCAAAGGAAGCCATGAGAGACTGTACCAGGAGGAATAGTGCACTCCAGCCCAGTTACTGTGATTTTTCCATGGTATTCACAACCAGCAGACCAGGAGATTCCCTCCAGTGCCTACACCACCAGGACCCTGGGTTTCAAGCATAAAACTGTGCAGCTGTTTGGGCAGACACTGAGCTAGCTGCAGGAGCTTTTTTTTTTCATACCCCAGTGGCATCTGGAATGCCAGCGAGAGAGAACCGTTCACTCCCCTGAAAAAGGGGCTGAAGCCAGGGAGCCAAGTGGTCTGGCTTGGCGGTCCCACACCCACGGAGCCCAGCAAGCTAAGATCCACTGGCTTGAAATTCTCACTGCCAGCACAGCAGTCTGAGGTCGACCTGGGACGCTTGAGCTTGGTGGGGATTGGGGCGTCCACCATTGCTGAAGCTTGAGTAGGTGGCTTTACCCTCACAGTGTAAACAAAGCCACATGAAGTTCGAACTGGGGTGAGCCCACCACAACTCAGCAAGGTCCCTGCGGCCAGACTGCCTCTCTAGATTCCTCCTCGCTTGGCAGGGCATCTCTGACAAAAAAGGCAGCAGCCCCAGTCAGGGACTTAGAGATAAAACTCCCATCTCCCTGGGACACAGCACTTGGGGGAAAGGGTGACTATGGGCACAGCTCTAGCAGACTTAAATGTCCCTGCCTGACAGCTCAGAAGAGAGCAGCAAATCTCCCAGCACAGTGTTCGAGCTCTGATAAGGGACAGACTGCCTCCTCAAGTAGGTACCTGACCCCTGTGTATCCTGACTGGGAAACATCTTCCAGTAGGGACCAACAGACACCCCATACAGGAGACCTCTGGCTGGCATCTGGTAGGTGCCCCTCTGGGACAAAGCTTCCAGAGGAATAAACAGGCAGCAATCTTTGCTGTTCTGCAGACTCCACTGGTGATACCCAGAAAAACAGGGTCTAGAGTGAACCTCCAGCAAAGTCCAGGGGACTTGCAGCAGAGAAGCCTGACTGTTAGAAGGAAAATTAACAAACAGAAAGCAATACTATCAACATCAACAAAAAGGACAACCATGTAAAAACTCCATCCAAAGGTCACCAACAGCAAAGACCAAAGGTAGACAAATCCATGAAGATGGGGAGAAACCAGTCCAAAGAGGCTGAAAATTCCAAAAAACAGAATGCCTCTTTTCCTCCAAAGCATCACAACTCCTCACCAGCAAGGGAACAAAACTGGATGGAGAATGAGTTTGACCAATTGACAAAAGGAAGCTTCAGAAGGTGGGTAATAACAAATGCCTCTGAGCTAAAGGAGCATATTCTAACCCAATGCAAGGGAGCTAAGAACCTTGAAAAAAGCTTAGACGAGTTACTAACTAGAATAACCAGTTTAGAGAAGAACATAAATGACCTGATGGAGCTGAAAAACAGCATGAGAACTTCATGAAGCATACACAAGTATCAATAGCTGAATTGATCAAGTGGAAGAAAGGATATCAGAGATTGAAGATCAACTCAATGAAATAAAGTGAGAAGACAAGATTAGAGCAAAAAAAGAGTGAAAAGAAATGAATAAAGCCTCAAAGAAATATGGGACTATGTGAAAAGACCAAATAAATCTACATTTGATTCGTGCACCTGAAAGTGATGGGGAAAATGGAATCAAGTAGGAAAATACTCTTCAGGATATTATCCAGGAGAACTTCCCCAACCTAACAAGGCAGGCCAAAACTCAAATTCAGGAAATATAGACAACACCACAAAGATACTCCTCAAGAAGAGCAATCCCAAGACACAAAATCGTCAGATTCACCAAGGTTGAAATGAAGGAAAAAATGTTAAGGGCAGCCAAAGAGAAAAGTCGGGTTACCCACAAAGGAAAGCCCATCAGACTAACAGCAGATCTTCCAGCAGAAACCCTACAAGCCAGAATAGAGTGCAGGCCAATATTCAACATTCTTTTTTTTTTTCTTTTTCCATAATTTTTTTTTTTATTATACTTTAGGGTTTTAGGGTACATGTGCACAATGTGCAGGTTTGTTACATATGTATCCACGTGCCATGTTGACTTCCTGCACCCATTAACTCATCATTTAGCATTAG
>NW_026652296.1:35598895-35807942 GCF_009828535.3 Hylobates moloch
GCCTTTTCTGCATCTATTGAGATAATCATGTGGTTTTTGTCTTTGGTTCTGTTTATATGCTGGATTACATTTATTGATTTGCGTATGTTGAACCAGCCTTGCATCCCAGGGATGAAGCCCACTTGATCATGGTGGATAAGCTTTTTGATGTGCTGCTGGATTCGGTTTGCCAGTATTTTATTGAGGATTTTTGCATCAATGTTCATCAAGGATATTGGTCTGAAATTCTCTTTTTTGGTTATGTCTCTGCCAGGTTTTGGTATCAGGACGATGCTGGCTTCATAAAATGTGTTAGGGAGGATTCCCTCTTTTTCTATCAATTGGAATAGTTTCAGAAGGAATGGTACCAGTTCCTCCTTGTACCTCTGGTAGAATTCAGCTGTGAATCCATCAGGTCCTGGACTCTTTTTGGTTGGTAAGCTATTGATTATTGCCACAATTTCAGAACCTGTTATTGGTCTATTCAGAGATTCAACTTCTTCCTGGTTTAGTCTTGGGAGGGTGTATTTGTCGAGGAATTTATCCATTTCTTCTAGATTTTCTAGTTTATTTGCATAGAGGTGTTTGTAGTATTCTCTGATGGTAGATTGTATTTCTGTGGGATCGGTGGTGATATCCCCTTTTTCGTTTTTTATTGCATCTATTTGATTCTTCTCTCTTTTCTTCTTTATTAGTCTTGCTAGCGGTCCATCAATTTTGTTGATCTTTTCAAAAAACCAGCTCCTGGATTCATTAATTTTTTGAAGGGTTTTTTGTGTCTCTATTTCCTTCAGTTCTGCTCTGATTTTAGTTATTTCTAGCCTTCTGCTAGCTTTTGAATGTGTTTGCTCTTGCTTTTCTAGTTCTTTTAATCGTGATGTTAGGGTGTCAATTTTGGATCTTTCCTGCTTTCTCTTGTGGGCATTTAGTGCTATAAATTTCCCTCTACACACTGCTTTGAATGTGTCCCAGAGATTCTGGTATGTTGTGTCTTTGTTCTCGTTGGTTTCAAAGAACATCTTTATTTCTGCCTTCATTTCATTATGTACCCAATAGTCATTCAGGAGCAGGTTGTTCAGTTTCCATGTAGTTGAGCGGTTTTGAGTGAGTTTCTTAATCCTGAGTTCTAGTTTGATTGCACTGTGGTCTGAGAGACAGTTTGTTACAATTTCTGTTCTTTTACATTTGCTAAGGAGAGCTTTACTTCCAACTATGTGGTCAATTTTGGAATAGGTGTGGTGTGGTGCTGAAAAAAATGTATATTCTGTTGACTTGGGGTGGAGAGTTCTGTAGATGTCTATTAGGTCCACTTTATGTAGAGCTGAGTTCAATTCCTGGATATCCTTGTTAACTTTCTGTCTCGTTGATCTGTCTAATGCTGACAGTGGGGTGTTAAAATCTCCCATTATTATTGTGTGGGAGTTTAAGTCCCTTTGTAGGTCACTGAGGACTTGCTTTATGAATCTGGGTGCTCCTGTGTTGGGTGCATATATATTTAGGATAGTTAGCTCTTCTTGTTGAATTGATCCCTTTACCATTATGTAATGGCCTTCTTTGTCTCTTTTGATCTTTGTTGGTTTAAAGTCTATTTTATCAGAGACTAGGATTGCAACCCCTGCCTTTTTTTGTTTTCCAGTTGCTTGATAGATCTTCCTCCATCCCTTTACTTTGAGTCTATGTGTGTCTCTGCACGTGAGATGGGTTTCCTGAATACAGCACACTGATGGGTCCTGACTCCTTATCCAGTTTGCCAGTCTGTGTCTTTTGATTGGAGCATTTAGCCCATTTACATTTAACGTTAATATTGTTATGTGTGAATCTGATCCTGTCATTATGATGTTAGTTGGTTATTTTGCTCGTTAGTTGCTATTGTTTCTTCCTAGCCTCGCTGGTCTTTAAAATTTGGCATGTTTTTGCAGTGGCTGGTACCGGTTGTTCCTTTCCATGTTTAGTGCTTCCTTCAGGAGCTCTTTTAGGGCAGGCCTGGTGGTGACAAAATCACTCAGCGTTTGCTTGTCTGTAAAGTATTTTATTTCTCCTTCACTTATGAAGCTTAGTTTGGCGGGATAGCAAATTCTGGGTTGAAAATTCTTTTCTTTAAGAATGTTGAATATCGGCCCCCACTCTCTTCTGGCTTGTAGAGTTTCTGCTGAGAGATCAGCTGTTAGTCTGATGGGCTTCCCTTTGTGGGTAACCCGACCTTTCTCTCTGGCTGCCCTTAACATTTTTTCCTTCATTTCAACTTTGGTGAATCTGACAATTATGTGTCTTGGAGTTGCTCTTCTCGAGGAGTATCTTTGTGGCGTTCTCTGTATTTCCTGAATCTGAATGCTGGCCTGCCTTGCTAGATTGGGGAAGTTCTCCTGGATAATATCTTGCAGAGTGTTTTCCAACTTGGTTCCATTCTCCCCATCATTTTCAGGTACACCAATCAGACGTAGGTTTGGTCTTTTCGCATAGTCCCAAATTTCTTGGAGGCTTTGTTCATTTCTTTTTATTCTTTTTTCTCTAAACTTCCCTTCTCTCTTCATTTCATTCATTTCATCTTCCATCAGTGATACCCTTTCTTCCAGTTGATCGCATCTGCTACTGAGGCTTCTGCAATCTTCGCGTAGTTCTCGAAACTTGGCTTTCAGCTCCATCAGCTCCTTTAAGCCCTTCTCTCCATTGGTTATTCTAGTTATCCATTCTTCTAATATTTTTTCAAAGTTTTTAACTTCTTTGCTATTGTTTTGAATTTCCTCTCGTAGCTCAGAGTAGTTTGATCGTCTGAAGCCTTCTTCTCTCAACTCATCAAAGTCATCCTCCATCCAGCTTTGTTCCGTTGCTGGTGAGGAACTGCGTTCCTTTGGAGGAGGAGAGGTGCTCTGTTTTTTAGAGTTTCCAGTTTTTCTGCTCTGTTTTTTCCCCATCTTTGTGGTTTTATCTACTTTTTGTCTTTGATGATGGTGATGTACAGATGCGTTTTTGGTGTGGATGTCCTTTCTGTTTGTTAGTTTTCCTTCTACCAGACAGGACCCTCAGCTGCAGGTCTGTTGGAGTTTACTAGAGGTCCACTCCAGACCCTGTTTGGCTGGGTGTCAGCAGCGGTGGCTGCAGAACAGCGGATTTTCGTGAGACCACAAATTCAGCTGTCTGATAGTTCGTCTGAAAGTTTTGTCTCAGAGGAGTACCCGGTTGAATGAGGTGTCAGTCTGTCCCTACTGGGGGTGTGCCTCCCAGTTAGGCTGCTCAGGGGTGAGAGACCCACTTTAGGAGGCAGTCTGTCCGTTCTCAGATCTCCAGCTGCGTGCTGGGAGAACCACTACACTCTTCAAAGCTGTCAGTCAGACAGGGACCTTTAAGTCTGTGGAGGTTCTTGCTGAGTTTTTGTTTGTCTGTGCCCTGCCCCCAGAGGTGGAGCCTACAGAGGCAGGCAGGCCTCCTTGAGCTGTGGTGGGCTCCACCCAGTTCGAGCTTCCTGGCTGCTTTACCTAAGCAAGCCTGGGCAATGGCGGGCGCCCCTCCCCCAGCCTCGCTGCCGCCTTGCAGCTTGATCTCAGACTGCTGTGCTAGCAATCAGCGAGACTCCGTGGGCACAGGACCCTCCGAGCCAGGTGCGGGACACAATCTCCTAGTGTGCCGTTTTCCAGGCCCGTTGGAAAAGCGCAGTATTGGGTTGGGACTGACCCGATATTCCAGGTGCCGTCTCTTTCCCCTTTCTTTGACTAGGAAAGGGAACTCCCTGACCCCTTGCGCTTCCCGAGTGAGGCAATGCCTCGCCCTGCTTCGGCTCGCGCACAGTGCGCTTCACCGACTGTCCTGCACCCACTGTTAGGCACTCCCTAGTGAGATGAAACCGGTACCTCAAGCAGAAATGCAGAAATCACCCGTCTTCTGTGTCGCTGGGGCTGGGAGCTGGAGACCGGAGCTGTTCCTATTCGGCCATCTTGGCTCCACCTGCCCAACATTCTTAAAGAAAAGAATTTTCTACCCGGAATTTCATATTGAGCCAAACTAAGCCTCATAAGCAAAGGAGAGTGAAGGAGAAATAAAATCCTTTACAGACAAGCAAATGCTGAGAGATTTTGTCATCACCAGGCCTGCCTTACAAGAGCTCCTGAAGGAAGCACTAAACATGGAAAGGAACAACCAGTACCAGCCACTGCAAAAACATACCACATTGTAAAGACTTTCGATGTTAGGAAGAAACTGCATCAACTAACTGGCAAAATAACAGCTAGCATCATAATGACAGGATCAAATTCACACATAACAATATTAACCTTAAATATAAATGGACTAAATGCCCCAATTAAAAGACACAGACTGGCAAACTGAATAAACAGTCAAGACCCATCAGTGTGCTGTATTCAGGAGACCCATCTCATGTGCAAAGACACACATAGGCTCAAAATAAAGGGATGGAGGAATATTTACCAAGCAAATGGAAAGGAAAAAAAAGCAGGGGTTGCAATCCTAGTCTCTGACAAAACAGAGTTTAAACCAACAAAGATCAAAAGAGACAAGGCCATTACGTAATGGTAAAGGGATCAATGCATCAAGAAGAGCGAACTATCCTAAGTATATATGCCCCCAATACAGGAGCACCCAGATTGATAAAGCAAGTTCTTAGAGACCTACAAAGAAACATAGAATCCCACACAATAATACTGGGAGACTTTAACACACCACCATCAATATTAGACAGAACAAGACAGAAAATTAACAAGGATATCCAGGACTTGAACTCAGCCCTGGACCAAGTGGAACTAATAGACATCTACAGAACTCTCCACCCCAAATCAGCAGAATATACATTCTTCTCAGCATCATATCACACTTACTCTAAAATTGACCACATAATTGGAAGTAAAACACTACTCAGCAAATGCAAAACAATGGAAATCACAACAAACTCAGATCACAGTGCAATCAAATTAGAACTCAGGATTAAGAAACTCACTCAAAACTGCTCAATTACATGGAAACTGAACAACTGGCTCCTGAATGACTACTGGGTAAATAATGAAATTAAGGCAGAAATAAAGATGTTCTTTGAAACCAACAAGAACAAAGACACAATGTACCAGAAGCCCTGGGACACATTTAAAGCAGTGTATACAGGGAAATTTATAGCACTGAATGCCCACAAGAGAAAGCAAGAAAGATCTAAAATTGGCACCCTAACATCACAACTAAAAGAACTAGAGCAGCAAGAGCAAATAAATTCAAAAGCTAGCAGAAGGCAAAAAATAACTAAGATCAGAGCAGAACGGAAAGAAATACAGACACAAAAAAAAACGCTCAAAAAATCAACGAACCCAGGACCTGGCTTTTTGAAAAGTTCAAGAAGATAGACCGCTAGCCAGACTAATAAAGAAGAAAAGAGAGAAGAATCAAATAGATGCAACAAAAAATGATAAAGCGGATATCACTACTGATCCCACAGAAATACAAACCATCATCGGAGAATACTATAAACATCTCTATGCAAATAAACTAGAAAATCTAGAAAAAATGGATAAATTCCTGGACATATACACCCTCCCAAGACTAAACCAGGAAGAAGTCAAATCCCTGAATAAACCAATAACAACTTCTGAAATTGAGGCAGTAATGAATAGCCTACAAACCTAAAAAAGTCCAGGACCAGACAGATTCACAGCCAAATTCTATGAGAGGTACAAAGAGGACCTGGTACCATTCCTTCTGAAACTATTGCAAACAATAGAAAAAGAGGGAATCCTCCCTAACTCATTTTATGAGGCCAGCATCATCCTCATACCAAAACCTGGCAGAGGCACAACAAAAAAAGAAAATTTCAGGCCAATATCCCTGATTAACATCAATGTGAAAATCCTCAATAAAGTACAGGCAAACCAAGTCCAGCAGGACATTAAAAAGCTTATCCACTACAATCAAGTCAGCTTCATCCCTGGCATGCAAGGCTGGTTGAACATATCCAAATCAACAAATGTAATCCATCACATAAACAGAACCAATGACAAAAACCACATGATGATCTCAATAGATGCAGAAAAGACTTTCAACAAAATTCAACAGCGCTTCATGCTAAAAACTCTCAGTAAACTAGGTATTGACTGAATGTATCTCAAAATAATAAGAACTATTTATCACAAACCCACAGCCAATATCACACTGAATGGGCAAAAGCTGGAAGCCTTCCCTTTGAAAAGTGGCACAAGACAAGGATGCCCTCTCTTACCACTCCTATTAAACACAGTATTTGAATTTCTGGCCAGTGCAATCAGGCAGGAGAAAGAAATAAAGGGTATTCAATTAGGAAAAAAGGAAGTCAAATTGTCTCTGTTTGCAGATGACATGATTGCATATTTAGAAAACCCCATCATCCCAGCCCAAAATCTCCTTAAGCTGATAAGCAACTTCAGCAAAGTCTCAGGATACAAAATCAATGTGCAAAAATCACAAGAATTCCTTTACACCAATAACAGATAGCCAAATCATGAGTGAACTACCATTCACAATTGCTACAAAGAGAATTAAATATCTAGGAATACAACTTACAAGGGATGTAAAGGACCTCTTAAAGGAGAACTACAAACCACTGCTCAAGGAAGTAAGAGAGGACAAAAACAAATGGAAAAACATTCCATGCTCATGGATAGGAAGGATCAGTATCGTGAAAATGGCCATACTGCCCAAAGTAATTTATAGATTCAATGCTATCCCCATCAAGCTACCATTGATTTCTTCACAGAATTGGAAAAAACTACTTTAAATTTCATATGGAACCAAAAAAGAGCCCACATAGCCAAGACAATCCTAAGAAAAAAGGACAAAGGCATCACCCTATCTGACTTCAAAGTATACTATAATGCTGCAGTAACAAAAACAGCATGGTACTGGTACCAAAACAGAGAGATAGACCAGTGGAACAGAACAGAGGCCTCAGAAATACCACCACACATCTACAACCATCTGATCTTTGATAATCCTGACAAAAATAAGCAATGCAGAAAGAATTCCATATTTAATAAATGGTGTTGGGAAAACTGGCTATCCATATGCAGAAAGCTAAAACTGAATCCCTTCCTTACACCTTATATAAAAATTAGCTCAGGTTGAATTAAAGACTTAAACATAAGACATAAAACCATAAAAACCCTAGAAGAAAACCTAGGTAATACCATTCGGGACATAGGCATGGGCAAAGACTTCATGACTAAAACACCAAAAGCAAGGGCAACAAAAGCCAAAATTGACAAATAGGATCTAATTAAACTAAAGAGCTTCTGCACAGCAAAATAAACTATCATTAGAGTGAACAGGCAACCTACAGAAAGGGAGAAAATTTTTGCAATCTATCCATATGACAAAGGGCTAATATCCAGAATCTACAAAGAAGGTAAACAAATTTACAAAAAATAAAAATAAAAAATTGGGTGAAGGATATAAACAGAAACTTCTCAAAAGAAATTTATGCAACCAATAGACACATGAAAAAATGCTCATCATCACTGGTTATTAGAGAAATGCAAATCAAAACTACAATGAGATACCATCTCATGCCATTTAGAATGGCAATCATTAAAAAGTCAGGAAACAACAGATGCTGGAGAGGATGTGGAGAAATAAGAACACTTTTACACTGATGGTGGGAGTGTAAATTAGTTCAACCCTTGTGGAAGACAGTGTGGCAATTCCTCAAGGATCTAGAACTAGAAATACCATTTGACCCAGCAATCCCATTACTGGGTATATACCCAAAGGATTATAAATCATTCTACTACAAAGGCACATGCACTTGTATATTTATTGCAGCAATGTTCACAATAGCAAAGATTTGGAGCCAAACCAAATGCCCATCAATGTTCGACTGGATAAAGAAAATGTGGTATATATATACCATGGAATACTATGCAGCAAT
This sequence comes from Hylobates moloch, assembly GCF_009828535.3. Taxonomy (NCBI): domain Eukaryota; kingdom Metazoa; phylum Chordata; class Mammalia; order Primates; family Hylobatidae; genus Hylobates; species Hylobates moloch. The sequence goes on from NW_026652296.1 coordinate 35,606,766, forward strand.
AAAAAAGGATGAGCTCGTGTCCTTTGCAGGGACATGGATGAAGCTGGAAACCATCATTCTCAGCAAACTAACACAAGGACAGAAAACCAAACACCACATGTTCTCACTAATAAGTGGGAGTTGAACAATGAGAACACATGGACACAGGGAGAGGAACATCACACATTGGGGCCTGTTGGAGGGCGGGGGCCTGGGGGAGGGACAGCATTAGGAGAAATACCTAATGTAGATGATGGGTTTATGGATGCAGCAAACCAGCATGGCACGTGTATACTTATGTAACAAACCTGAATGTTCTGCACATGTACTCCAGAACTTAAAGTATAATTTTTAAAAAGATAAAATTCACAAACCTTTAGCCAGACTAAGAAAAAACAGAAGACCAAAACAAATAAAATCAGAAATGAAGAAAGGAGACATTACAATTGATACCATAGAAATTTAAAGGATCATTAGAAATGATTATGAGCTACTATATGCTGTTAATTTAGAAAATCTAGGAGAAACTGATACATTCCTAGATACATAAAACCTAAGATTGAACCATGAAAATATCCAAAACATGAGTAGACTAATAACAAATGAGATAGAAGCAGTATTAAAAAGTCTCCCACCAAAGAAAAGCCCAGGACCTGACGGTTTCATTGCTGAATTCTACCAAACACTTTATAAAGAACTAGTATCAGTCTATGCAAACTATTTAAAAAAAAAAAAAAAGAAAGAAGGATCACTTCCAAACTCATCCTATAAGGTTAGTATTATCCTAACACCAAAACCATACAAAGATGTAACAAAAAAAGAAAACTATAAGGCAATATCTCCAATAAACAGAGACACAAAAATCCTTAACAAAATGCTTGCAAACCAAATTCAACAACACATTAAAGAGATTACTCATCATGACCAAGTGGAATTCATCCCAGGAATGCAAAGATGGCTCAACATATGTAATTCAATAAGTGTGATATATCACATCAAAAAAATAAAAGACAAAAACCATATGATCATCTCAATGGATACCAAAAAAGTATTTGTAAAATTCAACAACCCTTCATAATAAACACTCAAAAAAAAAAACCCCAGTGTAAAAGGAATGCACCTCAATATGATAAAAACCATATGTGACAAACCCACAGCTAGTATCATACTGAAAAATTGAAAGCTTTTCCTCTAAGATCTGGAAGAAGATAAAGATTCCCATATTCCCCACTTTTATTCAATGTAGTACTAGGAAATCTTAGCTAGAGCAATTACTGAAGACAAAGAAATAAAAGGTATTTAAATTGGAAAGGAAGAAGTGAAGTCATCCTTGTTTGCAGATGATAGATCCTATATTTAGTTAAACCTAAAGACTTCAGCCAAAAAACATTAGAATTGATTAAGAAATTCAGTAAAGTTTCAGGATACAAAATCAACATACAAAAATGAGTGGCATTTCTATATGCCAACAATAAACAATCTGAAAAAGAAATCAAGAAAGTAACCTATTTATAACAGTTACAAATAAAATAAAATACCTAGGAATAAAATCAACCAAAGATGTGAACGATCTCTACAACAAAAACGATAAAACACTGATGAGAGAAATTGAAGAGGATACAAAAAATGGAAAGATAGTCCGTGTTTTTGGACTAGAAGAATTAATCTTATTAAAATGTCCATTCCACCCAGTCTACAGATTCAATGCAATCCCAATCAAAATATCAATGACATTCTTCACAGAAATAGATAAACTAATCCTAAAATTTATATGGGACCATGAAAGATCCAAAATAGCCAAAGCCATCCTGAACAAAAGTAATAAAGCTGGAGGAATCACATTACCTGACTTCAAATTATGCAAACTATAGTAAGCCACACAGCAAAATGCTGGCATAAAAATAGGCACACAGACCAATGGAACAGAGTGGAGAGCCCAGAAATAAATCCACACATTTATAGTTCAACTCATATCCCACAAAGGTGCAAAGAACTTACATTGGGGAAACACAGTCATTTCAATAAATGGCACTGCAAAAATTGGATATCCATTTGCAGAAGAATGAAACTAAATCCCTATCTAAAGCAAACCCCTCACCACACATAGAAATCAAATCAAAATGGATTAAAGGTAAATCTAAGACCCGAAACTATAAAACTACTAGAAGAAAACATTGGGGAAATACTCCAGGACATTGGTGTGGACAAACATTTCTTGAGTAAGACTGCAAAAGCACAAGCACCCAAAGCAAAAGTGGACAAATGAGACCACATCAAATAAAAATCTTCTGCACAGCAAAGGAAACAATCAACAAAGTGAAGTGACAATCCACAGAATGGGAGAAAAAATGTGCAAACTATCCATCTGAAAAGAAAGTAATTGCCAGAATATATATAAGGAGCTAAAACAACTCAATAGGAAAAAGACAATCTGATAATTTAAATGGGCAAAAGATCTGAATAGACATCTCTCAAAATAAGACATATGAACGGCCAACAAGTGTATGAAAAAAATGCTCGACGTCACTAATCATCAGAGAAATGTAAATCAAAACCGCAATGAGATATCATGTCGCCCCAGTCAAGATGGCTTTTATTCAAGAGACAGGCAATAGTGAATACTGGTGAGGATGTGGATACACCCTCATACACTGTTGTTAGGAATGTAAATTAGTACAACCACTATGGAGAGCAGTATGGAGGTTCCTCGAAAGAATTAATAAATATATATATGATCCCGCAATCCCACTGCTGAGTATATATCCAAAAGAAAGGAAATCAATATTTTGAGGATGTATCTGCACTCTCATGTTTACTACAGCACTATTCAAAATAGCAAAGATATAGAATCAAAGTGTCTATCAACAGATGAATGGATAAGTAAAGTGTGGTATATAAACACAATGGGATATTAGCCAGTCATTAAAAGAATGAAATTCTGTCATTTTCAATAGCATGTATGAAAATGTAGGACATTATGTTAAGTGAAATGAGGCACAGCATGACAAATATCACATGTGCTCACTCATTTGTGGGGCTAAAAACGTGAACTCATGGAGATGGAGAATAGAACGAGATGGTTAACAGAGGCTGGGAAGGATAGTGGGTAGAGGGGATAAAGAGGGACTTGTTAATGGGTACAAAAATACAGTTAGATAGAATGAATAAGATCTAGTAGTTGGTGGCACTATACAGTGACTATAGTTAAGAACAATTTTACTATATATTTAAAAATAAAAGAGAGAACTGGAAAGTTCCTAAAACAAAGAAATGCTAAATGCTTGAGGGGATGGATACCCCAATCACCCTCATTTGACCATTAAACACTGTATGCCTGTATCAAAACATAACATGTACCCTATAAATATGTACAACTAATATTTATCCAGAAAAATTAAAAATTTAAAAATCAAAAGAGAAAAAGCAAACAGCAAGTATACCTAGTAAAGGCCTGAAATATAAAGTCTATGTGGTTTGGCAAGCGACAAAAGATATCAGCATATTATACACCCTACATAATCAAAGAATTCTGGCATTGATGCATAATTAGATAAATGGGGGAACAATTAGAAATTGAAATGCAAATGTAAATTGAGTATACTGAATTATGTAGCTGAAACCTTAAATTATTTGGTAAAGACTATATTTTTAATAAATTTAATGGGAAATTAATAAAATATCGGAAAATTTTAAAAATAAGCGTATATTCACAGTGTGTACCTGGAGAAAAATTAAACCATTGAGAGATCTAAATGCGAATGATAAAACCACAAAACCCGTAGGAAAATCAGAGATCAAAAGTACTACATAGCAAAAAAAAAGAAACAAAAGAAAAAAAAAAGACATAACCATAATCAAAAGACAGTGGGAAAATTATTTACCTATATCATAGAAATGGGAAAATATTCTTAATGTATGTATAGGGCTACATAAATAAATCACCGGATCTGAAAGGATCCCTCCGCGTCCAAAAGACCATAGGCTCGCACCACCTGCCAGAGAGGAGTCCTTCCGAGGAGTCCTTCCAAGGATTCCGGGTCGCGCAGTCCCCGGTGACGGCTATGCCCAACATTCTGGGGCGTGTACCTGGACGACTTCCGAGGACTCTGGGGAGTGTAGTCCACCGAGGGGATGCGACACGGAGGGTCGTATAGCCCCGGGCCGCGCCGAGCATGCTGGGTAGCGTAGTCCCGGCCGCGCTCAGGATTCTGGGTAGTGTAGTCCCGGGCGGCGCCGAGCGTTCCAGATCCCTGGGCGTCAGCGAGCCGTGAGGTGCGTGGTACACCGTCGGTGACCTCACCGCCTCGGTTCGCCCTCAGCCGCCCTGGTGAGCCGCGCTCCTGCGGGTCCCTCTCTCCAGCGCGCCCTTCCCGCGCAGGAAGAAGGGCCGGGAAGGCCTGGGACGCGAGGGCGCTGCTGGGGCCGTAGCGCGCACTCCCTCCGGCCCGGCGTCTCCGCGTTCTGGGGAGGGGCGGAGACCCAGGCCGCGCCTTGGAGTGGGCGGTGGGGCTGCGGCTTGCCGAGCGCCTCGGGTCTGGGCAGCGACTGAGTCTCTGTCCCCGGTTACGTGTAGTGGCGACTCGGGCGGTGAACAGCCCAGATTTCACAGGGGCGCCGAGCAACCCAGGTCCCCGTGTGCCAGGGTCGCCGCTCCTCGGGTGAGGACGGGCCAGCGGCCTAGCGAGCTGCCACGGGGGTCTTTTGGCCGGAGGTGGAGGGGGACTCGGCCACAGCCAGGGTCCACTGGTGGGGTGGGGGTTATAGCCCTGAGACTGATGGGCTAGGTCCGACTCGGGTTCCCTCCGACTCTGATGCTCCAGACTTTGTTGTGGGAGGCGGGACCGGGGAGGACTTCGCCCGCGTGTTTTGGGGAAGGGCCGCTGCTTTGAGTTGGGGGCGCCCCGCCTTGGGACGATCTTCCGCGGATAGGAGTGTAGGCCGGGACCGAATGTCCTCACACGGGCACGTCTAGACGTGTGGGGGGGCGGGGGCTCTGCGTGGGGCAGCGTCCGCGGGAGGTGAGGTGGCTGTGGGGACCCAGGTGGCCTCTTCCCTGGGACCTTGCTAATGACAGCAAAATCCGGGTTCTGCCAAAATATATTTAAAAAGGTTTATTCCAAGTCATGACTGTGGCCCAGGTTATTCAGTCTCAAGAGGTCCTGAGAAAATGCCCGAGGCGGTCGGGCTTGCAGGTTAATTTTATACAATTCAGGGAGACAGGAATTTCAGGTAAAATAATAAATCAGGCTGAGCACTGTAGCTCATGCCTGTAATCCCAGCACTTTGGGAGGCCAGGAGTTCCAGAGCAGCCTGGGCAGCACAGCAAGACCCTGTCTCTACGTGAAATTAGAAAAATAAAAAATTAGCAGGGCCTGGTGTCCCATGCATGTGGTCTCAGCTACTTGGGAGGCCCAATCAGTTGAGTCCGGGAGGTGGAGGCTGTAACGAGCTATGTTGGCTGCACTGCACGCTAGCCTGGGCAACACAGCGAGATCCTGCCTCCAAAAAGAAAATCATAAATCAACAAGAGAAAGATATACACGGGTTCCTCCCAAAAAGCCGGTATATCTCCAAACGGGTTTATACCTCTTGGGGACACTTAGGGATTCTTTAGTGGACAGTTGGTTGAGAGACTTAAGCTATTGCCTAAAGACTGGAATGAGAAGCATGCCAGAGTTAAGGGGATTGGCATAGATCAAAGTTCTTATTATGTAGATGAAGCCTCTTAGTGGCAGCTCTCAGAATAGATGGTAAATGTCTATTTTCAGCTTTTTGAGTTTTTTTGTTTTTGTTTTTTAGAAAGAGTCTTGCTTTGTCGCCCAGGCTAGAGTGCAGTGGCATGATCTCAGCTCACTGCAACCTCCACCTCCCAGATTTGAGCAGTTCTCCTGCCTCAGCCTCCTGAGTAGCTGGGACTACAGGCGCCCGCTACCATGCCTGGCTAATTTTTGTATTTTTAGTAGAGATGGGGTTTCACCATGTTGCTCAGGCTGGTCTTGACCTCCTGACCTCAGGTGATCCACCCGCCTGGGCCTCCCAAAGTGCTGGGATTACAGGTGTGAGCCACCGTGTGTCAGGCTGACTGTCTCTTCTAGACCTAGGAAAGGCTTAGAACGAAGGAGGTCTGGCTCTGTTAATGGAGATTCGCTGCAGATGCAAATTTTCCCACTCAGGACAGCTTTGCGGGGCTATCCATTTCAATCTGTTGCCCCTGTGGCAGCCACTTCAAAACATGTCAAAGTATATTTTGTAATTTCCTTCAGCATCTGCTGTCATGTGATGCTGTACCAGAGTCAGGTTGGAAAGTGAGCCTCATTATATAAGAGTAATAAAACTCGTCTGATGAGATTTTATGGTTTCTCAGGCAGGACTCCCCAAGCCTCATAGATAGGCATTTGGGCAAGGGAAAAAAGGTGAATTTAGTCCTCACCAGGTTGGCAGGGCTTCCTCGGTTATTGGAGTGGGAGTAACAGCAACCATTAGGCCCAGCAGTTTTTTTTAAATGCCTTTGGGGCTGTGCAGTGACCATCCAAATAACTGATTTAATCATTTCATTATGGAAAAATTGTCAGCAGAACCCCAAAGTAGAGAGACCCATCAGTCAAGATATACCTCATGACCTTGCAAGCTAATGTAGCTTAACCGAGATCCCCTCCTAACCTATGCAGATTCATTGAGAAATGTCATAGCCATGCCTAACTGGTTAAGACATAGCCCTTTACAGTGAGAGTTGAAACCCAAGCGCTAGCACTTTCTTGGCTGTGTTGCTTTGAGAAAGGTATTTAAATGTTTTGTGCCTGTTTCCTCATCTGAAATTGGTGGGTAATAGTCACTTCATAGGACAGTTGTGAAGATAGAATGCAGAAAAATTTGTGCCATGCCTGGAACCATCCCTGGCATATATTAAATTCTCAATAAGTGTTAAATTATAATGAATATCAACACTTCCTAATTCTGGAAGCACCGACGGGATAAGCTGTGTTTAGGGTTAGCATCATGTCAGGACAGGCTCTGTTGTGATGCCCACACTCAGGATCTGTTCCCAGGAACCTGCGTACAGTTGTTTTCTTCTCTGGAAGACTTTGGGTCCTTTTTTTTAACAAGAAGAGGCTCTACCCTGGGACTGGGAATTTCCAAGGCCACCTCTGAGGATCACAGAGCCAATTTTAGAGCTATTTTAGTCCCCAGCTCCTCTTCCTGCACTCCCACGTTACCCATGAGAGGACTGTCTGCAGGATAAGGGAGGACAGCCCAACCCCAGGTGGGGACTTCTTATGTATTGCCTTCCTGCAGTGCCTTCTCTGCCCTAAACCATGGTGGGTTTCCTTTGCTAATGTCTGACATCTTGTGCCCTACACTGTCCCGTCTGAGGCTCAGAACCTCTCAGCCAGTTCTCATGGGGAACGTTCCCCAGATCTGATGCCCTCATTCAGGACACGTCCATCATTGTCCCTACATTTCTTCTCTCAGTGCTTTATTCAGGCTGCTGCATTCGTGGTGCAGACCAGGTCTTGTAAAAAATTTTTCAGTCAGCATGTGCTGAGCCATTGTCCTGTCTCAGGGACAGGGCTTTATAGTCATTGCCATATTCATCTCTTCAACCAATGTGGAAGTTAGGAATTGGAATCCCCATTTCACAGACTAAGAAGTGGTGTGTTAATCAGTTGAAATAATTTTTACAGCTGGGCGTGGGGGCTCACACCTGTAATTCCAGCACTTTGGGAGGCCAAGGCGGGCAGATTACCTGAGGTCAGGAGTTCGAGACCAGCCTGGCCAACATGGTGAAACCTCATCTCTACTAAAAATACAGAAATTAGCCAGGCATGGTGGCTCACGCCTGTAATCCCAACTACTCTGGAGCCTGAAGCAAGAGAATCACTTGAATCCAGGAGATGGAGGTTGCCGTGAGCAGAGAACATGCCACTGCACTACAGCCTGGGGGACAGTGAGACTCTGTCTCAAAAAATAATAATTTTTACTTTATGTAACATATCTGGGATCAAGTGGACTGGGTTCGAGTTACTTTATGTAACATATCTGGGATCAAGTGGAGCCAGCTGGGATTTTGGGGGTTTCTGTTAAGAATTAGCTTTATTGAGGTATAATTGAGACAATAAAATTCTCTCTCATTTTAAGTTCTAGTTGATGAGTTTTGAGAACTGTATATAGTGAAGTCTTGATCATCAAATCAACATATGAACATTTTTCATCTCCCAAAAATGTAGGAGCTGTTTTTTTTATCTTAGGAGAATTTTAGTGAAATGTGCGTGGAGGAGCTAAATGTTTCAAGTTTGCCTCATATTCATATCTAATTTATTGGTAACTAAACCACTTTCTTCTGGCTCTCAGTTTCTGTTCCTACAGGATATTAACTCCCACAGATGTCAACAGATGGCAGGAGTGAGACCAAACAGTTTGCAATGTTCTCCACTCACACCCTGGAAATGAAAGTTTTCTCTATTTTCCCTCTCCAAATTATCTCAGAAGGGATATTCAATTTTTTTCAAATTTACAATGAAAAATATTGAAGTAGGAACTAAAGTAGAGAGAATATATAACAGATCTCTCTGTTCCCTTGCACCTTAACACTTTGCTCTTCTTATTTCATCCAACCCCCTCCCCACCCCATGCTTTCTGTTTTCAGGCTAGAGCATCTTGAAGCCAATCCAAGACACCATTTTATCTGTAAATTTACTGCAGCTACTTCTCTGAGGACTATTTTTGTTGTTATTGTTTTGCCTTTTAACATAACTAGAGTACCAGAATCATACTCAACAAAATTAGCAATGTATTAATTTCACCCATTACCCAGTTTATGCAGAAATTTTCCAGGTCTCAAAAATTTCTCCTTACAATTCTGATTTCACACTCAGGTTCATTAAGATGGGAAGCATGAGAGAAGAAATATCTAGAAACCAGCTCAGTAGTGCCCCTTGTCTGTTTTACTTCTCTCTTTGTGATCTAGGTAAAGGAAGTTTCCCTACCTTGGCAAACTTCCCATCTGCTTGCTTAGGTGCTGAGGCTTGTTCATTCTTTCCCTGCCATAGCTTTTTCCTGCCCTTCCTTCTTCTGCCTGCCAGGCTTATCTCCTAATTCTCCTTCTGCCCATGAGGATAAATAATGATCACACCACTTACCTAATTGCCTGGCCCTAGTTCTGGTCCCAACTATAATCAGAAATGTGGATTCTGGAATGGCAGTGAGGAGCAATGTGGACTGTATCTCCAGCAAAACACCATAACTGGTAATTTAGAAAACCAAAAACAACCATTTAAACTACACAGAATTTGTCTTAAGACTACTCAGGAATTTAGAGAAACATTTATTCAGAAAAATCAACTGAGCCCTGAGAACAGTGAGAGTCTGTAACATTTGACACACAGACTGCTACCCTCCCCACCCCCATTTTGGTCCACTCTGAGAGAAACTCCACTGTGGGCTGTGAAAATGACAAGATGGAACCCTGTCCCTCTCCAGTTCTCAGTCTATGGTGACAGCTTTTCCCTGAGAGAGGCACGATGCCACTATTCTTAACTTCTCTCCCCCTGCCAGTCCTGTGTTCCTGAAGCTGGTTTCACGTAAGTGTAGTTGAGAAGTGTGTTTGGGTGTGGACCTCCTTGAATTTATTCTTGGAGTTTGTTGAGTGTGCTGGCCTTGTAGATTCATGTCTGTCTTCAGATTTTGAAGTTTTGGCCATTATTTCTTCAGTAATCTATCAGCATCTTCTCCTAGACACTCATATATATGTCCAGTTAATGGCGCCTTATAACTCTTTTGGCTCTGTTCTTTTTTCTTCCTGCTTCTCTGTCTCTGAAATTTCAAATTCTTCTCTTTATATTTACTGATTATTTCTTCTGCCTGCTCATCTGCTGTTAAACCCCTCTACTGAATTTTTCAATTACTGTGTTTTCAGGTCCAGAATTTTTGTTTGCTTCCTTTTTGTAATCTCTGTTGATATTTCGTTCGTATATATTTTCCTGATTTCCTTTTCTCTACCTGTGTTTACATGAGTTTTTGAAAATATTTTAGACAGACTAAAATCTGTCTAGTTTGCCTGAAGCTTAGCTTCTCCAGGGAAGGTTTCCGTCACTTTATTTTCTTCCACCTATTGGGCCATGTTTTCTGAGTTTTTGTTGTTGTTGTTAGAAATTAGGCATTGTGGAAAAAACAACCTCCTTTTCCGGTTTTTGCAGACTGACTCTTTTCCAGGGAGGATTTTTGCTATTATCTTGGCATTCATTGTAAGCTTTGGGATCAATCTGAGGAGAAGGTTTAAGATTTTCTCAGGCCTTTTTGGAGCATGGATCTTACCTTTGCTTGTGGCTTTTTCCATTTTCTCATAGGCAACTGCATTTAAATATTTATTTGTCCCAAGAGTCTCTCCTCTGGGCCTCTGATGGTCTGTTGTATGTCTCCACCCATAATATCTTGCCCAGGCATCTGCTCTTCAGTCTGTCTGCATCTTTACCAAGCATGATCCAGTGCTTTTCCTCCCTAAGGTGTGAGATCCTCAAAACAGAGAGAACAGTCCCTCAGGCAGCCTCCAACAGCTTCGAACCTTGTGAGAAAGGTCTACTGTGCTTTCTCAGGTTTGAGGGAAGGAAGTGGAAACTGGGATGCTGCTTTAGAGGTTCTGTTGTATTCTGCACCTGTAATTTTTTGCCCCAGGGATCTATAGGCAAGTTCACCATGAGATTTTTCCATTAGGCAGCAGTTGGACAGGATAGAACATTGGGAATAAGGTGTATTGGGCTGCAGATATGACTGTCTCCTGTTTTGTTTTTGTTGTTGTTGTTTTGTTTTCTTGAGACTGTCTTGCTCTGTTGCCCAAGCTGGAGTGGAGTGGCATGATCAAGGCTCATTGCAGCCTCAACCTCTTGGGCTCAAGCCAGAAGTAGTTAGGACTACAGGCACGTGCCACCACATCCAGCTTTTATATTTTTTGTAGAGATGAGCCTTTGCCATGTTGCCCAAGCTGGTCCCGAACTCCTGGGATCCAGCGATCCACACGCATCAGCCTCCCAAAGTGCTGGGGTTACAGGAATAAGCCACTGTGCCCAGCCAACTGCCTTCTGTTTTTAATGTGGCTTTTTCTTGATTGGGCAGTTTCTTGAATGCTGGGGACTTTTGAGTATTTTCAAATGAAGTTAGCTCCTATAAGATTATTTTAGCCAATTTTTTGGTAAGCATAGAATTAGCAATATGATTAATGCTTTTTCTGTAAACTACTGTTATGAAAAATCTGAAATGGGTAGCAAAATTGGGAGATGGTAATATGAATCCCCATGTTGCCTTCATCCAGATTTGATCATTTTAAAACCATGGATAGTTTTGTTAGATTTATCCCTTCCCCCTGTTTATGTGCCAAAGTATTTTAAACAAATCCAGATGTCTTATTTTACCCATATATACTTGATCTCTGAGAGGATTTTTAATCAATGTCGAGGTGTAACTTGCATACCGTAAGAAGCACTGCTTTTAACTGTATAGTGAGTTTTGACTCATTAAAGTATACACAGGTCACTTATCACCTCAATCAAGATATAGAACATTTCAACAGAGTTCTGAAGTGCCCTTACATGTAATCATTCCAGAGGAAAATAGTCAAGAATTCTCACCAAAATATGGACAAGTAGTATCCAGCAATACATGATATATTCTAGCCAAATAGAGTTTGTTCCCAAAAAAACGAGGATAGGGTGAACATACAGTAAGCTACCTGTGGAGATATTTAACTTTTTTTTTTTTTTTTGATGCGGAGTCTCGCTCTGTCGCCCAGGCTGGAGTGCAGTGGCACGATCTCCGCTCACTGCAAGCTCCGCCTCCCGCATTCACACCATTCTCCTGCCTCAGACTCCTGAGTAGCTGGGACTACAGGCGCCGCCACCACTCCCGGCTATTTTTTGTATTTTTTTTTTTTTTTTTTTTTTTTTGAGATGGAGTCTCGCTCTGTCACCCAGGCTGGAGTGCAGTGGCGCAATCTCGGCTCACTGCAAGCTCTGCCTCCCGGGTTCACACCATTCTCCTGCCTCAGCCTCTCCGAGTAGCTGGGACTACAGGCACCCGCCACCACGCCCGGCTAATTTTTTTGTATTTTTAGTAGAGACGGGGTTTCACTGTGGTCTCGATCTCCTGACCTCGTGATCCGCCCGCCTCGGCCTCCCAAAGTGCTGGGATTACAAGCGTGAGCCACCGCGCCCGGCCTTTTGTATTTTTTTGTATTTTCAGTAGAGACGGGGTTTCACGGTGTTAGCCAGGATGGTCTCAATCTCCTGACCATGAGGAGGAGGCCCGCCTCGGCCTCCCAAAGTGCTAGGATTACAGGCGCGAGCCACCGCGCCGGGCGGAGATACTTAACCTTACTTAACTTTCTTTCTGTAGTTCTCCGCTTAGGAACAAAAGGAAAGGCAGCTTCTTGGATGAATGGGCTTTCAGCTTAATATTTTTCTTTTGGCAGAGTGGTTTGGGTTCCGACGTTTTTATTTTCCTTTCACTGCTTTCAGGGAGCAAAAGAGAAAAACCTACGTGACTATCTTAATGCAGAAAAATACTTGATAACATTTCACACCTATTCAGGGTAAACATTCTCAGCAAATGAGGAATAGAAAGAATTTCCCTTAATGAAACAAAGGTGATGTGTGACAGCCTGGCTGTCAGTGTGTTCACACTAAGATCAGGAACAAGCATTAATGTTGATTCTTATCACTCTTAATTTAGCATTATCCTAGAATATCTAGCTAACCTATTAAGGTATTAAAAAGGAATAAAAGTCATAAACGTTGAAACAGAAAGAAAAAATTTTTATTCACAGAAGATGTGAGTATGTACATGGAAGAATCTGTAGTTAAACAACTAGATACTGGTAACACACAGTTTAGGAACTTCAGAAAATAAGGTCAGTATTTTTAAAAAGCACTTGTATTTCTGTAACCTAGCAGCAAACAGTTAAAAAATGAAATACATATTTATACTACCATCAAAAACAAAATATTTAAACTTCTAAGAGTAAATGTAGGGGAATATCTGTGTGACTTTGGAATAGGTAAAGATAGCACAGATGGGACATGAAAGGTGTAAACTATGTAAGTATTTAGAAAGAAATAACAAAAACGTTTTAAATCCCCTTTCAGCTGCCCTCAGAAGAAGAAATTTCACTGTTTTTCTTCTCCAACTACATGTAAACCAAAAAGTATCAGAGTCAAGTACCAATTTAGATGTTTATTTTGCCACAGTTGAGGACATGCCACAGAGAGAGGTCAGTGGCTTTCCCCAAAGATGAGTTTGAGAGCTTCATTGTTTAAAAAGGAAAAGTAGGCTGGAGGGGAAAGAGGAAAGGTGTGGTAATCCACCTGTGACATGAGAAAAGGAGCAGGCAGGAGAACAGTTATGCATTCATCTCACACTCAGTAAATCAGCACTTTACATAAGATAAGGTGTGCATAGAGTAGCTACTGTGGAGATATTTAACGTTTTATCTGTAGCTATCTCCTTAGGAACAAAAGGAAAGGCAGCTTCTTGCATGACTCAGCTTTCAGCTTAATGTTTTCCTTTTGGCAGAGTGGACTGGGATCCCTAGTTTTATTTTCCTTTCATAACACCATAGTATTTGTTCGCTTCTGTCTCAAAGTTGCTGGCTAGTGGATGTATGTTGTGTTCATCATAATCACCACATGATAGCATCTTTGTTCCTTCACATTTCCTTCTTTTCACCCCTATGCCTGTGTTTTTACTTTTACTTTTTTTTAATCAAAACATTCACTTAAAAGTATAGTGAATACTCTAATGAAATCATTACACCCACCACCTTAATTTACAGTTCTTTTCCTGTATTTCTACTGGAATTTTTTTCAAAAAATTCAGAGAAAATAATATATTGAACCCAGTACACATTATTCAGTTCTAAAAATTATGAAGTGTGGCCAGTAATGCTCAATTGACTTTTGAGGGTGAGAAGGGGTGTTTAAGCACATCCAGACATCATTTTCACTCATGAATGTTCCAAAAGTTTGTATACAAGGAAGGGCTCATGTTTTTAAAACCCCAAATTTTTTATAACAACAAAATTAATGTTTGATAATCTAATATCCAATTAGTGTTCAGATTTCACTAGCTGTTAAAACTCCTCACATATTCTTTGTTGCAATCAGATCCAAATTGCATTGGATCACTCATTGCCTTAGATTGACCATGTGTCTGAGGACTTTTATTCCTGACAGCTCACACTCCCCATGCTATTAATTTGTTAAAGGCTTTGGTGTTGTACAGTACTGAATAACTGCCAATGCCATCTGCCTGTGGCCTTCTCAAGTTTGTCTGCCCCTGTGGTTATCCTGACTTCAAACCCGGGGAGACAGAGGCTAGAAGAGGCAGACAGCTTTTGTGTGTTCTCCTGTCCAGTGCAAAGAACACCTGGAACTCTGAGCCCTAATCTTAAACGCAGGACCTCATCTGCAGGTGTTCCTCATCCTTTTAGCCCCTCAGTGATATAAGCAACAAACCTCACCCAGCTCCTGGGGCTCAGGGTCTTCACTCCCCGATGAGCTTGTCCTGGATTTGCAGGGAGCCTGGCTCCCTAGACCTTTTGGCCAGACCCCCACAGGGGAATTGTGCAGGTACGCCCTCCCTAGATCCCCAGTTGTGTCACACATGGGGAGGGCAGCTGCACCCAGCCACCCTCTGACTTCTCTCCTCCCACAGATCGGCCATCTGCAAGCTTCCCTTCTCCATGGAGAGCAGGAAGACAGTCATGGGACCCCAGGGAGCCAGGAGACAGGTGAGACTTCCCAGAACTGTCCTTGCTGTCACAGGATGGACCCATCTCCTTCACTGGCCCTAGCAGTCACATTGTTAGCACAGGACCAAGGCCAGCACCGCTCCTGGGGAGTGATCTGTCTTTCCTGGCGTCCTCCAGCAGGTGACTGGCTTGTGGCTGTCACTCATCAAGTAGTGATCTGTGTACAGGTGGCAGAACCTGGAATCTTCCAACTGCCCGAGTGCAACACTGTCCCTGGTGAGCATGCCTGGGTTTTGTGTTACAGGCTTTCTTGGCATTTGGGGATGTCACTGTGGATTTCACCCAGAAGGAATGGAGGCTGCTGAGCCCTGCTCAGAGGGCCCTGTACAGGGAGGTGACACTGGAGAACTACAGCCACCTGGTCTCACTAGGTAAGCGTGGCTTCCCTCGAGCCTAACATTTGGCCTGCAGTGCCTCTGATGTTGCCATAGGGTTAGGTTCAGAGACAAGAATGTTGTTTTCTCTATTCCCCTGAGGAAGGTCTGGCTTTGGTAAAGTTTCATACTGACTGCCACTGGGCACCTGCAGGCCTCTTTCACCACACTGGGGCTCCCCCTGGGGATTTGTACTCTGATCATGGTAGACAGGGTCCTCCTGAGCCTTCCCCTCTGATTCTCCCTCCCTTCCTGCCCTGAGTGGCTCCAGCAAATGGCCCGTGGAGCCTACAACCAGGAGTCACCTCATGGCTTTTTTCCCTGTGAGCAGGAATTCTCCATTCTAAACCAGAACTCATCAGGCGGCTAGAGCAAGGGGAAGCGCCCTGGGGAGAAGAGAGAAGACGCCGGCCGGGCCCCTGTGCAGGTGAGGGGATAGACAGGGCAGACAGAGCACAAGGCACTCAGCCTTTCAGGAGGGAGGAGGCTTCTCTGAGGCCAGGGGACCTGGAAGCTGTTCTGGCCTCCTTGGCTGCTCTTCAGACCACCTGGCCCTGCCTTCTTCCAGTCCTTGCTGAGTGAGCGATTCTCCTGAGGTCCCTGGACTCCTTCTCCCAGGAAGCCTCCTTTCCCCCTACTTGCTAGGCTTCTTTCTCCCACTCAGTCTCCTCATTTGTGACTTTCCTCGTGACTGCCCGACTGCAAGCCTAAGTCTATCACCCCTTCCTGATACTGTCCGGGTATTCCTATTTTAGCTTCTTTTTGTTTTCTTTTGTTTTGTTTTTTTAATTATTTATTTTTCTGTGTAAGTAAATATAAATTTTTGACACAATTTGGATCTCATTCTTCTATATACTTTTTTTTTTTTTAATTTAAGTTCTGGGGTACATGTGCACAACGTGCAGGTTTGTTACATAGGTATACATGTGCCATGTTGGTTTGCTACACCCATCAACTTGTCATTTACATTAGGTATTTCTCTTAATGCTGTCCCCTCCCCTGCCTCCTATCCCCCAGTGTGTGATGTTCCCCTCCCTATGTCCATGTGTTCTCATGGTTCAACTCCCACTTATGAGTGAGAACATATAGTGTTTGATTTTTCTCTTCTTGTGTTACTCTGCTGAGAATGATGGTTTCCAGTTTCATCCATGTTCCCGCAAAGGACATGAACTCATCCTTTTTTATGGCCACATAGTATTCCGTGGTATATATGTGCCACATTTTCTTAATCCAGTCTGTCATTGATGGGCATTTGAGTTGGTCCCAAGACTTTGCTATTGTGAAAAGTGCTGCAATAAACATACATGTGCATGTGTCTTTATAGTAGAATGATTTATAATCCTGTGGGTATATATCCAGTAATGGGATTGCCGGGTCAAATGGTATTTCTAATTCTAGATCCTTGAGGAATCGCCACACTGCCTTCCACAATGGTTGAACTAGTTTACACTCCCACCAACAGAGTAAAAGCGTTCCTATTTCTCCACATCCTCTCCAGCATCTGTTGTTTCCTGACTTTTTAATGATGGCCATTCTAACTGGCATGAGATGGTATCTCATTGTGGTTTTGATTTGCATTTCTCTAATGACTAGTGATGATGAGCACTTTTTCTAAGTGCTCATCACTTAGATGACATTATGCAGCATAATGTCTTCTTTTGAGAAGTGTCTGTTCATATCCTTTGCCCATTTTTTGATGGGGTTTTTTTCTTGTAAATTTGTTTAAGTTCTATTTTAGCTTCTTAAAACCTCTGTCCGTTATTCTCCTTCTTCAATTCTATAGCTTTTTTTCCTTGTTGTTTAATGTTTTAAGCAGTACTACTGTTGCCAGAGGTCACTTCACCTTCTTCCTTCCCCCACTTCCCCCAGATGTACTGCCTGAGTGGGGCTGTGGTCTAGAATTGTGCACCCTCTTAAGTCCCTGTAGTCACTGCAGTGGTTCATCAGGCCTCATGATGATGATGATGATGATGATGATGATGATGATGATGATGATGATGATTCTTACCTCTAGGGTGGACTTGTTCTCTTTTGGAGCAGTTTTAGTTCACAGTTAGGCCCTGTGTTCCTCTCTTCTCTTTTCATGCTGTTTTACTGGCTTCCCTCACTCCTCACAGTGGGACCACAGGAGACTGCTGAAAAGTGGTGTTAAGTTTTCTGCTTATGACAATGATAAATTTAGTTTTCTCTATCTTGTTATGTGTTAGTTTCAGGGGTCATCTGTTTCTATTGACCTTTATATGCTATTTGGAGAATGTGTGGACAGATTTAGCCTTATGCAGCTGCAGTTCTCGAGTACTTGGAAGTCTCTTTTATGTCTTGTTTAAGAAACCCTTCCTAGATCAAGTTTATAAAGATACAAAGATTTAAAGATACAAAGTTTTTTTTTTTTTTTTTTTGAGACAGTTTCACTCTTGTAGCCCAGGCTGGAGTGCAATGGCGCGATCTTGGCTCCTTGGAACTTCCACCTCCTGGGTTCAAGCAATTCTGTCTTAGCCTCTTGAGTAGCTGGGACTACATGTCCTCACCACCAGGCATGGCTAATTTTTTTTGTATTTTTAGTAGACGGGTTTCACCATGTTGGCCAGGCTGGTTTTGAACTCCTGACCTTAGGTGATCCTCCCACCTCAGCCTCCCAAAGTGCTGGGATTACAGACATAAGCCACCATGCTTGGCCAATATATAAAGATTTTTGTTGTTGTTATTTAACTCTTCCGTGGCTTTATAGTTTTTTGGGGGAGGGCAGTTTGAACTATCTAATACTTGAAAAGATGATTTTTACATCTTCTATATTCATAGTGGACTGTTCCATATCTACTAAGTTTTGTAGGACTTACTTTATATATTTTAGCCTACTATTAAATACATGCAGGGTTAGAATTATTACAATTTTATTGGCTCACAGGGAATCTTGTGTCCTCTGTACTTTCACCGTCATCTCCCATTCCTGGATTATTTTGAAGCAAATCCTGGTCATCATATTTCATCTGTAAAACCTAATAATAGTTACTGTATTATAATCTATTTTGTTTAATATTAATATTAGTTCCTAAGATTTTTTTTGGTGACTGTAACCCTCATTTAACTTTCCTTATTTCATGGCATATATATTTTGAGTTTACATCCTATAATACTTCCTTTCCTCCAGCATTTTTTTGTGAAGCAAATGTTGAACAATTATATTTTGGTGGATACTAAAAAGTTGAAAGGCTTATAGAATGAACACCTGTCGATCTGCCACCTACAGTCAGCATTTAGCTTTGTGCTCCATATTCTTTATCGCTTACTTACCCAGCTGTGCATTGCTCTCTCCATCCATAAGTCCATCTTCCTTTTGATGCTCTTTAATATTGTGGACATCATTATCCTTTACGCATAAGCACTTCAGCATGCATATCAATAAGTAGTATTATAATGTTTCTTTGTGGTTCTTTTTAGGATTTATATAAGATGCATAAATCTTAAGTGTAACATTCAGTGAGCCTTGACATATGCATAATTTTGTGTAATCTGGACCCTTATGACAACACAAAAGAATTACTCTCACCCCAGAAGTGCTTTTGTGCCTTTTTCCAGTCATTTCCTGCCCCCACATCCACTAGAGAAAATCACTATTTGGATTTTGTTCAATATGCCTTAATTTCACCTATCTTAGAACTTCATGTAAGTGGAATTACACAGTATACTCTCTGTCAGAAAATTAGCAGGTTGATTTTTTTTTATGGTTATTGTTGACTTTGTCCTATTGTCTGCAAAAAAAGCAGGTTCATACAGACTGTGGAGTTCTTTCCCATTCCTTGCTTCCCACCACCCCATAAAAAATGTGGGGGCATCCACTGAGAAATTTGGAGCTGGCCTGAGTTTTCACGTGCATAAGATCTCTGCTTTTGGATCCGTGCCACTCCCTCAGTTTACATAGGTGGGAAGAGACTCCTTTCTTAGTCATCTTGAGTATCGTAGAAATGACGAAATATCATAGACTGGGAGGCTTAAACAGCAGACATTTATTTCTTACAGTTCTAGAATCTGGGAATTCCAAGATGAAGGTGCTGGCACCTTTGCTTCATTGTGAGGGTCCCCATCCTGGCTCACAGGCTGCCACCTTCTTGCTGTGTCCTCTCATGGGCTCACCCCATGATCTCAACTAAACCTGTTTATCACCCAACAACACCACCTCCAAATACCATCACATTGGGGGTTAAGGCATCAACATATGAATTTGGGGGGGATGCTAACGTTCAGTCCATTATCAACTCCCTTCTCTCGCCCCTATCAATTACTTGCTGATTTGTCTGTCAGTGAATTAAAATAAAAGGCTTCTTGTCTGCCACTGACTTCTGAAAGTGTGAATGTTTAATATAATGGGAGTATATGTTAGGATTTTATTTAACTCATAAGTGAGGTTACTGGCAGAATGACAAAGCTGGTTCAGTGCAGGTATGAGAAGGTGGGATGTATGTGGGTAGTGCCAAAATAACACCATTGTAAGTTACCCTGTAACTTATACAGAATCAGCAAACTTAACTGTCATTATCTGAGTGATCAGAAAAATTAGAAATTATACAGAGGATGTAGGAAAGCTCATATAATCATATATCTGACAAGTTTTGGAGTATTTTTCCTGAATAATAAGCACATTGACTGTCATCGTACCAGCAGTATTTTCTATCAGTTTGCTATTTCTCTTTTCACTTTAGTTTTTCCTTTCTTAATATGAATATTCATTTTAATGTATTAAAAAAGATAATTCTTTATTATTCTCCATTTATATATAAATATCTCCCCTTTATAGATGCCTACTATTTTGTATTAGTTTTGGGGGGATTATTTTCTTATTTGTTGATACATAATAATTGTACATTATTTATGGAGTAGATGTGGTCTTTTGATATATGCATACCATATGTAATGATCAAATCAGGATCCATAACCTCAAATATTTATCATTTCTCTGTATACTCAATTTTTTTCTATTTTGAAATATAAATTACAGTTAACTATAGTCACCTTACTGTGCTATCAAACACTTATTTCTTCTATCTAACTATATTTTTGTACCCATAATCAACCGCTCTTCATTCTCCCTTCCCTCTCCCTTTCCTAGCCTCTGCTCCCACATATGAGTGACAATATGCAATATTTGGCTTTCTGTGCCTGGCTTATTTCACCTAACATAACAAACTAATGATACTGATTATATCATTAGTTAATGATAGTGATTCTAATGATACTGCTGTGACAGTAATATTCTTATTCTTCTTTATGGTTGACTAACATTCCATTATATATATGTACTACATTTTCTTTATCCATTCAACCATTGATGGACATTTAGGTTAATTCCATATCTAGACTATTGTGAATAATGTTAACATGGGGGTACAGGTATCCTTTTGCCATACTGATTTCCTTTTCTTTGGATAAATATGAAGTAGTGGGATTGCTGGATTGTATCATAGTTCTATTTGTAGTTTTTAAAGGAATCTCCATACCATTTTCCATAATGGCTGTACTAATTATACTCCAAGAGTGTATAATTATTGCCTTTTTTCTACATCTTTGCCATTATTTGTTATTTTTTGTCTTTTTGATAATAGCCATCCTAATTGGGTTAAGAGGATCTCTCAGTGTGATTTGCATTTCCCTGATGATTGGTGATGATGAGCATTTTTTCATATACCTGTTGCCCATTTGTATGTCTTATTTTGAGAAATGTCTATTCAGATCCTTTTCCCACTTTTTAGTTGGATTTTTTGTTGTTGTTGTTTGACTTCTTGTATATTCTGTATATTAGTCCCTTGTAAGACAAATACTTTGCAGATATTTCCTCCCATTCTACATTCTGTATCTTCACTGTTGATACTTTCCTTTGCTGTACAGAAGCTTTTTAGTTTTTAGTTTAATGCAGTTGCATGTGTGTATTTTTGCTTTTGTTGCTTGTGATTTTGAAGTCTTAGCCATAGAATATGGCTAGTTTAGGCCAGTGTCCTAAAGCACTTCTCCTGTGTTTCTTCAAGTTGTTTTATAATTGTGGAACTCATGTTTAAGTCTTTAATCTATTTTGAGTTTATTTTTGTATAGTATGAGAAACAAGCATCTAATTTCATTCTTATTCATTTTGGAATTCACTTTTTCTAATACCATTTATTAAAGATTCTGTCCTTACCCTAAGGTATGTTTTTAGTGCCTTTGTCAAAAATCATTTGGCTGTAAATATATGGATTTATTTGTAGATTATCTATCTCTTCTATTGGTCTATATGTATTTCATTTTTGTTTTTGTTTCTATGGACAGGGTCTTGCTCTGTCCACCCAGGCAGGAGTGCAGTGGTGCCATCATAGCTCACTGCAGCCTCTAACTCCTGGGCTTAAGTGATCCTCTTGTCTCAGGTAGCTAGGACTATAGGCATGTGCCACCATGCCCAGCTAATTTTTTTTTAATCTTCTGTAATGATGGGGTCTCATCGTGTTGCCCAGGCTGGATTCGAACTCCTAGCCTCAAGCAATCCGCCTGCCACAGTCTCTTGAAGCACTGGGATTACAGGTGTGAGCCACTGTGTCTGGCCAGTGTCTATTTTTAGACCAATACCATGCTGTTTTGGTGACACTAGCTTTGTATTATATTTTGAAGTGAGGTAGTATGATGCCTCCCACTTTGTTCTTTATGCTCACTGTTGCCTGTTGGAGGTCTTTTTGGTTCCTTATGAATTCTAGGAGTATTTTGTCTGTTTTTATAAAGAATGTCACTGGTATTTTAATAGGTATTTCAGTGAATCTGTACATTGCTTTGGGCAGTATGGTCATCTCAGCAGTGTTATTTTGCTCCATGAACATAAGATGTCTTTTCATTTGTTTGTGTCCTCGTCTATTTATTTCATTGTTTTTATCATAGAGAACATTTAATTTGGGGTTAAGTTTATTCATATACTTTTTTGTACCAATTATAAGTGGGATTGCTTTCTTGATTTCTTTTTCAGCTGGTTGTTATTGGCATATAGAAACACTACTGATTTTTTTTTCTGATTTCATATTGTGCAACTTTATTGACATCATTCATCAGTTCAAAGAGTGTTTAGGTTTTCTATAGGTACGATCATGTCATCTGCAAAAAGAGACAATTTGACTTCAGTTTTCCAGCTTGGATGCCTTTTATTTCCTTTTCTTGCCTTATTTTTTTCTCTTACCATAGTTCTGACTAGGACTCCCAGAACTATGGTAATAAGAGTGGTGAAAGTAGACATTCGAATCTTCTTCCAGTTCTTAGAGGAAAGACTTTTATATTTTCCCCATTCACTAAGATGTTTGCTGTGGGTTTGGAACATATTGTCTATATTATGTTGAGATATGTTTCCTGTACACCTGATTTAAGTTTTTATCATAGGCCGGGTACGGTGGCTTATGCCTTTAATCTCATCACTTTGGGAGGGCAAGATGGGCAGATTGCTTGAGCTCAAGAATTTGAGACCAGCCTGGACAACATGGCGAAATCCCATCTCTACAAAAAATACAAAAATTAGCCAGGCAATGGCACCTGTGGCTTGACTACAGGCAGGCACCTGTAGTCCAGCTATTTGGAAAGTTGAGGTGGGAGGATCGTGTAAGCCTGGGAGGTCGAGGCTGCAGTGAGCCATGATCATGCCACTGTACTCCAGCCTGGGTGACAGAGTGAGACCCTGTCTCAAAAAAATAAGTTTTTATCATAATGGGATTTTGAATCGTATCAAATCTTTTTCTGTATCTGTTGAGATGATCATATGTCTTTGGTCCTTCACTCTGTTGATATGATGTATCACAAGTATTGATTTGTGTATGTTGAATCATGATTGCATACCTGGGATAAATCTCATTCGATCACGGTGTATTATCTTTTCTGTGTTGTTGCATTGGGTTTGCTAGTATTTTGTTGAGGATTTTTCCATTTAGCATCATCAGGGATACTGGCCTGTAGTTCTCTGTTTTTGCTGTGTCCTTGTCTGGTTTTGGTATCAGGATAATGCTGGCCTTGTAGAATGAGTTAGGAAGAATTCCTCCCTGCCCCGCTTCAATTTTTTGGAATAGTTTGAGAAGAATTGGTGTTCGTTGTTCTTTATGGGTTTACTAGAATTAAGCAGTAAAGCAATCTGGTCCTGGGTTTTTCTTTGATAAAAGACTTTTCGTTACCGATTCAGTCTCATTGTTGGTCTATTCTCCAGGAATATATGCAGAACATGTCCTGCGGCCCAAGAATCTTGGACTTGCACATCAGAGGCAACAGCAACTACAATTTTCTGATCAAAGCTTCCAGAGTGACACAGCTGAAGGTCAAGAGAAAGAAAAAAGCACTAAGCCCATGGCATTTTCCAGCCCACCCCTAAGACATGCAGTAAGCTCAAGGAGGAGGAACGGTGTAGTGGAAATAGAGTCTAGTCAAGGCCAGAGGGAAAATCCTACAGAAATAGACAAAGTATTGAAAGGAATGGAAAATTCAAGATGGGGAGCATTCAAGTGTGCAGAGCGTGGGCAAGACTTCAGCCGGAAGACTATAGTAATCATACACAAAAAAGCACATTCCAGGCAGAAACTTTTTACATGCAGGGAGTGTCACCAGGGCTTTAGAGATGAGTCAGCATTGCTCTTGCACCAGAACACACACACAGGCGAGAAGTCCTATGTGTGCAGTGAGTGTGGGCGAGGCTTCAGCCTCAAGGCAAATCTCCTCAGACACCAGAGGACACACTCAGGAGAGAAGCCTTTTCTGTGCAAGGTGTGCGGACGAGGCTATACCAGTAAGTCATACCTCACTGTGCATGAGAGAACACACACAGGAGAGAAGCCTTATGAATGCCAGGAGTGTGGGCGAAGGTTTAACGATAAGTCCTCATACAACAAGCACTTGAAGGCGCATTCAGGGGAGAAGCCTTTTGTGTGCAAGGAGTGTGGGCGAGGCTATACTAATAAGTCATACTTCGTTGTGCACAAGAGAATACACTCAGGAGAGAAGCCTTACAGATGCCAGGAGTGTGGCCGAGGCTTTAGCAATAAGTCACACCTTATCACACACCAGAGGACACACTCAGGGGAGAAGCCCTTTGCGTGCAGGCAGTGTGAGCAAAGTTTTAGCGTGAAAGGAAGTCTCCTCAGACACCAGAGAACACACTCAGGGGAGAAGCCTTTTGTGTGCAAGGATTGTGAGCGAAGCTTTAGCCAAAAGTCAACTCTCGTCTACCACCAGAGAACACACTCAGGGGAGAAACCTTTTGTTTGTAGAGAATGTGGGCAAGGATTTATTCAGAAGTCAACCCTTGTGAAACATCAGATCACACACTCAGAGGAGAAGCCTTTTGTGTGCAAGGACTGTGGACGAGGCTTTATCCAAAAATCAACCTTCACTTTACACCAGAGGACACACTCAGAGGAGAAGCCTTATGGATGTCGGGAGTGTGGGCGAAGGTTTCGGGATAAGTCCTCCTATAACAAGCACCTGAGGGCACACTTGGGTGAGAAACGTTTTTTCTGCAGGGATTGTGGGCGAGGCTTTACCCTGAAGCCAAATCTCACCATACATCAGAGGACACACTCAGGAGAGAAGCCCTTCATGTGCAAGCAGTGTGAGAAAAGTTTTAGTTTGAAGGCAAATCTTCTTAGACATCAGTGGACACACTCAGGGGAAAGGCCATTTAATTGCAAGGATTGCGGGCGAGGCTTCATCCTAAAGTCAACTCTCCTCTTCCACCAGAAGACACACTCGGGGGAGAAGCCTTTCATCTGTAGTGAATGTGGGCAAGGATTTATCTGGAAGTCAAACCTTGTGAAACACCAGCTTGCACATTCTGGCAAGCAGCCTTTTGTATGCAAGGAGTGTGGGCGAGGCTTCAACTGGAAGGGAAATCTCCTCACACACCAGAGGACACACTCAGGGGAGAAGCCCTTCGTGTGTAATGTGTGTGGGCAAGGCTTCAGCTGGAAGAGAAGTCTCACCAGACACCACTGGCGGATACACTCAAAGGAGAAGCCTTTTGTGTGCCAGGAGTGTAAGCGAGGCTATACCAGTAAGTCAGACCTCACTGTGCATGAAAGAATACACACAGGAGAGAGGCCTTATGAATGCCAAGAGTGTGGACGAAAGTTTAGCAATAAGTCATACTACAGTAAGCACTTAAAGAGACACTTACGTGAGAAGCGTTTTTGTACAGGGAGTGTGGGTGAGGCTTCATCTTGAAGTCATATCTCACCAGCCATCAGAGGACACAGGAGAGTAACTTTGCTTTGTTACAAGCTTTAGTTGAGGCTATATAACTTGGTCGTGAAGATATAACAAAGGCAGACAGAATCCAGAGGGCTACAGAGAACCTGAATTCAACCCATGTGTCCCCAAGAGATTCAGAGAAAAGAGGTCAATGTTTAGGGAACAGAGATGCCAGTTGAGGGGAGGGCATTACCTGGGCTATTGGGGAAATGTGGTCTCTTTCCTACTGAGCACATATTCTTGTTGTATTTGTGTGCCAGGCTGTGCTTTCTAAGGACTGCTCTTAGCCAGTGACTGCAGAGCAGGGATAGCAAGGCAGGCCTGTTACTGACACTCTCCCCAACCTCCTTGGACTGCAGGCAATCTAGGACACCTCCACCAAACCTCCTCTTGCACTTTCCTTCCCTCTGGCTGCCCTCCCAGCCTTCCTTGGTTTGGATGTTTTGTCCCTTCCTTAATTTATGTTGAAACTCTACATAAACTGTTTACTGTTGAAACAGTGTAACAGTATTAGGAGGTGGGACCTTTGGGAAGTGATTAAGTCAAGTCACGAAGATAGAGTTTTGTGAATGGGATCAGGTGCCCTTATGAAGAGGCTTGATAGAGGGAGTTTGTCCTGTGGCCCTTCTATTTTCTGCTCTGTGAGGACACAATGCTCCTCGCTTCCAAAAGATGCAGCATGAAGGCATCATCTTGGAAACAGACATGAGCCCTCAACAGACAACTGAACCTACCGATGTTTTGATGTTGAACTTCCCAGCTTCCAGAACTCTGGGAAAATAAAGTCCTCTTTATACATTTCCTAGTCAGTGGTATTTTGTTATAACAGCTCAAATAGACTAAGTAACTGCTCCCCTCATCCTCTCACAATCATATCTTGAAATAAAATCTCTGTATATGCAGTCCCATATTGGTCTTTGCAGAGAACTCCCTCCAACACAGCTGATACCAAGAACAGTCTGACAAAACAGGTGGTAAAATAGGGATCTGGGGACCACTCACCTGCCTGGCAGGAGTAACGCAGGTTGGCTGGTGGGGCACAGGTAGGTGGTTAGCTGCAAAATATTTCACAGGTGATTTCCTGAGAAAATGCCTCAATGATAGAGAATGTTGCGGCAGGTGTGATGATGCAGGCCTTTGAAAATGTAGGGAAAGTGCCTACAAAGAACAGAGTAGACTGATTATTGCCGATCTGCATTACCACCTGCAGAAGGACCTTGAGAAATTGAAGACTTCATTCAGCCATTAGCAAACAGTTAATGGTTAAGTAAACCAGGACTCCTTGGTGAGTGCTTACAAGGCCTTTATCTTCTTGGATAGAAGGCGGAATTATTGCCCAAATATGTAGGCTGAAGCCCTTGTAGTTAGAGTGGCAGAGCTCTACAGATGTTGAAATGCTCAGCTAATGCATGTCTATTTTGTAGAGGTCAGACCCTTTGTGAGGAAAATCTGGGGTCCTGAAAGATGACACAGGAACATCACCATGGATGCCCAAGATTGCCTCTGCTATGCTCCCAGCCACAGACCATCTGGGTGTGTAGAGATGGCCCATCCTTCCTTATGAATAGCATTTCCACCATTCATTAACACAGAACCTTCACAATGAAGGCCAGCTTAATGAGCATGTGCCCTACATAGCTGCACACAACACTTGTCCAGCACAGGGAAGATACATGCAATATGCCTATCCTTTTGTAAATGGTATTTGTGATGCTTGCCCTTCAACTTCATACCTTTCCTCATACTTATTTTGAGTTTCACTGCACATTGTGGGTTCACCAGAATTCTGTGCTCCTCTTCCATATTAAACACATTTACATCTGAGTAATCTGGGACACTGACAGCCCCAAGAGACACCACTGTCCATTTGGACCCAGAATTTGATTTGAACTCAGAAGACAATGTCTTAGCATAAACAGCCAAGGAACCCGGTCAACGCATTTCCTGCTCAAGTTCCTCTTATTAGCCAACCACTTGTGTTGAAAATGATCACACAGAAGGGATTGGAAACATAAGGCAACTCATAGCTACTTTTTCTCTGTTTCTTACTCAACCTGAAGTTAGAGTGCACTGGTAGAATGTGCATATGGAGAAGTGAAGTAAAACAGTTGAATTAAACATTAGACACAGTGGTTCACGTCTATAATCCCAACACTTTCTGATGCCAAGTTGGGTGGGTTGCTTGAGCATAGAAATTCAAGACCAGCCTGGCCAAAGTGGCAAAATCCCATCTCTACAAAAAACTAGCCAGGTGTGGTGGCACATGGCTGTAGTCCAAGCTACTTGGGAGGCTGAGATGGGAGGATCACCTGAGCCTGGGAAGTTGAGGCTGCAGTGAGCTGTGATTGCGCCACTGTACTCAAGCCTGGGCAATAGAGCGAGACCTTGTCTAAAAAAAACAAAAACAAAAACAAAAGGCTGAATTAGTTTCTGCAACATTTCTAACGTTCTAAAAAAAAAATCCTAATAGGAGCAACAAAGTAGAAATTGTGTCATTTCACTGATTGTGCTGATTTAAATGGGCAATGCACAACATAATGATGAACACGAAAGGTCGACAAATATATATACACACACACACATACATATACATTATGTCAAGAAAATACATAATTTTATTTATATGTGTGTATATATATATATACACATA
This sequence comes from Hylobates moloch, assembly GCF_009828535.3. Classification (NCBI taxonomy): domain Eukaryota; kingdom Metazoa; phylum Chordata; class Mammalia; order Primates; family Hylobatidae; genus Hylobates; species Hylobates moloch. The sequence goes on from NW_026652296.1 coordinate 35,634,787, forward strand.
TATATATACATATATATGTGTATATATATATATGTATATATATATACTTTTTTTTTTTGAGATGGAGTCATGCTCTGTTGCCTAGGCTGGAGTGCAGTGGCATGATCTCAGGTCACTGCAACATCTGCCTCCTGGATTCAAGCAATTCTCCTGCCTCAGCCTCCCAAGTAGCTGGGATGACAGGCTTGCACCACCATGCCTGGCTAATTTTTGTATTTTTAGTAGAGACGGGGTTTCACCATATTGGCCGGACTGATCTCAAACTCCTGACCTCGTGATCCACCCACCTCAGCGTCCCAAAGTGCTGGGATTACAGGCATGAGCCACCGTGTGCGGCCTTATATATATTATTTAAAACACTTAAGCAAGAGAAAAGGACCACAGAAAAAAAGAAACTTTGTTTTTATGGCATGTTTTCCTCTACCTTTTGAACAAAGGTCCCCATATTTTCATTTTGTACTGTACCTACAAATTATGTTCACGAAGGAACAGGTGCTGCTCTCCCAGAAGCTGGTCCAACCTCCTCTCCCAGCCACCAGGCCCGTAATTATGATTATGTCTAAGGATAACCCAGTGCGCAAGTGTTGGTCTCGATAAAGGAGGAAAATGGTACATAGATACCTAAAGAATTGCCGAGAACTACCCAGCATGTATCAGCAGAAAGTTGAGTCCCTAATGTGACACTATTCCTCAAGAAGATAAACTACTTACTTAGGGACAAATTGATTACATCAGCCACCTGCCATTCTCTAAAGTACGGTGTTTCAACCTCACAGGGATAAATACCTGGATTTATTCCAAACATGGATTTGCCTTTCTAGTCCTGTAAGGCTCAGCCAGCACTATTATTCACGCCTGATCCAAAGACATGAAATACCAAGTAATATAACATCCAACCCAGGAGATTCACTTCATAGCAAAAATGCTACCGGAGTGTTAGAGTAAATAACTCTAAATATATATATACCCAACAACAGAGCACTCAGATACATAAAGCAAATATTATTCACTATAAAAATAAAGATTCCAAGAAAATAACTATTGAGAACTTCACTCCACTGTCAGCATTTGATCATCTAAACAGAAAATCAACAAACACTGGATTTAAACTGCACTTTAGACCAAATGGATCTAACAGACATTTTCAGAATCTTTTATCCAACAGCTGTAGAACACACATTCTTCTGATCAGCACATGGGACATTCTCCAGGGTAGACCATACATTAGGCCACAAAACAAGTCTCAACATTTTTTTTTTTTTTTAGACACGGTCTCGCTCTGTCATCCAGGCAGGAGTGCAGTGCTGTGATCATAGCTCACTGCAGCCTTGAACTCCTGAGCTCAAATGATCCCCTCTTCAGCCTCCCAGGTAACAAGCACTATAGGTGCACACCACAATGCCTAGCTAATTTTCAACTTTTTGTAGAGACAATGTCTCACTATGTTGCCCAGTCTGGTCTCAAACTCTTGGCCTCAAACAATCCTCCCACTTAAGGATCCTCAGATTCCAAAATACTAGGATTACAGGCGTGAGCCACCAAGCCTGGCCTCAACAAATTTTTTAAAAATTAAGGCTGGGCGCGGTGGCTCATGCCTGTAATCCCAGCACTTTGGGACACCAAGGCGAGCGGATCACAAGATCAGGAGTTCGAGACCATCCAGGCTAACACGGTGAAACCCCGTCTCTACTAAAAATACAAAAAATTAGCTGGGCGTGGTGGTGGGCGCTTGTAGTCCCAGCTACTCGGGAGGCTGAGGCAAGAGAATGGCGTGAACCCAGGAGGGTGAGCTTGCAGTGAGCTGAGATCACGCCACTGCACTCCAGCCTAGGCGATAGAGTGAGACTCCATCTCAAAAAAAAAAAAAAAAAAATTGAAATCACATCTAGCATCTTCTCAGACAACAATGGAATAAAACTAGAAATCAATAACGAGGAACTTTAGAAACTACAAATACATGGAAATTAACATATTCCTGAATGATGGTCAATGAAGAAATTAAGAAGGAAATAAAAACATTTCTTCAAGTAAAAAATATTGGAAACACACATCTCAAAACCTATGGGATACAACAAAAGCATTGCCATGAGGGAAGTTTGTAACAATAACTAACTAGAGTCAAAAAGCAGAAAGACTTCAAATAACCTAATGAGACACCTCAAGGAAAGAAAAAACAAACCCCGAATTAGTAAAAAGAAGACATAATAAAGATCAGAGCAGAATAAAACAAAATAGAGACAAAATCTACAAGGAAACAATGACAGGGAAAGTTGTTGTTGTTTTTTAAGATAAAGAAAATCAATAAACCAGTAGCTAGACTAACCAACAATAAAAAGAGGAAGACCCAAATAAATAAAATTAGAAATGAAAAAGGAAACATTACAACTGATTCCACAAAAATGCAAAGGTTCATTAGAGACTCTTATGAACAATCATACACTAACAAAGTGGAAAACCTAGAGGAAATGAATAAATTCCTAGCTGCATTTTATATAACAAGATTGAATCATAAAGAAATACAGGCTGTTCTAGACATGGTGGCTCCACTAGGTGGTATGTTCTCTTGGCAGCCACCAGGGCCCCCACTACCCACATTGGAGCTCCGGGGCCAGGCTTCACTTCAGGCAGCACCAGATACTCTGAGACCTTCTAACAGTACCTGGTGAATAAGTGGGAGTCATCTTTCGAGGCTTGCTTTGCTTCTCTGGTGAGTCAGGACTATGTCAATTGCACTGACCAGGAAAACATTCAAACTGCTGTTGATCAGTATGTCTAGGAGTTTCTGGATATTGCAACACAGGCAGAATGTTTTCCTACAAAAAACGATTGCAATTATTTGTCCAGACACCAGAGCAAGTTACCAAAGAGGATGTCTCAGAACTAAGGAATGAATTACAACAGAAACACACACTGGTCCAGAAGCACTTGACAAAGCTGAGGCATTGGCAACAGGTGCTGAAGGGCATCAAATGTGCAGCACAGAACACCAGGCAGCAGCCCTCAGGGCTCCTCCACGTACCTCAAGCAGGCATCTGCCAACATCCCTGCACCTCAGAAGCTGACCTGAGCACAAAGGCCAAGGCCGTCAGCCCGAGATTGGGCTGGTGTCTGAGGCAACTCTGTGCAGTTTGCCACAAATCCCTTCTTGTGAACTTGGCATTTTGAACGAAGGAGTTAGTTTTATGCTCCCACCTAAATTTTTTTCACTATTTTTATAAGCTGTTAATGTCTTGAGTACTTTATAAAATGCCCAGAGCTTGAGTAAACCAAATAAATTCTTTTTCTCTTTAGCACAGTTAAGACTGTTAGTGTGATGACACTTACAGATTCTGTTTTTATTTTTGTATGACTTTTCATCTTTTTGTGTGTGTTTCCTATTATTTGATCTGAGGGAAAGAGAATTGGGATGAGGATTTTGGCTGTAGGCCTTTTATGATAATTACCCTTCAGTGGTAGTATAGAAAAATATGTAAATTTGCTGTGTTTCAAGGCTTCAGAATACCTCAAAGGAGGAATCTAATGCAACAATGTTTGTACTGCTTCCAAAGCTCTTAGAATGGGGATTTTTTGTGTGAATAGGTCAGAACAGGATTAAGGTTTCCTGGGTTAGGGTAGTCACATTACAGTAGGATCCTTAGGTCCATGCTGACTTTTATTCAGGGTAAGGTTATATTTTGTGTGGTGTTTGTTTACTTTTTTTTTTAATAGGGAGGGACATAGTAAGATCAGTGATATGCTAAATTTTGTCATGTTCTGCAGTAATGAATCCATTTAAGTAATGGGGCAGACCCTGTTCTCAGTAACATGGCAGTTGGGGCATAGGTGAAGTATGAGAGGCTAAAGCTTGCTCTGATTATCTCTTTTTGTTTTCAGTTTTGTTTGCTTATATTGTTTTTGTTTTACATTTTGGGAAGGGAGAGATTTTCCATTAAGGAAGATTTTTGCTGTGGATTTGATTCCAAGGGACTGGGGTCTCAGAGTGGAGGTGGGCTTGCGGTGTGATCCTTGGCTACTTAACCTCCACCAAGAGCATGTGGTGCCTCTGCCTTTAGGAAGATATTTTGTTCTCTCGTTCATTCCTCAGATACTCTTTTGAATTGCTGTTAAGAAATACTCACAAGCATTGTTTCCTGCTCTTGTTGCGTGAGGTTTTCCAGTGTTTTATGCAGTCTTTTATTAGATTACATATTTTTACTCAGAACAAATGCTTCACTGTCATCTGAGCAGGGAGTACTCCCTGTGGCTCAAAACACTGTGGCTCAGTGTTTTGGCTCACTTTGTTTTCTCCAGCCTTGAAGGTCCCTCCCACAAACATTGACATCCATTCATATCTTGATCTGACCTAGATGCCACTTGGTCCCTAAAGCCTCCCAGCACCCTTTCTGCTGCATCCCTAGGGCACAGGACTTTTATCTCTTCTATTGCCCTTGTTAGGTTCTCCCTTTTGGGTTAGTCATTTGTATCTGTCTCCCTGCCCATCACTAATTGTACACCCATAAAAATTAGACATTATTCCACTTGACTATACCAGGACCATATGTTATTTATCCTTATAAATGACACCTATTACTCTGTTTTGTTTGTGTATATACAGTATCTCACACTTGAACCTGTGATTAATCACCTGAGACCAATGAATCCCCTCTGTTAGAAAGTATAGTTCAAACAAAGCTTTTAAAATCCACATTATATGACCTCAAGGTTGTTAGCCTAGTCATCTAATGGTGATTCAAAACTCTGATTAGCAGCTTTAGATTTCTTGATTAAAGACCTAAATAAACTTTTAGGCTTTTTTTTTTTTTTTTTTGAGACAGAGTCTCACTCTGTCACCCAGGCTGGAGTGCAGTGGTGTGATCTCAGCTCACTGCAACCTCCACCCCTCCAGGTTTGAGCAATTCTCTGCCTCAGCCTCCAGAGTAGTTGGGATTACAGGCGCATGCCACCACGCCCAGCTAATTTTTTGTATTTTTAGTAGAGATGGGGTTTCACCATTTTGGCCAGGCTGGACTTGAACTCCTGACCTTGTGATCCACCTGCCTCGGCCTTCCAAAGTGCTGGGATTACAGGCGTGAGCCACCGTGCCCGGCTTTTTTTTTTTTTTTGAGACAGAGTCTTGCACTGTTGCCCGGGCTGGAGTGCAATGGTGCCATCTCGGCTCACTGCAATCTCCGCCTCCCAGGTTTAAGCAATTCTGCCTCAGCCTCCTGAGTAGCTGGGATTACAAGCTCCCACCACCATGCCCAGCTAATTTTTTCTGGAATTTTTAGTAGAGATGGGGTTTCACTGTGTTGGCCAGGCTGGTCTCGAACTCCTGACATCATAATCTGCCCATCTCGGCCTCCCAAAGTGTTGGGATTACAGGCCTGAGCCACCGCACCTGGCCAGTTTTAGGCATTCTTTAAAAGGGGTTCTTAGTGAAAAGATTGGAAACTATTCTATTTAGTGCTCAGTGAAAATATTTTGAATTAATGTATATACCAGTTATTGCCATTTCCCTACTTAATTCAGAAGTTTTTTTAAATAAATAGCAATTTTTCAATCTTGAAAAAAAAAGGAATACAAAACCTGAACAGACTAATAATAAGTAATGAGATTGAATCCATAATAAAAAGTCTCCCAACAGTGAAAAATCTAGGACCAGATGGCATTGCTGTTACATTCAACTTATAAAGAACAACTAACATTAATTCTCAAATTATTCCAAAAACATGAAGAGGCAGGAATTCTTTCAAACTTGATCTATGAGACCAGCATTACTCTGATACTAAGGAAACAACAGCAAAAAAAGTCCCTAATGAACATACAGTAAAAATCTTCAAGAGTACTAGCAAACTGAACCTAGCAACACATCAAAAAGATAATATAGGCCGGGCGCGGTGGCTCACGCTTGTAATCCCAGCACTTTGGGAGGCCGAGGTGGGCGGATCACGAGGTCAGGAGATCGAGACCACGGTGAAACCCCGTCTCTACTAAAAATACAAAAAATTAGCCGGGCGTGGTGGCGGGTACCTGTAGTCCCAGCTACTCGGAGAGGCTGAGGCAGGAGAATGGCGTGAACCCGGGAGGCGGAGCTTGCAGTGAGCCGAGATTGCGCCACTGCACTCCAGCCTGGGCGACAGAGCGAGACTCCGTCTCAAAAAAAAAAAAAAAAAAAAAAAAGATAATATACCATGATTAATGGAATCTACCTCAGGGATGCAAAGGAGGTTGAACATATGCAAATCAATAAATGTGATATATCACATCAACAGATTGAAAGACAAAAACTATGATCCTCTCAATAGATGCAGGAAAAGCATTTTATGTAAGTTAACATCCCGTCCTGATAAAAACTGTCAACAAATTAGGCATAGAAAAAACATACCTCAACATAATATATAAGCCACATATTACAAACCCACAGCTAACATCATAATGAATAGGGGAAAGCTGAAAGCCTTTCCTCCAAGAACTGAAACATGAATCAAATGCCTACTTTCACCTCTCTTATTAACATAGTAGTGGAAGTCTTAGAATCAGGCAAGATAAAGAAATAGGCATCCAAATTGGAAAACAGAAAGGCAAATTATCCCTCTTTACAGACAAGATGATCTTAAATATAGAAAATTCTAAAGACTTCACCAAAAAACTTAGAACAAACAAATTCAGCAAAGTTGCAAGAGACAAAAATCAACATACTAAAATCAGTAGCATTTCTGTACACTAATAATGAACTAGTTGAAAAATCGAAAAAGCAATCCCAACTATAGTAGCTACAAAAAAGTTAAATACCTAGGAAAAAATTTAACAAAGAAATAAAAGGCCTAGGCAATGAAAACCAAAAAATACTGATGAAAAAAATTGATGAGGACACAAATGGAAAGGCATGCCACGCTTAAGGAGCAAAAGAATTAATGTTGTTAAGATGACCATACTACCCAGAGCAATCTACAAATTTAATGCAATCCTTATCAAACGACCAATGACATTCTTCACAAAAATAGAAAAAACACTCCTAAAGTTTGTAAGGAACCACAAAAAATCTCAAAATAGCCAAAGCAACGTAAGCATAAAGAACAAAGTGGGAGGCATCCTTTCTATATATACTAGACCAATGAAGAGAATAAATAGCACAGAAAAACATTCATGTATTTACAGCCAACTGATTTTTAACAAAGTCACCAAGAATATACATTGGGAAAAGGACACTGTCAAATGGTACTAGGAAAACTGGACAGCCATATGCAGAAGAATAAAACTATACCCCTATCTTTTACCATATGCAAAAAAATCTGCTAAAAACAGATTAAAGACTTAGTGTAGGACCTGAAATCATAAAACTGCTAGAAGCAAACAAGGGAAAATGCTTCAGGAATTGATCTAGGCTAAGATTTTGTGACGGAGACCTCAAAATCACAGGCAACAAAACCAAACATTGACAAATGGGACTATATGAAACTAGAAAGCTTCTGCCTAGCAAGTTAAAACAACAGAGTGAAAAGACAACATATAGAATAGAAGAAAATATTTGCAAACTATTTATCTTATAAGGGACTAATAATATACAGAATATACAAGGAACTCAAACAACTTGACACAAAAACCAAATAATCTAATTTAAAAGTGTCAAGGGATCTGAATAGGCATGTCTCAAAAGAAGACAGACATACAAATAGGCAACAAGTATATGGAAAAATGCTCAACCTCACTAATCATCAGGTAAATGCGAGTTACAATGAGAGATCCCCTTACCCCAGTTAGGATGGGTATTATCAAAAAAGACAAAAAAAAAAATCATGGCAAGATGTGGAGAAAAGGCAATTCTTATATACTGCTGCTGGGAAAGTAAATTAGTACAGCCGTTATGGAAAATGATATGGAGGTTCTTTTTAAAACTACAAATCGAACTGCCATACAATGAAGCAATCTTAAAACTTGGTATTTATCCAAAGGAAAGGAAATCAGGCAGGGTGTGGTGGCTCATGCCTATAATCCCAGCACTTTGGGAGGCTGAGGCTGGTGGAACACTTGAGGTCAAGAGTTCGAGACCAGCCTGGCCAACATGGTGAAACCCTGTCTCTACTAAAAATACAAAAATTAGCCAGATGTGGTGTCACACACCTGTAATCCCAGCTACTTGGGAGACTGAGACAGGAAAATCGTTTGAACCTGGGAGGCGGGGGTTGCAGTGAGCCAAGATCGCGCCACTGCACTCCAGCCTGAGTGACAGAACAAGACTCCTCAAGAAAAAAAAAAAAAAAGGAAATCAGTATACCAAAGGAATACATGCACCCTAATGTTTATTGTAGTAGCACTGTTCACAATAGCCAAAACATGGAATCAACCTAAGTATCCATCAGTGGATGAATGATATATAAAATGTCCTATATATACACAGTGGAATATTATTCAGCCATAAAAACATAATTAAATCCTGTTATTCTACACCAAAATGGATGGAACTGGAGGTCATTATGTTAAGTGAAATAAGCCAGGCACAGAAACACAAACATCACATGTTCTTACTCATATGTGGGAGACAAGAAAGTTGATCTCATGGAGGTAGAAAGTAAAACGATGGTTACCACAGGTTGGGAACAGGGCAGGCCTAGAGGAATGAAAAGGCATCGGTTAATGCGTAGGAACATAGAGTTAGATGGAAGGAATAGGTTCTAGTGTTTGATAGCACAGTAGGATGGCTATAGTTAACACCAATATATTGTATATGTCATAATAGCTAAAAGAGAAGATTTGCAATGTTCCTAACACAAAAACAGTAAACGTTTGAGGTGATGGATAGACGGAGTACTCTGATTTAATCATTTCATATTGTATGTATACATTCAAATATCACATGTACTTCATAAATATGTGTCGTTATTATGTATCAATAAAACTTTAAAGGAAACTATTATGCTAAGCAAAGAAACCAGACATAAAATACCTCAAATTGTATGAGTTTACTTATTAAATTTCCAGAAAGGCAAATCTTAAAAATAGAAGGCATATTAGTTGTTGCCTAGGGGTGGGAAGGTCAGATGAAGAATGACTACAAAGTGAACTTTTGGGAGTGAAGGAAGTGCTGTAAACTAAATCATGGTGATCGTCACACAACTGTATAAACTAAAACTCATCAAACTGAATACTTTCCATGGTTAAATTTCAAAGTACGTAAATTATACCTCAATAAAATGTTCTTTTTAAAAAAGGATTAGGCCAGGCGCAGTGGCTCATGCCTGTAATCCCAGGAATTTGGGAGGCCAGTGCGGACGGATCACTTGACCTCAGGAGTTCGAGACCAGCCTGGCCAGCATGGTGAAACCCTATCTCTACTAAAAATACAAAAATTAGCTGGGTATGGTGGCACACGCCTATAATTCTAGCTATTTGGGAGGCTGAGGTATGAGAATCGCTTGAACCTGGAAGGCAGAGGTTGCAGTGAGCCAAGATCATGCCACTGCACCCCAGCCTGGGTGCCAAAGCGAGACCCTGTCTCAAATTAATTAATTAATTAATTAATTAATTTAATCTAATTTAAAAGGATTATACTCCATGACCAAGTGGGACTTATTCCTGGAATGCAAGGATAATTGAGTATATAAAAATCAATCAATGTAATACACTACATTAACAAATTGAAGGGAGAAAACCACATGAACATCTCCATTGATGCAAGAAAATTATTTGACAAAATTGAACACCTCTTTATGATTAAAACAAAATTCAACAAACTAGGAATAAAAGGAAACTATGTCATGGGAAGGTAGTTTCTGTAAAGGAAACATAATAAAGGCCATATATAAAAACCCACAGCTAACATCATTCTTAATGGTGAAAGACAAAAGTTTTTCCTCTAACAGCAGGAACAAGGCAGGGATGTCCACTTCTATCACTTCTATTTAATATAGCACTGGAATTTCTAGCCAGAGCAATTAGGCAAGAAAAAGAAAAGGTATCCAATTTTGAAAGGAAGAAAAATCATCTGTTTGTAATTATGATCTTATGTGTAGAAGATTCCACACAAAAAACTGTTAGAACTAATAAATAAATTCAACAAAGTTGCAAAATACAAATACAAAAAAAAAGAGGTGGCCAGGCGTGGTGGCTCACGCCTGTAATCCTAGCACTTTGGGATGCCGAGGTGGGCGGATCACGAGGTCAGGAGATCAAGACCATCCTGGCTAACACGGTGAAACCCTGTCTCTACTAAAAATACAAAAAATTAGCCAGGCGTGTTGGCGGGTGCCTGTAGTCCCAGCTACTGGGGAGGCTGAGCCGGGAGAATAGCGTGAACCCAGGAGGCGGAGCTTGCAGTGAGCCGAGATTGCACCACTGCACTCCAGCCTGGGAGACAGAGCGGGGCGACAGAGTGAGACTCCGTCTCAAAAAAAAAAAAAAGAGGTGACCTTGAATTGGCCAACCTAAGTCTTCTTCAGTGTCTGAATAGAGCTGGAAATAGAAATTATGTTCTCATCTAAAAAATTTAAAAATTATATTGTTCAGGCACCAAATTTTGGCAATTCCCAATCTAATTTGCATTATCTATGCAAAGACATCTAAACAGATTGTCATTGAATAATTTAAATATCCAGAGCCACAAATTAGTATTTCCCTACTTCATTCCTATCCCAAGGAAATACCTTCACCATGGCAAAACTTTCTCCAATAAATTTGCCCTGATGATGAAATTCATTTGCCTCTGCAAACTGATCAAATATTTATCTAGACACTCACACACACCTCCCACCCCACCCCACTTCTCTCTCATTCACTCACAATTTGGCTTACACTTTTTAAACTTTTTTATTTTTTTGACACAGGGTCTTGCTCTGTCACCCAGGCTGGAGTGCAGTGCTGCAATCATGGCTCACTGCAGCCTTGACCTCCTAAACTCAGGTGATCCTCCCTCCTCAGCCTCCCAAGTAGCTGGGACTACAGGCACATGCCCCCATGCCTGGCTAATTTTTGCATTTTTTGTAGAGACTGGGGTCTCCCTATGTTGCCCAGGCTGGTCTCAAACTCCTGGGCTCAAGTGATCCTCCCACCTCAGCCTCCCAAAGTGTTAGGATTACAGGCATGACCACCGTGCGATAAGAGAAAATTTTACTATTTTTAATTGGTTAAAAAAATATATCTAAGACATAGCCTTTACATTTATTTTGATGTTTTAAAAATTGCAGGCTGGATGCAGTAGCTCATGCCTGTAATCCCAGCTGAGGCAGGAGGATTGCTTGAGCCTAGGAATTCAAGAGCAGCCTGGGCAACATAGCAAAACCTCATCTCTACAAAAAAAAAAAATATAAAAATTAGCTGACGTGGTGGTGCATGCCTGTAGTCCCAGCTACTTGGGAGGCTGAAGTGGGAGGATCGCTTGAGCCCAAGAGGTTGAGGTTGCAGTCAGCCAAGATGGTGCCACTGTCCTCCAGCCTAAGCAACAGAGTGAGACCCTGTTTCAAAAAAAAAAATTATATTAAAACACACAACAAAATTGACCAACTTTGTCATTTTTAAGCATATATTTTAGTATCATTAAATATATTCGCAATGTTGTGGACCAGATCCCCAGAACTTCTGCATCATGCAAAATGGAATCTCTATAGTCATTAAACAACTCCCCATTTTTCCCCTTCCCTCCACACCCTAGTAAATACCATTCTACTTTGTGTTTCTATGAATTTTTCTACTTTAGATTACTCGTGTAAGTGAAATTACACAGTCATTTTGTGACTGGATTCTTTCACTTAGCACTCAAGATTCATCCATGTTGGAGCATGAGACAGGATTACCTTCCTTTTTAAGTCTGTGTAATAGTCCATTGTGTATATATTATGGGTCTTCCGTATCCATGAGTTCTGTGTCTCTGTATTTAACCAAACTCAGATTTAAAATATTCAAAAATATGTTAAATTTCACAAAGTTCCAAAAAGCAAAACTTGACTTTTCCCTGAGCCAAATACTAAGTCAAATCCACACCAATAAAGTTATATGTAGGCACTGTACTAGGTATTATAAGTAACCTAAGAATCTAGGTATTATAAGTAATCTAGGATTTAAAGCAGTGGTCCCAAGCTCCAGGCCGTGGATGGGTACCAGTTCATGGCCTGTTAGGAACCAGGCCACAGAGCAGGAGGTGAACAAAGGAGCCAGCAAGTATTACCGCCTGAGCCTCACTTCCAGTCACATCAGCGGTGGCGTTAGATTCTCATAGGAACATGAACCCTATTCTGAACTGCACATGCAAGGGATCTAGGCTGCACACTCCTTATGAGAATCAAACTAATTCCTGATGATATAAGGTGGAACAGTTTCATCCAAAAACCATCCCCCGACCCTGTCCGTGGAAAAATTGTCTTCCACAAAACCGGTCCCTGGTGCCAAAAAGTTAGGGACTGTTGTTAAAGTATATGAGAAAATGTGCCTAGATTATATGCAAATACTATGCCAAATTATATAAGGGACTGGAGCATTTGTGAATTTTGGTATCCGCAGAGTATCCTGGAATTAATCCCCTACAGATACTGAGGGAAAAATGTGTCACATTTTGCTTATCCATTCATCTGTTGATGGACATTTGGGTTGCTTCTATCTTTTAGCTATTCTGAATAGTGCTGCTATAACATGCGTGTGTAACCATCTCTTCAATACCCTGCTTTCAATTATTTTGGGTATATACCCAGAAGTGGGATTGTTGGATCAATAGCAGTTTTAATTATCTGAGGAATTTCAATGTTGCTTTCCAAAGCAGTGGCACCATTTACAATCCCCAAAAAGGTGCACGAGGTTGTAATATGTTCACATCCTGACCAACACTTGTTATTTTGTTTTTCTTATAGTAGCTATCCTAATAGGTATGAGGTGGTATCCCAATATAATTTTGGCTTGCATGTCTTTAATGATCAGTGATGGTGAGCATCTTTACATATGCTTCTGGGCCATTTGTATATCATCTTTGATGAAATGTCTATTCAAGTCCTTTGCTATTTTTAACGTTATTTGTCACTGAGTTGTAATTCTTTATACATTCTGCACATAAACCCCTTATCATATATATGATTTGTAAATATTTTCTCCTACCCTGTATGTTGCCTTTTCACTTTATTAATTATATTCTTTGATAAATAAATATTCTTATTTATTATATTTAAGAAATATTTATATTCTTAAATATGTATTCTTTATATATAAATAATTATATTCTTTGATAAATAAATAAATTTGTTTATTTATTTATTATTTTTTGAGACAGCCTCGCTCTGTCACCCAGACTGGAATGCAGTGGTGCAATCTCAGCTCACTGCAACCTCTGCCTCCCAGGTTCAAGCGTTTCTCCTGCCTCAGCCTTCTGAGTAGCTGGGATTACAGGAGTGTGCCACCACGTCCAGCTAATTTTTTTGTATTTTTAGTAGAGACAGGGTTTCACCATGTTGGCCAGGCTGGTCTTGAACTCCTGACCTCAGGTGATCCACCTCAAGTGATTACAGGCGTGAGCCACCATATCCGGCGATACACAGAAGTTTTAAAGTTTGATTTAGTGGTCTTTAAATTTTTGAATGCTTTACAGGAGGCATAAAACTGCCATACTACATGAGAACTCAAATGGTAAGTACTTAAATAAATATGAATTCTGGAACATTAGATTCTAAATGGGAGGCATGCAACAGATAGAACTGGAAAGGTCCCTGAAAGGACAGGAAAACAGACTATACCCTCTGGTTCACCCTCCCAAGGCTCAGTCCTTCCCTCACTGTCCCAGGCCCACGGCAGAATCTCTCAAAATAGACATATCCTGGACAACCCACCAGACTTGTCACTAACAAATGTATGCAGGATTGGGAACGGTTCCAAAAGGAAAAGCATTAATAGTAGGGTCATTGAGTCCTGTATGCCTTAATGCTTTGACTGGTTTCCAGTCTGTACCTAGAAAGCTTGGAACCAGTGCCTTCCCCTTCATGTTTTTGGATAACTCCAGATGTTTCCAAACAAAAGGAATGCCCAGATCACCATACTGTTCTTCCCATACTCCCATGAGAAAAATATACTCAAAGGTTGAAAGGAAACTACAAGAGAGTGGCCAGGCACAGTGGCTTATTATGCTTGTAATCCCAGCACTTTGGGAGTTCAAGGTAGGAGGATCACTTGAGCTCAGGAGTTCGAGACCAGCCTAGGCAACATCATGAAACCCTATATCTACAAAAACAAAAAACAAAAAATTAGTCAGGTGTAGTGGTATGTACCTGTAGTCCCAGCTACTCAGGAGGCTGAGGTGGGAGGATTACTTGAGCCTGGGAGGTCAAGGCTGCAGTGAGCCAAGATGGAAGCACTGCACTCCAGCTTGGGTAAGAGTGAGATCCTGTGTCAAAAAAAAAAGGAACGAAAAGAGAAAGAGAAAGAAAATTACAAGAAAGTAATTATAACATCTGTTACAATGTGGATGAACCTTGAAGATAAGACATTATGCTTAGGGAAAACAGACAAACACAAAATGTCACATATTGTATGATTCTATTTAAAACATTCAGAGTAAGTAAATCCATATGGATGAAAAGAACACTGGCAGTTGTCCGGGACTAGGAGGAGGGAGAAATAAGGAGCCGCTTAACAGGTAGGTACAGAGCTATATTTTGACATGGAATTATTTGGAACTAGATGGAAGCAATGGTTGAGCAACACTGTGAATCTACCAACTGCCACTGAGTCGTTCTCTTTACAATGGTTAGTTTTATATTATATAAAATCTCGCTTCAATAAAGAAATCAATCAATCAATGTATAAAACACTGAATGTCACCTCAAATCCCATGATTAAGGCAGAGACTCATTGGCCCCATGATTAAATGGCTTCCTCTCCATTCACTCCCAAGCCTGCATACATTTGTCAGTGTGAATCTTAGCAGGGTCTGACCCACACCCTCTGCAGTGACCAGCTCAGAAAGGCAAACCAGGAACTGCTGTAGCAACCAACCCACACCAGTCAGGACATGGCAGTGATGCAGCTTCTCTAATTTATGCCCTGGCTTCCAACTCAGAACCAAGCAGAGAAAGCCAAATGGACTCCCATAACCAGTCATATGAGATGCCTCAATGCTTTTTAGACACTTCCAGTGTCCCATGTCAATAGCCTTCAGTCAACAGCACATCTGATGCCTTCCCTTTTGTTCACTACAAAGCTTTCCCACTTTGTCAAAAGTGGCTGACTCTCTTGCTTTAGCAAGCACTTTCTAAGTAGGCCCTGATTGTTCCCATTTGAGTTGTCTTTATTTCCACACAGCTGTCAAGCCATTACCAGGGATTTTCACATTTCGGTGACCTTCAGTGATAATCACATCTACCATCACACACCACAGTACACAGACACTCTCCTAAACAAAATGCTTTCTTCAACAATGGGTGAACATCCTATGTACAAATGATGAAGTAAAAACACAGTGCCATTCAGATCTTTACTGATATTTAAACAAAGTATAGAGGAAAATTCCAAGTAAACAATACAGACACGAAAAAATAAGTGCTGGTCGAAACTACTGAGAAGTGACCTGCAGTTTAGTGAATCAAAGGTTTTCCTTGTTCTTTTTTTTTTTTTTTTATACTTTAGGGTTTTAGGGTACATGTGCACAATGTGCAGGTTTGTTAGATATGTATCCACGTGCCATGTTGATTTCCTGCACCCATCAACTCGTCATCCAGCATTAAGTGTATCTCCCAGTGCCGTCCCTCCCCCCTCCCCCCACCCCACAACAGTCCCCGGAGTGTGATGTTCCCCTTCCTGTGTCCATGAGTTCTCATTGTTCAATTCCCACCTATGAGTGAGAACATGTGGTGTTTGGTTTTTTGTCCTTGCGATGGTTAATGAGAATGATGTCTTCCAGTTTCATCCATGTCCCTACAAAGGACACGAACTCATCATTTTTTATGGCTGCATAGTATTCCATGGTGTATATGTGCCACATTTTCTTAATGCAGTCTATCGTTGTTGGACATTTGGGTTGGTTCCAACTCTTTGCTATTGTGAATAGTGCTGCAATAAACATACGTGTGCATGTGTCTTTATAGCAGCATGATTTATAGTCCTTTGGGTATATACCCAGTAATGGGATGGCTGGGTCAGATGGTATTTCTAGTTCTAGATCCCTGAGGAAACGCCACACTGACTTCCACAATGGTTGAACTAGTTTACAGTCCCACCAACAGTGTAAAAGTGTTCCTATTTCTCCACATCCTCTCCAGCACCTGTTGTTTCCTGATTTTTTAATGATGGCCATTCTAACTGGTGTGAGATGGTATCTCACTGTGGTTTTGATTTGCATTTCTCTGATGGCCAGTGATGTTGAGCATTTCTTCATGTGTTTTTTGGCTGCATAAATGTCTTCTTTTGAGAAGTGTCTGTTCATGTCCTCTGCCCACTTTTTGATGGGGTTGTTTGTTTTTTTCTTGTAAATTTGTTTGAGTTCATTGTAGATTCTGGATATTAGCCCTTTGTCAGATGAGTAGGTTGCAAAAATTTTCTCCCATTCTGTAGGTTGCCTGTTCACTCTGATGATAGTTTCTTTTGCTGTGCAGAAGCTCTTTAGTTTAATGAGATCCCATTTGTTGATTTTGGCTTTTGTTGCCATTGCTTTTGGTGTTTTAGACATGAAGTCCTTGCCCACGCCTATGTCCTGAATAGTATTGCCTAGGTTTTCTTGTAGGATTTTAATGGTTTTAGGTCTAACATATAAGTCTTTAATCCATCTTGAATTAATTTTTGTATAAGGTGTAAGGAAGGGATCCAGTTTCAGCTTTCTACATATGGCTAGCCAGTTTTCCCAGCACCATTTATTAAATGAAGAAAGTCATTGGTAGCTTGATGGGGATGGCATTGAATCTATAAATTACCTTGGGCAGTATGGCCATTTTCACGATATTGATTCTTCCAACCCATGAGCATGGAATGTTCTTCCATTTGTTTGTATCCTCTTTTATTTCATTGAGCAGTGGTTTGTAGTTCTCCTTGAAGAGGTCCTTCACATCCCTTGTAAGTTGGATTCCTAGGTATTTTATTCTCTTTGAAGCAATTGTGAATGGGAGTTCACTCATGATTTGGCTCTCTGTTTGTCTGTGATTGGTGTACAAGAATGCTTGTGATTTTTGTACATTAATTTTGTATCCTGAGACTTTGCTGAAGTTGCTAATCAGCTTAAGGAGATTTTGGGCTGAGACAATGGGGTTTTCTAGATATACAATCATGTCATCTGCAAACAGGGACAATTTGACTTCCTCTTTTCCTAATTGAATACCCTTTATTTCCTTCTCCTGCCTGATTGCTCTGGCCAGAACTTCCAGCACTATGTTGAATAGGAGCGGTGAGAGAGGGCATCCCTGTCTTGTGCCAGTTTTCAGAGGGAATGCTTCCAGTTTTTGCCCATTCAGTATGATATTGGCTGTGGGTTTGTTATAGATAGCTCTTATTATTTTGAGATACGTCCCATCAATACCTAATTTATTGAGAGTTTTTAGCATGAAGGGTTGTTGAATTTTGTCAAAGGCCTTTTCTGCATCTATTGAGATAATCATGTGGTTTTTGTCTTTGGTTCTGTTTATATGCTGGATTACATTTATTGATTTGCGTATGTTGAACCAGCCTTGCATCCCAGGGATGAAGCCCACTTGATCATGGTGGATAAGCTTTTTGATGTGCTGCTGGATTCGGTTTGCCAGTATTTTATTGAGGATTTTTGCATCAATGTTCATCAAGGATATTGGTCTGAAATTCTCTTTTTTGGTTATGTCTCTGCCAGGTTTTGGTATCAGGACGATGCTGGCTTCATAAAATGTGTTAGGGAGGATTCCCTCTTTTTCTATCGATTGGAAAAGTTTCAGAAGGAATGGTACCAGTTCCTCCTTGTACCTCTGGTAGAATTCGGCTGTGAATCCATCAGGTCCTGGACTCTTTTTGGTTGGTAAGCTATTGATTATTGCCACAATTTCAGAACCTGTTATTGGTCTATTCAGAGATTCAACTTCTTCCTGGTTTAGTCTTGGGAGGGTGTATTTGTCGAGGAATTTATCCATTTCTTCTAGATTTTCTAGTTTATTTGCATAGAGGTGTTTGTAGTATTCTCTGATGGTGGATTGTATTTCTGTGGGATCGGTGGTGATATCCCCTTTTTCATTTTTTATTGCATCTATTTGATTCTTCTCTCTTTTCTTCTTTATTAGTCTTGCTAGCGGTCCATCAATTTTGTTGATCTTTTCAAAAAACCAGCTCCTGGATTCATTAATTTTTTGAAGGGTTTTTTGTGTCTCTATTTCCTTCAGTTCTGCTCTGATTTTAGTTATTTCTAGCCTTCTGCTAGCTTTTGAATGTGCTTGCTCTTGCTTTTCTAGTTCTTTTAATCGTGATGTTAGGGTGTCAATTTTGGATCTTTCCTGCTTTCTCTTGTGGGCATTTAGTGCTATAAATTTCCCTCTACACACTGCTTTGAATGTGTCCCAGAGATTCTGGTATGTTGTGTCTTTGTTCTCGTTGGTTTCAAAGAACATCTTTATTTCTGCCTTCATTTCATTATGTACCCAATAGTCATTCAGGAGCAGGTTGTTCAGTTTCCATGTAGTTGAGCGGTTTTGAGTGAGTTTCTTAATCCTGAGTTCTAGTTTGATTGCACTGTGGTCTGAGAGACAGTTTGTTATAATTTCTGTTCTTTTACATTTGCTGAGGAGAGCTTTACTTCCAACTATGTGGTCAATTTTGGAATAGGTGTGGTGTGGTGCTGAAAAAAATGTATATTCTGTTGACTTGGGGTGGAGAGTTCTGTAGATGTCTATTAGGTCCACTTTATGTAGAGCTGAGTTCAATTCCTGGATATCCTTGTTAACTTTCTGTCTCGTTGATCTGTCTAATGCTGACAGTGGGGTGTTAAAATCTCCCATTATTATTGTGTGGGAGTTTAAGTCCCTTTGTAGGTCACTCAGGACTTGCTTTATGAATCTGGGTGCTCCTGTGTTGGGTGCATATATATTTAGGATAGTTAGCTCTTCTTGTTGAATTGATCCCTTTACCATTATGTAATGGCCTTCTTTGTCTCTTTTGATCTTTGTTGGTTTAAAGTCTATTTTATCAGAGAGTAGGATTGCAACCCCTGCCTTTTTTTGCTTTCCAGTTGCTTGATAGATCTTCCTCCATCCCTTTATTTTGAGTCTATGTGTGTCTCTGCACGTGAGATGGGTTTCCTGAATACAGCACACTGATGGGTGCTGACTCCTTATCCAGTTTGCCAGTCTGTGTCTTTTGATTGGAGCATTTAGCCCATTTACATTTAACGTTAATATTGTTATGTGTGAATCTGATCCTGTCATTATGATGTTAGTTGGTTATTTTGCTCGTTAGTTGCTATAGTTTCTTCCTAGCCTCGATGGTCTTTACAATTTGGCATGTTTTTGCAGTGGCTGGTACCGGTTGTTCCTTTCCATGTTTAGTGCTTCCTTCAGGAGCTCTTTTAGGGCAGGCCTGGTGGTGACAAAATCACTCAGCGTTTGCTTGTCTGTAAAGTATTTTATTTCTCCTTCACTTATGAAGCTTAGTTTGGCAGGATAGGAAATTCTGGGTTGAAAATTCTTTTCTTTAAGAATGTTGAATATCGGCCCCCACTCTCTTCTGGCTTGTAGAGTTTCTGCTGAGAGATCAGCTGTTAGTCTGATGGGCTTCCCTTTGTGGGTAACCCGACCTTTCTCTCTGGCTGCCCTTAACATTTTTTCCTTCATTTCAACTTTGGTGAATCTGACAATTATGTGTCTTGGAGTTGCCCTTCTCGAGGAGTATCTTTGTGGCGTTCTCTGTATTTCCTGAATCTGAATGCTGGCCTGCCTTGCTAGATTGGGGAAGTTCTCCTGGATAATATCTTGCAGAGTGTTTTCCAACTTGGTTCCATTCTCCCCATCATTTTCAGGTACACCAATCAGACGTAGGTTTGGTCTTTTCACATAGTCCCAAATTTCTTGGAGACTTTGTTCATTTCTTTTTATTCTTTTTCCTCTAAACTTCCCTTCTCTCTTCATTTCATTCATTTCATCTTCCATCAGAAATACCCTTTCTTCCAGTTGATCGCATCTGCTACTGAGGCTTCTGCAATCTTCGCGTAGTTCTCGAAACTTGGCTTTCAGCTCCATCAGCTCCTTTAAGCCCTTTTCTCCATTGGTTATTCTAGTTATCCATTCTTCTAATATTTTTTCAAAGTTTTTAACTTCTTTGCTATTGTTTTGAATTTCCTCTCGTAGCTCAGAGTAGTTTGATCGTCTGAAGCCTTCCTCTCTCAACTCATCAAAGCCATCCTCCATCCAGCTTTGTTCCGTTGCTGGTGAGGAACTGCGTTCCTTTGGAGGAGGAGAGGTGCTCTGTTTTTTAGAGTTTCCAGTTTTTCTGCTCTGTTTTTTCCCCATCTTTGTGGTTTTATCTACTTTTTGTCTTTGATGATGGTGATGTACAGATGGGTTTTTGGTGTGGATGTCCTTTCTGTTTGTTAGTTTTCCTTCTACCAGACAGGACCCTCAGCTGCAGGTCTGTTGGAGTTTACTAGAGGTCCACTCCAGACCCTGTTTGGCTGGGTGTCAGCAGCGGTGGCTGCAGAACAGCGGATTTTCGTGAGACCACAAATTCAGCTGTCTGATAGTTCCTCTGAAAGTTTTGTCTCAGAGGAGTACCCGGTTGAATGAGGTGTCAGTCTGTCCCTACTGGGGGGGTGCCTCCCAGTTAGGCTGCTCAGGGGTGAGGGACCCACTTTAGGAGGCAGTCTGTCTGTTCTCAGATCTCCAGCTGCGTGCTGGGAGAACCACTACTCTCTTCAAAGCTGTCAGTCAGACAGGGGCATTTAAGTCTGTGGAGGTTCTTTGCTGAGTTTTTGTTTGTCTGTGCCCTGCCCCCAGAGGTGGAGCCTACAGAGGCAGGCAGGCCTCCTTGAGCTGTGGTGGGCTCCACCCAGTTCGAGCTTCCTGGCTGCTTTGTTTACCTAAGCAAGCCTGGGCAATGGCGGGCGCCCCTCCCCCAGCCTCGCTGCCGCCTTGCAGCTTGATCTCAGACTGCTGTGCTAGCAATCAGCGAGACTCCGTGGGCATAGGACCCTCCGAGCCAGGTGCGGGACACAATCTCCTAGTGTGCCGTTTTCCAGGCCCGTTGGAGAAGCGCAGTATTAGGATGGGACTGACCCGATATTCCAGGTGCCGTCTGTTTCCCCTTTCTTTGACTAGGAAAGGGAACTCCCTGACCCCTTGCACTTCCCGAGTGAGGCAATGCCTCGCCCTGCTTCGGCTCGCGCACAGTGCGCTTCACCGACTGTCCTGCACCCACTGTTAGGCACTCCCTAGTGAGATGAAACCGGTACCTCAAGCAGAAATGCAGAAATCACCCGTCTTCTGTGTCGCTGGGGCTGGGAGCTGGAGACCAGAGCTGTTCCTATTCGGCCATCTTGGCTCCACCCCTCCTTGTTCTTTAAACACTTTTTAATAACAGGCGTGTCCTTCCTAGAGAAGCACATACCTTTCTCCTAATTTTATTCTTACCAGAGATTTTATTGTATTTCTTTACAATTACATACTATCCTCCACACCTGTGGTTATGTCTTACTTTTGGTTTTCTTTTTCTTTTTCTTTTTTTTTAAGAGATGGGGCCTTGCTATGTTGCCCAGGCTATTCCAAGTGATCCTCCTGCCTTGGCCTCCTGAAGTGCTAGAATTACAGGTGTAAGCCACCATGCCCAGCCACTTTTGTTTCTTATGCTCTTTATTTTATAACTATTCTTGCTAAATATTTTTCTATTTTAATTTTGATCAAAGAACTAGCTTTCTGTTTCCTTGATCACTAATTCACTTCTGTTTTTGGTTTTGTAGTTTGTTAACCTACATTTTTATATTTACTTATTTTCTTGGAAATTTGTTTGAGCTATTTTTATTGCTTTCTCTTTCTCTTTTTTTTTTTTTTTTTTTGGTCTTGCTCTGTCACCTAGGCTGGAATGCAATGGTGTGATCACAACTCACTGCAGCCTCAAACTTATGGGCTCTAATGATCCTTTCCTGCCTCAGCCTCCCAAGTAGCTGGGACTACAAGCAAGCACCACCACACTTGGCTAATTTGTGTACTTTTTGTAGAGACAGGGTCTCATTCTCTTGCCCAGGCTGGTCTTGAACTCCTGGCCCCACGTGATCTTCCCACTTCAGGCTCCCATAATGCTGGGATTTCAGGTATGAACCACTATGCCTGGCCATTTGGTCCTTTTCCAGCTTCTTACATTGGTATTACACTCATTTGTTTGCTTCTTCTTGTTTTTATCAAAATATCTTTAAGTTTCTAAAATGTATGCTGGATGTCATTTCCTTTCTTTAAGCTGCAATTTTTACTTTTACTTCTTCTGTAAGCTAAGACTCCAATGTATGTTTTCAATGTCCAAATGGATACATTTTTTGTTATCTTTCATTTTTAAATTTCTGCATTGTGGTCAATGTCTCACATTACTTCTGCCTTTTCAAATTTATAGTTTATTTTTGAAATCAAGTACCTGATAAGAACTTCTGAATTTTCATGTTTTAGAGTAAACTGTAGTATCTAAAAGGAAAGTGTAGGTATGTATATACACATACACAGAAATCAACTGTTCATATTTCATCTCATTTTAATTTTTCCGTTGTTTCATACTCTTTAATATTGTCTCATTTTTATTTTAAAACATCTACTAAATTATATATGTAAAGAAAACATACAAAATATACTTTTTTTTACTATTTATGTTACACTTATAAATAGATGTGTTTAAAAACACATGACAAGAAGTTCCAAGCTAGCTTCAATCCCCACCACAGAAAACCAAAACCAAATATGCACCTCCAAACTCCTCACCAGCAACAACCCAGAGCTCAGGTACAAGGATGAGACCATTCCCAGGGCCACAGAGAAGGGGAAAAACTTCAAGCAAAGGACAGGAGAATTGGACTTCCATATCCATGATGCCCCTCCCCCTATTATGACTGGCACCAGTCTCCCCACAGCTCATGGTTTCTACAATGGAAAAAGTAAAATTGAGGTGGTCAGCCACTTCTCCAACTTCTTGGATTCCCAGGCAGGAGACCTCTCCATTCTTTAACCTATGGGTAGCATCGTGACTGCCTGAAGGGAGAACTAACCCTAAGGACAGGCAGAAACAAGCAGGGTAGCTGGACTACCATCCCCAGCCTCAGAAACCACTTTGTAACTCAGCCAAAGGAGATGCTAAATCAGAGTGTCTGTTCACCAGCATCATGCTGTAGGAGAAGTTCCCTAGGTCCCCTGGACATGAACTCCTAGACAATCTTCCTTCACTGCTGGAATAATATCTTTAGGACCTCTTCCATTTAGGACAGGCAGCGCTCTGACCACTTAGAATAGAAGAGGCAAACCTGGGCTTAACGCGCCACCTAGAGCCACAGAGGAGGCAGCGACTTAGTAGCGAAGATTCACTAAGCAAATATGTTCAATAAAAAGCAAAACAAGCCAGAGAAAACTTAAATAACTAATCCTCCATTGCAAAAACATAGATATATACCCACAAGAAACAACACTAAACAGAGGAATATGACCTCCCCAAAAGGACAAAGCAAAAATCCAGAGAGTGACCCTATCTAGATGGCGACTTGTGAGCTCTCTGACCAGGAATTCAAAATAGCAATTTTGGCCGGGCAAGTGGTGACTCGCGCCTGTAATCCCAGCGCTTTGGGAGGCCGAGGCAGGTGGATCACTTGAGGTCAGGAGCTCAAGACTGGCCTGGCCAACATGGCAAAAACCCATCTCTACTAAAAATACAATAATTCAGCTGGGGTGGTGGCTGGCGCCTGTAGGTGGGAGGATCGCTTGACCCCAGGAAGTCGAGGCTGCAGTGAACCAGGATCGTGCCACTGCACTCCAGCCTGGACAACAGAGCAAAACTCTTCCTCAGTAAAAGAAAGAAAGAAGATAGAGAAAATTACCTCCAAAGACCAAATCTAAGAATGATGTTCAAGAGTCAGCTGACCAAGAGCAAAGGGTAGAAATCTTCTTCAAAGAAATGATAACAGAAAATGCCAAAAACAGGAGAAAGAGATAAATATCCAGGTGCAGGAAGGTGTTAGAACATCAAACAGATTCAACCCAACAAGACTATCCCAAGGCATATAATAATCAAACTCTCAAGGGTCAAGGACAAAGAGAAGATCCTAAAATCAGTGAGAAATAAGAAGCAAATAACATACAAAAGACCTCCAATATGTCTGGCAACAGACTTCTCAGTGGAAATCATACAGGACAGGAGGGAGTGGAATGACTTTCTCAGTACTCAAAGAAATAAAAACTGCCATCCAAGGATATCGTATCCAACTGAACTGTCATTAAAATATTAAGGGGAGATAAAGTATTTACCAGATAGAATTCACCACCACCAGATCCTTCTTGCAAGAAATGCTAAAGACAGTTCTTCAACCTGAAAGAAGAAAACACTAATGTGCAAAAGAAAACTTATTATTTTACATAAAAATGTATAAATTGGCTGGGAGCATTGGCTCATGCCTGTAATCCAAGCAGCTTGGGAGGTTGAGGCTGGCAGATCACCTGAAGTCACAAGTTTGAGACCAGCCTGGCCAACATGGCAAAACCCCATCTCTACTAAAAGTACAAAAATTAGATGGGTGTGGTGGCAGGCAACTGTAATCCTAGCTACTCAGGAGGCTGATGCAGAAGAATTGCTTTAACCCGGGAGGCAGAGGTTGCAGTAAGCTGCGATTGCACCACGGCACTCCAGCCTGGGAGACAGAGTGAAACTCCATCTCAAAAAAAAAAAAAAAGTATAAATTGAGACAACTAAAAGTTAAAACGTGGGGGTAGGAATTAAACTGTAAAACTTTTGGGGGGTTTTTGGCTTTGTTTGTTTCTATTATTTGGGATCTAAGATAAGTTGTCATCTCTTTTAAATAACTCATCTATAAAAACATTTTTGTAAGCTTCATGGTAACCACAGCAGTTTTTATAATAGATCCACTACAAGTAAAAAGCAACAAATTAAAACATACTATGAGATAAGGAAGACAGTAAGAAAGGAAGAAAGAGACAAGTCTCAAAACAACCAGAAAACAAGCAACAAAATGGTAGTAGTTAAGTCCTTACTTATCAATAATAACACTGAATGTAAATGTTCTCACTTCTCCAGCTAGAAGACATGAGTGGCTGAATGGATAAAGAAGCAAAAACCAACTATATGCTACCTTCAAGAAACCCGTTTCACCTCTAAAGACACATGTAGACTGAAAGTGAAGGGGTGGAAAAAGATATTCCATGCAACTGAAAAATTTTAAAAAGCAGGACTATCTATACTTACATAAGATAAAATATGCTACAGATCAAAGACTATAAAAAAAGAAAAGGAGGGTCACTGTATAATGATAAAGGCATCAATTCAGGAAGAGAATAAACAATTATAAATATCTGTGCACCCGACCAGGCGCAGTGGCTCACACCTGTAATCCCAGCACTTTGGGAGGCTGAGGCGGGTGGATCACGAGGTCAGGAGATCGACACCATCCTGGCTAACACGGTGAAACCCTGTCTCTACTAAAAATACAAAACATTAGCTGGGCGTAGTAGCCAGCGCCTGTAGTCCCACCTACTCGGGAGGCTGAGGTAGGAGAATGGCGTGAACCTGGGAGGCGGAGCTTGCAGTGAGCAGAGATCATGCCACTGCACTCCAGCCTGGGCAACAGAGCGAGACTCCATCTCAAAAATAAATAAATAAATAAATAAATAATCTGTGCACTCAACACCAGAGCTCCCAGGTATACAAAGCAAACATTAATAGCTCTAAAGGGAGAGTTAGACTATAATACAATAATAGTGGAGGCTTTTAACACCTCACTCTCAGTAATGGACAGATCATCCACACGGAAAATTAACAAAGAAATGGCAGAGTTAAACTACACAAGATCTAATAGGTCAAACTGACATTTAAAGAAAATTTTGGCTGGGCACGGTGGCTCACACCTGTAATCCCAGCACTTTGGGAGGCCAAGGTGGGAGGATCACCTCATGTCAGGAGTTCAAGACCAGCTTGGCCAAAATGGTGAAACCCCGTCTCTACTAAAAATAAAATTTAAAAAATTAGCCAGGCATAGTGGCGCATGCCTGTAATCCCAGCTATCTGGGAGGCTGAGGCAGGAGAATTGCTTGAACCCAGGAGGCAGAGGTTGTAGTGAGCTGAGATCATGCCATTGCACTCCAGCCTGGGTGACAAAAAAAAAAAAAAAATTTCACACAACTGCTATCAAATGCAGCAGTTTTGCCAGTACATGGAACATTCTCCAGAGTAGACCATACCTTAAGCCACAAATCAAGTCTGTATCAAGTCTGATTTCTATTCAAAAAAAACAAGTCTGACTTCTATTTGAAAAAATAGAAATCATATCAAGTATTTTTTCTGACCACAATGGAATAAAACTACAGAAATCAATAACAAGAGGAATCTCAGAAAAATACACAAACATATGGAAATTAAACAACATGCTCCTGAATGACCAATGGGTCAAAGAAAAAATTAAGAAGGAGCCAGGTGCAGTGGTACATGCCTATTGTACAAGTTACTCAAGAGGCTGAGGCTGGAGGATCACTTGTATCTAGGAGTTCTGGGCTATAGTATGGTATGTCAATTAGGTGTCCACGCTAAGTTCAGCATCAATACAGTGACCTCCTGGGAGCAGGGGATCATCAAGTTGCCCAAGGAGACTGGGAAGTGACCCAAGTTGGAAACAGGGCTGGTCAAAACTTGCATGCTGATCAGTAATGAGCTATGCCCAGGCAACATAGCATAGGCAACATAGCAAGATCATCTCTTAAGAAAAAAATAAAAGAAGAAATTTTTTTTTCTTTTGAGACAGGGTCCTGCTCCATTGCCCAGGCTGGAGTACGGTGATGTGATCACTGCTCACTGCAGCCTCAAACTCTCAGGCTCAAGTGATCCTCCTGCCTCAGCCTCCTGAGTAGCTGGGACCACAGGCATGCGCCACCACACTTGGCTAATTTTTTATTTTTATTTTTGTAAAGACTGGTTTTTGCCATGTTGTCCAGGCAGGCCTCAAAATCCTGGACTCAAGAGATACACCTACCTTGGCCTCCCAAAGCATTGGGATTACAGGCATGAGTCACCACACCTGGCCTAGAAAAAGGAAATTTTAAAATGTCTTGAAACAAATGAAAATGGAAATATGGCATACCAAAGTCTATGGGATACAGGAAAAGCAATACTAAGAGGGAAGTTTATAGCAACTAACGCCTATATCAAAAAAGTAGAAAGACTTCAAATAAACAACCTAACGATACACCTCAAGAAACTAGAAAAGCAAGAACAAACCAAACCCAAAATTAGTAGAAGGAAAGAAACAATAAAGATTAGAACAGAAATAAATGAAAAGAAATCAACAAAATGAAAAGGCAGTTTGGTGGGCTTTGTTTTTTGGTTTTTTTGTTCTTTTTTTTTTTTGACAGGGTCTCACTCTATTGCCCAGGCTGGAGTGCAGTGGCACCATCTCTGCTCACTGCAACCTCCACCTCCCAAACTCAAGCCATCCTCCCACCAAATAGCTGTGACTACAGGCATGTGCCCCCACACCCAGCTAATTTTTGTATTTTTTATAGAGATAGGGTTTCGCCATGTTGCCCAAGCTGGTCTTGAACTCATGAGCTCAAGTAATCTGCCCACCCCAGCCTCCCAAAATGCTGGGATTACAGGCATGAGCCACCATGCCCGACCTTGTTTTTTTGAAAAGATAAACAAAATCAACAAATCTTTATCTAGACTAAGAGAAAAAGAGAAAGATCCAAATAAATAAAATCAGAAATGGGAAAGGAGATACAACAACTGAGACCTTACAAAGGATTATTAGATACTATTGAAAGCAGTTATTTAGCTTCCCTTAGACAGATAACAAGGGAAGGGTGCCAGAGAGCCCCTGGCCCGTGGATCAGTGCCTCATTCTCACATAACATAAAAAGCAGCCTGAGAGGCCCCGGCGGTGGCTCATGCCTGTAATCCCAGCACTTTGAGAGGTGGAGGCGGGTGGATCACGTGGTCAAGAGATAGAGACTATCCTGGCCAACATGGTGAAACCCTGTCTCTACTAAAAATACAAAAATTAGCTGGGCGTAGTGGCGTGCCATCTGTAGTGCCAGCTACTCTGGAGGCTAAGGCAGGAGAATCGCTTGAACCTGGGAGGCGGAGGTTGCAGTGAGCTGAGATCGCGCCACTGCACTCCAGCCTGGCGACAGAGCAAGACTCTGTCTCAAAAAAAAAAAAAAAAGCAGCCTGAGAAAAAATTTAGGCTGATAAGGGAACTAACACAGGGTGCTGTGCCTAGAGACATGCCCATGGTGGCACAGATAGTAAAGCCTCTGGCCCTTTGGGATACAAACTTGCGCAAACCTCCAGCTCACTCAGATAAGAGAACAAGGCCTGGCATAGAAATGCCTTTGTCCTTTGTATACTCAGCAGGTTCTGAGGAAAAGTTTCTTCTCCTTTTGTGGGCATGGGCACAGTGGGCTCCAGTGGGTTCTAGTGGGCACTCTATTTTCCTTTATTTGGACTGTAAGTCTGGCTTCTATGAATTATCATTTCAGCCCCTGATTGGTCCCAGGCTAAGGTCCTGGGCCAAGCTTTCAATTCAGCTTCTGATAGGTCCTGGGCCAAGCTGAGCAGCATCTATAAATCATGATTTCAGCTCCTGATTGGTCATGGCCAAGGTCCCTGGGCCAAGCTGAGTCACGTGTTCTCCAAGACAGCCCAGGAACTAAGCACATTCCTTCCCCTTCCCAGTCCATAAAACCCGGGACCCCAGCCTCATAGTGGGCACCCAGAGAGCTTTCTTCTTTCGCTTATTAAACTTTTGCTCTAACCTCAACTTTGTGTCTGTACTCCTTAATCATCTTGGAGGTAGGACAAAGAACTCCAGGTGTCATCTCAGACAAGGAGAGACTGTTACATCTCCATGCATTGCTGAGACTACAACACTATTATGAACAACTATACAACAAATTTCAAAACCTAAGAGAAATGGATAAAGTCCTAGACCTATAAAGCCTACCAAGATTCAACCATGAAGAAATAGAAAACCTCAACAAACCAATAAGATCCAAGCCATAATAAAAAGTTTCCCATCAAAGAAAAGCCCTGAACCTGATGGATTTACTGCTGAATTGTACCATTAAAGAATTAATACCAATCCTACTCAAACTCCTCAAAAAAACTGAAGAGAAAGGAATACTTCTAAACTCACTCTACAAGGCCAGCATTACCCCAATACCAAAATGAGAGGAGGACACAACCAAAAAAAGAAAACTACATGCCAATATCAATGATAAACATAATGTAAAACTCCTCAACAAAATACTAGCAAACCAAATTCAGTAACACATTGAAAAAGTCATTCACCATGATCAAGTGGAATTCATTCCAGGGATACAAAGATGGTTCAATGTATGCAAATCAACAAACATGACACAATTGCATTAACAAAGTCAATAACAAAAACCATTACTTCAATGGATGCCAAAAAAATATTTGATAAAACTCAACATCCTTATATGATAAAAAAAAAAAAAAACTCATCAAAATGGGTATAGGAGAAACTACTTCAAAATAATAAAGGCCATGTATGACAAACCCATAGCTAATAGCATACTCAACACAGATAAATTGAAGGTCCCTCCTCTAAAGGCTGTAACAAGACAAGGATGCCTACTTTCACTGCTGTTATTCAGCATAATACCAGAAGTCATGGCCAGAGCAATTAGGCAAGAGAAGAAATGAAAGGCATCCAAATTGGAAAGGAAGAAGTCAAACTAGCTTTGTTTCCAGATGACATGATCTTATAATTACAAAAACCTAAAGACTCCACCAAGAACACTATTAGAACTGATAAACGAATTTAGTAAAGTGGCAGAGTACAAACAAAACAACATACAAAAATCAGGAGCATTTATATATGTCAACAGTGACTGATGTGAAAAAGAAATCAAGAAAGCAGGGCCGGGCACAGTGGCTGATGCCTGTAATCCCAGCACTTTGGGAGGTCAAAGTGGGCAAATCACCTGAGGTCAGGAGTTTGAGACCAGCCTGACCAACATGGAGAAACCCTGTCTCTACTAAAAATACAAAATTAGCCAGGCATGCTGGCACATGCCTGTAATCCCAGCTACTCAGGAGCCTGAGACAGGAGAATCGCTTGAATCCGGGAGGCAGAGGTTCTAGTGAGCTGAAATCAGGTCACTGCACTCCAGCTTGGGCAACAAGAGCAAAACTCTATCTCAAAAAAAAAAAAAAAAGAAAGGAAGAAAGCAATCCCATTTATAATAGTTACAAAATATATAAGACACCCAGGAATCAATCTAACCAGAGAAGAAATATCTATACAAGGTCAGGCGCGGTGGCTCACGCCTGTAATCCCAGCACTTTGGGAGGTGGAAGTGGGTGGATCACGAGGTCTGAAGTTTGAGACCATCCTGGCCAACATGGTGAAACCCCATCTCTACTAAAAATACAAAAAATAAAATAAAATAATGAGCCAGGCATGCATGGTGGCATGCACCTGTAGTCCCAGCTACTCAGGAGGCTGAGGCAGGAGAATCGCTTGAACCCAGGAGGTGGAGGTTGCAGTGAGCTGAGATCACAGCACTGTACTCCAGCCTGGCAACAGAGTGAGACTCCGTCTCAAAAAAGAGAAAAAGGAAGGGAGGGAGGGAGGGAGGGAGGGAGGGAGGGAGGAAAGATCCATACAAGGAACACTATAAAATTCTTATGAAAGAAATAGAAGAAGACAAAAATGAAAAGATTTTCCATGCTCATGGTTTGGAGGAATTAATATTGTTAAAATAACAATACTACTCAAAGCAATTTACGGATTCAATGCAATCCCTCTCAAAATACCAATGACATTCTTCACAGAAATAGGAAAAAAAATTATAAAGTTTATATAGAACCACAAAAGATCCCAAATAGCCAAAGAAATCCTGGCAACAAGAACAAACCTGGAGGCATCACACTACCAGAATTCAAAACTTACTAAAACAGCATGGTACTCACATAAAAACAGACATATAGACCAATGGAACAAAATAGAGCACTCAGATATATACCCACATATTTACAACCAACTCATCTTTGATAAAGGTGTCAAGACCATACAATGAAAAAAAGACAGTCTTTTCAGTAAATGATGCTGGGAAAACTGGGTAAGTATCTTACAGAAGAATGAAACTAGACCCCTATCTCTCAGCATACATGAAAATCAAATCAAAATGGATTCAAGACTGAAATCTAAGACCTGGAATGATGAAAGTACCAGGAGAAAACATTGAGGAAATGCTCCAGGACATTGGTCTGGGCAAATAATTTTGTATATGACCTCAAAACACATAGGCAACCAAAGCAAAAATGAAGTCCTAGCTAGTCAGGAGGCTGAGGTAGGAGGATCACTTGGGCCCAAGAATTTGAGGTTATAGTGATCTGTAATTGAGCCACTACATTCCACTCTGGGTGACAGAGTAAGACCCTGTATCTGAAAAATAAAAAAAAGTAAAAAGATTAAAAACAGACAAAAGATCTTAACAGACATATCCCAAGAGAAGACATACAAAATGACATTTTGACATATAAAGACACACAAAAAGACAATGTACAGATGGCCAACAGGTATATGAAGCTATACTCAATATTACTAATCATTAGAGAAGTTCAAATCAAAACCACAATGCAATATCATCAATCTCACCCCAATTAAAATAGTCTGCATCAAAAAGATAGGCAATAACAAATTCTGGCAATGATGTAGAGAAAAGGGAACCCCCATACAC
Organism: Hylobates moloch; assembly: GCF_009828535.3. NCBI lineage: Eukaryota > Metazoa > Chordata > Mammalia > Primates > Hylobatidae > Hylobates > Hylobates moloch. The sequence continues at coordinate 35,666,619 of NW_026652296.1, forward strand.
TGTTGGTGAGAATATAAATTAGTACAGCTACTATGAAGAACTGTATGGTAGTTCCCCAAAAAAGTAAAAACAGAGCTGCCATATGACCCAGCAATTCCACTACTGGGCATATTTTTAAAAAGAAGAAAAAAGGAAATAAATACAACAAAGAGCTATCTGCTCTCCCACGTTTGCTGTAGCACTATTCACAATAGCCCTAATACAAAATCAACTGAAGTGCTCATCAACAGATGAACAGATAAAGAAAATGTGGTAAATATACACAATAAAAAATTATTCAGCCATAAAAATAATGAAATCCTGTTATTTATAGTAATATGGATGGAACTAGAGGCATTATGTCAAGCAAAATAAGCCAAGCACAGAAAGACAAATATCACATGTTCTCACTCATATGGAAGAGCTTTAGAGCTTTACAGCTCTTACATATGAGTAAGATACAGAGTAGAGGCTGGGCACGGTAGCTCACGCCTGTAATCCCAGCACTTTGGGAGGCCAAGGCGGGAGGATCACGAGGTCAGAAGATCGAGACCATCCTGGCTAACACAGTGAAACCCCGTCTCTACTAAAAATACAAAAAATTAGCCGGGCGTGGTGGTGGGCGCCTGTAGTCCCAGCTACTCGGAGAGGCTGAGGCAGGAGAATGGCGTGAACCCGGGAGGCTGAGCTTGCAGTGAGCCGAGATTGCTCCACTGCACTCCAGCCTGGGCAACAGAGCAAGACTCCATCTCAAAAACAGATAGATTGGTTGTTACCAAAGGCTGGAAAAAAAGGATAGGAAATAAAGGAAAAATTATATAAATGTATTATACATTGAACATGATAAATTATATACATATTATTTACCTTACTAAAGACAAAGGAAGAAAAAAACAGCAATTGGTAGAAGCTCAGCATCTTATGCTGCCTGAAGTGATGAAGGAGAACAACCAAGTGTAGAGACCCAAGAAGACACGACTTCACATGCTATAGAAAGATTATGGGCTTTGAATTAATGGGACTGAGTTCAAATCTTGGCTTGCATTCTTACTATGAGATATTAGATGAGTTATCTGGCCTCTCTAAATCTGCTTCCTCCTTGTATAAAGGAGATAGGTAAAATAACTAAAGCAAGGGTGGGCCATAAGTGCTCAGTGAATATCTGTTTCCTTCATGTTTCCTCTTTCAGCCATTAAAAAAAGAGACATGTCAGGCTGGGCATGGTGGCTCATGCCTGTAATCCAAGCACTTTGGGAGGCCAAGGCAGACAGATCATCTGAGGTTGGGAGTTTGAGACCAGCATGACCAACATGGAGAAACCCCGTCTCTACTAAAAATACAAAAATTAGCCAGGCGTGGTGGTGCATGCCTGTAATCCTAGCTACTCGGGAGGCTGAGGCATGAGAATCACTTGAACCTGGGAGGCGGAGGTTGCAGTGAGCCGAGCCAAGATTGCACCATTGCATTCCAGCCTGGGCAACAAGAGCGAAACTCTGTCTCAAAAAAAAAAAAAAAAAAAAGGAGACACATCACTGCAGTTGAGAAGTCCTTGCATAGGGGTGATAGGGTACACCAAGGGGCCGATCATGGGTGCTGTATTCTTGAAGCATAAATCCAAGATATGAGGTTTTGCAAATCCAATATAAGGCTGCCACCCACTTGCCTTAGCCTAGGGTCCCCCAAAAGGCTTGTGCATAGGTATCTTGTTTGCTAACGTGATTCTGGGGAGCAGAAATGCAGGATGGGGGAGTGAAACAGAGCAAGGGAAAGACCAACTCAAGGATGCATTATTACATTAGCTGTTTGATCCCACTGGGACGTGTAGGGGTTTTCTGAAGCATCTCAGAACTGTCCATCAGGAGATGAAATGGGGATGCATTTATCCATTGACTCCAGATCTTCATTGGTCAAGAGTAGACCTCATGGCACTGACTCCCCATCACAGCTGGGTTGCGCTTGAGTGTGAAGTGGATGCCTAGGACTATTAAGCTGAAGAATAGAGATGCATAGGGCAGGAAGCAAATAATACAGTATGAGGGATGAGGTGAGGTCACTGCCCAGGTGCACGTGTGCAAAGCTGCTCAAAACATGCAGGGAAACAGTCCCCTACAGTTGTGGCTGAAATAAGAGGAGAAACAGAGAATTGTGAAATGGTGTACAAGAGGGGTCCAATACACTATCTTTCATGGGGATGCCTTATCTTTCTGCCTAGAAAGAAGGTGCTAAAATAAATTTCTTGGAGTGTCTTTGGCCTTTCAATTCTATGATTCATGAAGATTAAACCAAAACTTACTAAAAATCTATTGAATAGTAAAATGTGAACAGACACACACACACACACACACGACCATCTCAATTGATGCAGAAAAAAACTTGACAAAATTCAATGCCCATTCATGATTACAGCCAATAAATTACAAGTAAAAGGACTCTGTGTCAACATAATAAAAATTGCATATAAATAGGCCAGGAACAGTGGCTCACACCTGTAATCCCAGCACTTTGGGAGGCTAAGGCAGGCAGATCACTTGAGATCAGGAGTTTGACACCAGCCTGGGCAACATGACAAAACCTCGTCTCTACTACAAATACAAAAATTAGCTGGGCCTGGTGGCACATGCCTGTAATCCCAGCTCCTGGGGAGGCTGAGGCAGGAGAACCACTTAAAACCAGGAGGTGGAGGTTGCAGTGAGCTGAGATCAGGCCACTGCACTTCAGCCTAGGCAAGCAAGACTCTGTCTCAAAAAAAAAAAAAAAAGATTGTATGTAAAAAGCCCACAGCTAATATTATACTCAACAATGAAACACTGCAAGTTTTCTCTAAGGTCAGGAACGTGATCATGATGCCTGCTATCACCATTTCTATTAAACATAGTACTGGATAGTACTGGATGTTCTAACCAGAGCAATTAAGCAAGAAAAAGAAAACTCCCTTTCCCCTTCAACTGAGAAAGGAAGAAGTAAAATTATCTGTTTGCAGACAACATGATCTTATATGTAAAATTATCATGTTTGCAGACAACATGATCTTATATGTAAAAACACAAGAGATCTTACATGTAAAAACACAGACACAAAATGTTAGAATTAAGAAATGAATTTGGCCAGGTGCGGTGGCTCACACCTGTAGTCCCAGCACTTTGGGAGGCTGAGGTGGGTGGATCACGAGGTCAGGAGTTCGAGACCAGCCTGGCCAAAATGATGAAATCCCATCTCTACTAAAAATACAAAAATTAGCTGGGCATGGGGGCGGGTGCCTGTAATCCCAGCTAATTGGGAGGCTGAGGCAGAAGAATTGCTTGAACCTGGGAGGCGGAGGTTGCAGTAAGCTGAGATCATGCCACTGTACTCCAGCCTGGGTGACAGAGTGGGACTCCATCTCAAAAAAAAAAAAAAAAAAAGAATTCATTATATTCAATTCAATTCAGTTCAAGTTGCGAGATACAAAATTAATACTCACAAATCCATTATATTTCTATACACTAACAATAAACAATATGAAAAGGAAATTAAGAAAACAATTATGTTTGCAATAACATCAAAATTAATAAAATACTTATGAATAAATTTAACCAAGGAGGCAAAGGATTTCTACACTGAAATAACAAAATGTTGCTTAAAGAAGTTAAGTAAGGCACAAATGGAAAGACACACTGTGATTATGGATTGAAATAGTAAATACTGTTAAGATGCCAATACTATTCAAAGGGATCTACAGATTCAGTGCAATCTCTACCAAAATTCCAGTAATCTTCTTTGTAGAAATAGAAAAGGCCATCCTAAAATTCATATGAAATCTCAAGAGACTCCCAAATAATAAAAACAATCTGAAAAGCTTAGAACAAATTCGGAAGATTCATACTTCCTGATTTCAAATCTTACTACAAAGCTATAGTAATCAAAACAGTGTGGTACTGGCATAAAGGCAGATATATAGATCAATGGAGTACAATAGAGAGCACAGAAATAAATGCTTGCATATATAGTCAAATGATTATTGACAAGGGTGTTAAGACAATTTGGTGAGAAAATAGTTTTTTCAACAAATGCTGCTGGGAAAACTTCATATGCTCATGCAAAAAAAAAAAAAAGTATCTCTTTATCTTATACCATATATAAAAACTGCTCAAAATGCATCAAAGTCCCAGCACTTTGGAAGGCTAAAGCAGAAGGATTTCTTGAGCCCAGTTCAAGACCAGCCTGGGCAACATAAAGAGACCTCATCTCTACAAAAAATTTAAAAATTAGCAGGCTGTGGTGGCACTCACCTGTAGCCCCAGCTACTCAGGAGGCTGAAGCAGAAGGATCACTTGAGCCCAGGGGTTCAAGGCTGCAGTGAGCTATGATGTTGCCACTGCACTCCAACCTGGGTGACAGAATGAGACCATTTCAAAAAAAGGAAAAATATTTTAAAAATTAATTTAAAAATGTATCAAATAACTAAATGAAAGGGATAAATCTATAAAACTCTTAGGAGAAAATAAGGGAGGAGGCCAGGCATGGTGGCTCATGCCTGTAATCCCAGCATTCTGGGAGGCTGAGGCAGGTGGATCACCTGAGGTCAGAAGTTCAAGACCAGCCTGACCAACATGGAGAAACCCATCTCTACTAAAAATACAAAGAAAATTAGTCGGGGTGGGTGGTAATCCCAGCTACTCAGGAGGCTGAGGCAGGAGAATCGCTTGAACCTGGGAGGCAGAGATTGTGGTGAGCCAAAACCGTGCCATTGCACTCCAGCCTGGGCAACAAGAGCGAAAAAACTCTGTCTAAAAATAAAAAATAAAAAATAAATAAAATAAAATAAAAAATAAAAACAGAAAATAAGGGAGGAAAGCTTCATGACATTATAATGACATTATATTTGGCAATGATTTCTTGGATGTGACATCATAAGCACAGACAACAAAAGCAAAATGGAACTACATCAAAGTATAAAACTTTTGTGGACACTATCAAGAAAGTAAAATGGAAATTTACAGAATGGGACAAAAGATTTTCAAATCATACATCTGATAGGTGGTTAATATCCAGAATATTTAAAGAAATTCTGTAACTCAACAAAAAAACCAATAACACATAATCCTAAAATGAATAGGAAACCACAAAAGACTTCAAGTAGTCAAAGCAATCTTAAGCGAAAATAACAAAAGAGGTATTACACTACCTAACTTCAAAATATACTACAAAGCTATAGCAACCAAAACAGCATGGTACTGGCATATGTGAAAGGAAAATAAATCTTGGAGCCCCAAAAATCACTAAGCTAAAGGGAAAAGTCAAGCTTGGAACTGCTTAGGGCAAAACTGCCTTTCATTCTATTCAAAATTATCCCTCTGCTCACTGACATAAATGCATATCTGATTGCCTCCTTTGGAAAAGCTAATCAGAAACTCAAAAGAATGCAACCGTTTGTCTCTCATTTGTCTCTCACCTACCTGTGACCTGGAAGCCCCCTCCCTGCTTGAGTTGTCTTGCCTTTCTGGACAAAACCAATGTGCGTGTTACACATACTGATTGATGTCTCATGTCTCCCTAAAATGCATAAAACCAAGCTGTCCCCTGGCCACCTTGGCACATGTCATCAGGACCTCCTGATGATACAGGATATAAAAAGAAATTATTTGGGCAGATAGTGAGGGCAAACGAGTCCTTGGCAAAACTTCTCTTCTAACAGCAACCCTAGAAATAACTTCTTTTCTAACACAGAGCAGCCTGAAAGATAGAGCTGCAAATATATAAAAGGAAGCTGGAATCTTGCACAGGGGGAGGCCTGTGGCTACCCCAATAAAAAGGGGCTACCTGGGGGCCAGGCATGTCCACCATGGGGCTCCACTTTCCCTTTTTTGTTAGCACATATACAGTAAGAAATGGGCAACATGAAGAAGTTCAGGCACAGAACCCACCTGCATAATAAAAAATTGGGGTGGAGGCTGCCAGAGACTCACACCCTGTGCAGATGGCACACCTGGTCCTGGTGGTTTTTCACACCCTATGTAGATCAGACACTGCCTCCCCACTAGCTCATCTATAAAAGCCCCTGCATTTCACCATGGATCAGCAACCCATTTTTCTAGGACCCCCCTCTGTAGCAGAGAGCTATTCTCTTTCACCTATTAAATTTCTGCTCTTAAAGTCACTCTTTGTGTGTCTGCATCCTTGATCTCCATGGACGTGAGATAATAAACCTCAAGTGTCACCCCAGATGATGAGGCCACTTTATTGAGGCTGTGTCACAGGCATGCATCCTCAACCTTGGCAAAATGAACTTTCTAAATTAACTGAGACCTGTCTCAGATTTTCAGGGTATACATTTTGGTAACTACAAAGGGATTCTGAGTGGAGGTGCCCCTGACCTTTGACAAATCTCTTATCAGTGCTTGATACCAGTTTGAGCTATCTTTATGGCTCAAACCACTAGGACAATTTGCTGAAGCCTGAAGGCGCCCCCCCACCCCCCGCCGCCCCCAGAGAATCTCTGATCTCCCAAGATTTAAAGTTTATTTTGCTGTACAACTTTTTTTTTTTTTTTTTAGTTTTACTTGCTTCCAACACAATCAAGGCAAGTTTTTCCTGCTTCCATGAAATTCTTGGAAGGCAGGTAATTCCTTTATGGAGCTTGAGCTCCCTTCCAACAGGGAGGACAGATTTGAGTTTGTTCCTGCTTCTAGGATGGTAGAGAGCATTCTTCCTCCTGAGACCCATCCCTAGGAAAGTGACTGAATTGGGGTTTGTCTTGGCTAAAGTTTAACAACGAGCTGTTCTTAATTTCTCCTTGCCATTGAAGCACTCAGTAATCATATAAGTTGTGTCATTATTTGTTTTCCTTAACTGTTTTCTTGTTGTTATTTCTTTCTGTTTTTGTTGTTGTGTTGGTCTTTTTCCCATTGAGTTTGATCAACTCTATCTGGCTGGATCAAATCCAGAGAAAAGTTCCAAATAATGGAGAACAAGGCCTCTGAAGTGGCTAAATTCACACACACACACACACACACACACACACACACACACACACACACACAAAGGTGATGTGGTGGGGGGAGAAAAATGGCTGGCAAAAGGAAAAAAAAGAGGAAAGACTTTTTACCACTAAAGGGGCTTTATTTACATAACAACTGCCTTTTTGCTAGCCAGGCCAAACTGAAACAGCAATGGCTGTATTTCTGAAACAGCAGCAATTTGTCGTAGCTGAAATATGGACGTGAGATTTTAAGATTTTTTTCCAAATGATCTCAATGGTTAAAAGTCACCTTAGTTGAAAGCTAACATCCAAGATGTGTACGTGTGTGTGTGTGTGTGTGTGTGTGTGTGTGTGTGTTTAAAAGGCCTTCATATTTTTGTTTCTCTCCTAGGACCTTGTCTTTTTTTTAAGCAAATTTTTTTTTCTTCTCAGTTGACTGAATTCTGTTTTCTTCATTTGCTTCTGCTGTCTCTCCTTTCTCTTGCACCTTCTGCTGCATGAGGGACCTAAAACAGTTTATGATAGCCAGAGGTTCCTTACAGAAAATGAAGAAGGGGCCAGCCACACTGACTCATGCATGTAATCCCAATGCTTTGGGAGGCCAAGGTGGGCAAATCACCTGAGGTCAGGAGTTCGAGACCAGCCTTGCCAACAAGGTTGGTCTTTGGCAGAGACAGCCTTGAAACCCCATCTCTACTAAAACTACAAAAATTAGCAGCCAGGCATGGTGGTGCATGCCTATAATCCCAACTACTCAGGAGACTGAGGCAGGATAATTGCTTGAACCTGGGAGGCGGGAGTTGCAGTGAGCCAAGATCACACCACTGCACTCCAGGCCGGGCACGGTGGCTCACGCCTGTAATCCCAGCACTTTGGGAGGCCGAGGCAGGTGGATCACCTGAGGTCAGGAGTTTGAGAACAGCCTGGCCAACCTGGTGAAACCCGTCTCTACTAAAAATACAAAAATTAGCTGGGTGTGGTGGTGGGCACCTATAATCCCAGCTACTCAGGAGGCTGAGGCAGGAGAATCACTTGAACCCAGAAGGTGGAGGTTGCACTGAGCCAAGATCATACTATTGCACTTCAGCCTGGGCAACAGAGTGAGACTCTGTCTCAAAAAAAGAAAAAAGAAAAGAAGGCACCAGACTCCCGATGCCCTTTTGGGGAGAAATCTCTGTTTTTAGTTATGGAACCCCAAGAGTGTAAACAGACAAGTTCGTCTCAGCTCTTAAGCTGCTTACTTGTATATTATGTTACCTGTTTCTTTTTTCTTTTAAACTAAAATAGTTATTGCAACAGAGGCTACACTTGGGTTTTTAAGGAAGAGTGTAGTTTAGACACATAAAAAGTCTTTGTTTAAAAAAAATTTTTAAGTGCACTGTAAAAGCATCACCCGCCCTAACCTCATCATAATTCTCCCTTTTTGGAGACCTAGGATTTAGTGTGGGCTCTTCTCAGACCTCAGAGATCCAGTTAAAAAATAAGTAGTCCCTATCTAAATAAAATTGGTCTCCTTGTACAATCCTATGATACATTTCTATAATTTTGTTTGATTGGTGTGCATCTTTAATCTCCCTCTAGCACCACTAGACTTTCTCTGTCTACATTATGATGTAAATTTTGCTATTTGATTTTCACCTCAGCTGTTTCCTTCAATAGTAAAATTTAAGGCTATTTAGCTGACAACTGTCCAGGGTTGTGAAACAGGTTATCAAGAATCTGAAAGTCGGCCGGGCGTGGTGGCTCACGCTTGTAATCCTAGCACTTTGGGAGGCCGAGGCGGGCGGATCACGAGGTCAGGAGATCGAGACCACGGTGAAACCCCGTCTCTACTAAAAATACAAAAAATTAGCCACGCATGGTGGCGGGCGCCTGTAGTCCCAGCTACTCAGAGAGACTGAGGCAGGAGAATGGCGTGAACCCGGGAGGCGGAGCTTGCAGTGAGCCGAGATTGCGCCACTGCACTCCAGCCTGGGCGACAGAGCGAGACTCCATCTCCAAAAACAAAAGAATCTGAAAGTCTAAGACAGAGGAAGAAAGCAGTTTTTATGAATCTATAAGATATATTTCTATAGGCATGCCTAATACATCTATGTGTTCATGTGTTGTGTATACAATGTTTCACTACTGCCAATACATAATAGAGCTCTAATTAATTGGCTTAAGAAAATAAAAGTGCTTGAATCAAATACATTATCAGGAAAAAAGAACAGACTAGTCAAATACTTTTTCAAGTTTACATAACAATTTAAACCTTTAATAAATAAGTTTGTTTCAAGATTGTTGGTAAAGTAATATTAGAAATGTCTTAAGAATTGCCAGCATACATTTTTGTTTGCATTTATTAATCAAGCAATTTCATACTTATCCCTGACAAATACTATTTGCTGTCAAAATTTGGTATAGGGGCTACAAAACTGTAAACCCAGCCCAAAACAGAATAATCTTTGCTTATGTAATTTTTAATAAATAAGACATTGATATTGGTTTAATCAAAATAGCTACATCTTGAATTATTCAGTAAAATTACCATAACTTCTAATCTTGTGGCTTTAGGCAATTGAGTTCACAAACAGTAAGGAGGTTTGTTTGGGAAAGGACAGTTATTGTCTTTGCTTCAAAGCCAAACTATGAACCAACTTTCTCCCAAAGTTAGTTTGGCCTATGCCCAGGAATGAACAAGAACAGCTTGGAAGTAAGAAGCAAAAGGGAGTCAGGCAGGTTAGAACTTTTTCACTGTTTCAGTTATAATTTTGCAATGGCGGTTTCATAACTTTAAACAATAATGATCACAGTTTCCATAAATAATCTAGGTAAACAATTAAAATAGGTAAATGTAATGGGATAAATACTTGTTGAAAAACTTGTCATTATTTAGAGTCTAAAGTTATATTAAATTAAATAATAGATATTTCATTATTTGAGTATTTTCCAATTAAGATAATTGAAGGAAAACATACTTGCTAGAAAAAAAAGTGTCCTTTTTAAAAATGGCGAACAATTTTTGTCTAATTCAAAGCTTATTTAAAGGTTACATATAAAACGAGGTAAAAGGGACCAAGAAATAAGAGAGATGTAAAGAAAGTTATCAAAATAAAGAGGGTTGTTTTTGGTTAAATAAATAAATAAAAAGAAATCATTTTATATGAGAAAATCTTGTATGGTAGATTTAGTCCTAGAATAAAATGACTGGTTGTTTAAGAAAGAGGGATGTTTAGGCCAGGCACTGTGGCTCACGCCTGTAATCCCAGCACTTTGGGAGGCCGAGGTGGGTGGATCACAAGCTCAAGAGATCGAGACCATCCTGGTCAACATGGTGAAACCCCATCTCTACTAAAATACAAAAATTAGCTGGGCGTGGTGGTACGTGCCTGTAGTCCCAGCTGCTTGGGCTTGAACCCGGGAGGCGGAGGTTGCAGGGAGCCGAGATCACACCATTGCACTCCAGCCTGGGCAACAGAGCAAGACTCCGTCTCAAAAAAAAAAAAAAAAAATTAAAGAAAGAGGGATGTTTAGAACACACCAGAAAGTCCAAGTCATGAACACTCTGTGTAAGCCACAATAAGAGGATTTATTTTAAAACACAGAAAAGAAAAAAAAAAGAGGCCAGGCACAGTGGCTCATGCCTGTAATCCCAGCACTCTGGGAGGCCAAGGTGGGCAGATCACCTGAGGTCAGGAGTTGGAGACCAGCCTGGCCAACATGGCAAAACCCCATCTCTACTAAAAATACAAAAATTAGCCAGGTATGGTGATGCATGCCTGTAATCCCACCTAGTTGGGAGGCTGAGGCAGGAGAATCACTTGAACCTGGGAGGCAGATGTTGCAGTTGCAGTGAGCTGAGATCACATCACTGAACTTCAGCCTGGGCGACAGAGCAAGACTCTGAAAAAAAAAAAAAAAAAAAAAAAACCTTTTATACGATCAAGTTGTCTATAATTAAAAGGAAATTATAGTGATCTTTCTAGAGATTGGGCTTGATGTAAAAAAAACACTTATACATGAAATAATTGCCTAGAACAATGAAATTTTCCTAAGGGATTGATTTACTCTTAATAGATTATAAGACATTTTAATTTTTTTAACCCAAAGTTCAACTTTTACTGCATCTCACCATTTTTTTGTTTTCTCTCCCTTCTGAAATAGTAATATACCCTCCTTCAACTCATTTTCAGCTCATATAAGTTTTTTTCAAGTTCTGTTTGTTGAGGTCTGATGCTAACAATATTTTCTTAAAGGTCTAAACAAAATGTTTTCTTCCAATGTAATATTCTGTGCAGTGCAGAAGGTGTTTTCTTTTGCCTTTTGGTAACTAGCCTAACAGATTTTATGGTTTATTGAAACAATTCCTATGCCATTATTATTAAGTTTTGGTTTGCTTAGGAAAAAACTGAGATTAAAACAATTTTTTAAATTAAAGTTATTACATCCATATATCTTTCTGTATGTGCTTTTAGAGTCCTTGTGACATTGATTTATAAGGCTTTGACTCCTGGGTCTAAAAAGGACACCAAGTCCTGATAAATCTTAAACAATGACAGCAATTAAAGCCTCATCTTCAGGCCTGGTAAAAGATGCCAATCAAAATAAACTGCATTCCTGAGACACAGAAATTAAAGCTATTCAACTCCTCAAGGCCAAGGGACTATCAAGGAAGAGGTGGGCATGTGAGATTGTATGGGCTGATTTTGAGAGATAAAATAGTTCAGTTTCTCTATAAATTAACCTTTAATGTCAAAGGCACACAAATGCAAGACCAGCATATGGGCCCCTGTGTCAGATTAACAAGGTTTTCTTAAAGCATTAACAGACTCCCTAATAAAGATCATAAATGTTATAAAAAGTTTATGGAAGTTATATCTTATGATTAACCTTAAAATTTTATAGATTGTTTATAAAATTTTGAAAAATTTAATTGGCTTCATGCTGTTTTTATTAGGGTATATCATTTGGAAAATTAAATCTCCTCTCTGGAAGAATGAAGGTTTTTTGAAATCCTTAAGTTATCACTTCAGTTAAATGAATAATATATTTTACAATGACCTGTAATCTCATTTTGTAATATTGAGTGTTTTAAACCTTTGATACTTGACAAACTTTCCAAAGTGAAATTGTAAATTATGTCTTTTTCTGACATAATTAATCCTTTAAGGTATAAAGTTCCCTAAAGTCCAAAAATGACATATATGGGGGTTTTCTGGTATAAAAATTATACAGGAAACATTGTCAAATATGAAATGCTGTTTGGTTTTCTTTGGGCTGTATTTGTATATATTATTGATGTGTTCCAAAATTATGAAAAACTCCTACAATTCTGATATGACTTAGTGTACGTTATCAGTAATAATTACAGTTATGTTAAATTATTGTGTGCCACAGAGGTAACAAATTTTCTTCTCAATTGTGTCTTTGACTATGACTACTCTAAAATTTTTTGTCATCCATGGACAATTGTTGTTTTGGTCCTCTTTAGAAGGTGGTTTTAAAATCAGCTATAAAACTCTTAACAGGTGCTCCTCAATGCAAGTTTCTGATAACTTTGGAGGCTGCAACATCAGAATAGAGGAAAAACTTTCAGGACTCAAAGAGAGCTGAAATGTTCATGAATATCAAGCAAAACAAAAGTTAACTGCATGGACTGAACTAATAGAAGACTGAAGTAATTTTTGTGACTTTTTACTTAAAATGTTGCTGATCTTTTGTTCTGTTTTTTCCGTCAAAGAAACCTTTCTTTTGAGCTATTGACGGCTTTTAACAATTAAGTATACTCCTATGAACAAAATCTGGAACATATTTGTTTCTCTCTACCTGATTTCTCCATAATTTGGAAGCTATTTGTGAGTATTCTTAACTTATGGCAATATAGTTATTGCATAAGCAGAGTAAGAATCTGTTTTCATTTGTAACAGGACACAATTTGAGAATCTGGTTATTTTACCAAGGCTTTGACTGGAATGGTGTGCTTTCCTTTAAGGAATCAAACTTGACTTACAGAGCCAATAAAAGCTCCTTGAGAAAACTGGCCCACACCTCATCTACACGGTTCCTGAAACAGGGCTCCTGACCTGTAGTAAGTAGAGACTGTCATTTTCTGACAGGCCCAGGGCCCCAAGTTATCTTAAAGCCTCAAGAGGAGAATTCACACAATTCATGAGTATTTGATGGTACAAATCCATGGCTGTGCTTGGCTTTAAAAAGTCTTATCTGAGATTTCTTCTATGAAACAAAGTTCCATCAAAACCAATTTTAAAAGCCTATTGAAAATATCCTTTTTCTTGCTGCACTTTATACAAATAAGCTAGTCAAGTATACTAAGCCAAATTGGTCCTATCATGACTTGTCTTTAGTAAAAATGGGAAACTAGAGACAGAAAAATTATGTTTCAAAAACTATAGTACACCTGTCCTTAGATTCTAGTCTTGCCTGTTTTTCAATTTTTATCATTTTCAACAGTTTGAACTCAGTTCTAATTTTTCCCGGTTACTGGTCTCCAAAATAATGTTTTCAATACTTGCCTTCTTTTCCTTTTTTTATTTTCCTAACTTGAAATCACTGAAAACTAAGATGTGATTTCTTAAAGCCCTGCAAACTGAATCTGGACAACTTAAACATCAGAAGAAAGTAACAGCAACCTAATTACTTACATAAGCCACTTTCATTCCTGCCTATTGATGTATAGACTTCAGAGTAACGTGGCCTATATTGATTTTCCATGATTGTTCTTTTGTTTGTTGTTGTTTTTCTCCCTTTTTGTCCCTATTTTCTCTTCATAGAACATGAGAATTCTAACCTGCTAAAAATTGCTTTCTTAACTCAGGACCTACACATCTAGGAATAAACCATCCTAGCCATGAATGATCAGAGAAAACCTGAGACCAGAGACGTGCTTTCTTCTAAAATGCTTTCTCCAGAAGATTTTAAAAAAAGAAAAGGGGGGAAATGTGAAAGGAAAATAAATCTTAGAGCCCAAAAAATCACTAAACTAGAGGGAAAAGTCAAGCTGAAAACTGCTTAGGGCAAGCCTGCCTCCCATTCGATTCAAAGTCATCCCTCCGCTCACTGAGATAAATGCATATCTGATTACCTCCTTTGGAAAGGCTAATCAGAAACTCAAAAAAAATGCAACCATTTGTCTCTCACCTACCTGTGACCTGAAAGCATCCTCTGTGCTTGTCCCACCTTTCCTGATGGAACCAATGTATATCTTACGTATATTGATTAATGTCTTATGTTTCCCTAAAACGTATAAAACCGGCCAGATGTGTTGGCTCATGCCTGTAATCCCAGCACTTTGGGAGGCTGAGGCGGGTGGATCACGAGGTCAGGAGTTCAAGACCAGCCTGGTAAAGATGGTGAAACCCTGTCTCTACTAAAAATACAAAAATTAGCCAGGCAAGTGTTGGGCGCCTGTAATCCAAGCTACTCAGGAGGCTGAGGCAGAGAACTGCTTGAACCTGGGAGGTGGAGGTTGCGGTGAACCAAGATTGCACCACTGCACTCCAGCCTGGGCAACAGAGTGAGACTCTGTCTCAAAACAAAACAAAACAAAACAAAACAAAAAACAAGCTATGCCCCAACCACTTTGGGCACATGTCATCAGGACCTCCTGAGGCTGTATCACAGGCACACATTTTTAACCTTTGCAAAATAAACTTTCTGAATTCACTGAGACCTGTCTCAGATTTTTGAGGTTGACACGTGAAATCAGACATACTAGTAGAACAAAATAGAGCCCAGAACTAAATCAATACATTTATGGTCAATTGATTTTTGACAAAAGTGCCAAAGGGGAAAGGGCGGTCTCTTCAATACATGTTGCTGAGAAAATTGAATAACCACATACAGTAGAATGAAATCAGAACTTTGTCTCACACCATATTCAAAAATCAACTTAAAATTTATTACAAACTTAAATGTAAGACCTGAAACTAAAAAACCACTAAAAGAAAACTTAGGGGAAATGCTCCATGATATTGGCAAGGATTTTTTGGATATGACCCCAAAAGCACAGGTTACAAAAATATATAAATGGAATTACATCAAACTGAATAGCTTCTGCACAGGAAAAAAAAAAAAAATCAACAGAGTGAAGAGACAACCAAAGGAATAGAAGAAAATATTTGTAAACCACATATCTGATAAGAAGTTAACATCCAAAGTATATACGAAACTCAGGGGCCGGGCGCGGTGGCTCACGCCTGTAATCCCAGCACTTTGGGAGGCTGAGGCGGGTGGATCACGAGGTCAGGAGATCGAGACCATCCTGGCTAACACGGTGAAACCCCATCTCTACTAAAAAAAATACAAAAAAATTAGCCGGGCGAGGTGGTGGGTGCCTGTAGTCCCAGCTACTCGGGAGGCTGAGGCAGGAGAATGGCGTGAACTCCGGGGGGCGGAGCCTGCAGTGAGCCGAAATCGCGCCACTGCACTCCAGCCTGGGCGACAGCGAGACTCTGTCTCAAAAAAAAAAAAAAAAAGAAACTCAGGCCAGGTGTGGTGGCTCATGCCTGTAAACCTAGCACTTTGGAAGGCTGAGGTGGGTGGATCACCTGAGGTCAGGAGTTCGAGACCAGCCTGGCTAGCATGGTGAAACCCCATCTCTACTAAAAATACAAAAATTAGCGGGCAAGGTGGCACACACCTGTAGTCCCAGCTATTTGGGAGGCTGAGGTAGCAGAATCACTTGAACCCTGGAGGTAGCAGAATCACTTGAACCCACTGAGGTTCTCAGTGAGGTGAGATCATGCCACTGCACTCCAGCCTGGGTGAGAAAGAAAAAAAAAAAAAGAATATGACAAATAGCAGTTTCAGTATGGGAAAGACATATACTTTCTTATACTTCTGTCATTGTCCGCTGCATAATTTATTCAGATATTTTGGAGTATAGGGAAGGCAGGATTCTGCAATTCTGAATAATGGAAACTGTGGCTAAGTATATAAAGCCCAGGTAGCAGTTATCAGGTATTCTGATAATACTTTGACAACCTTGTTGGTCAGCTGGTATTAACTTGAGTGTGTTCTAGTTTAGTTATTACTCAGTTGGTGTCTTCTTATTTTCACTTCTGACTTCAACAAATGCCTGGAAACTTATTCTGTATTTGGCACAGGTCTATGCTGTGGGAGAATAATAAATATATTAGTGCTCTCAAAAACTTGCAATAAATGGGCCAGGTGCAGTGGCTCATGCCTGTAATCCCAGCACTTTGGGAGGCCAAGGCAGGCAGATAACTTGAGGTCAGGAGTTTGAGACCAGCCTGGCCAACATGGTGAAACCCCATCTCTACTAAAAATACAAAAATTAGCCAGGCATGGTGGCAGGCGCCTGTAATCTCAGCTACCCTTGAGGCTGAGGCAGGAGAATCACTTGAGCCTGGGAGGTGGAAGTTGCAGTGAACCAAGATGGTGCCAACACACTCCAGCTTGGGCAACAGAGCCAGAAAAGAAAAAAACCAGCAATAAATACAGGATGATAGATGCAGGCTGGTAATTTGGGGATACTGTTGAGAACTAAAGAAATAAAGTGCCTGGGATCGTGGGATGTAAAAAATACTTCATGGAGAAAGTGGGCCTCAAGAATGGCTGTGACTAGACCAGTAATTAAGGAAGCAGGGGCCTCCACATTTTATCCTCCTGCACTCATTCTTTGGTAATAAGGGGACAGAAAAGAAGGGGCATGAAAGGAAGTCTTTTTTCATCCTACTTCTAGGGAAACTGCCCCAAGAAAACTTTGGTTGGCAGCTTCTATAAATCATTGTGAATCTTGTGATCCCCAACATGCAGAAGAAACTCCTCTCTTTACATTTAAGTCTCATAGTATTCCATCCTGTAGATATGCCAAATTTTATTTTGTGGTTCCCGGAGCACCCAAGGGTGGTTTCCACCCTTTTGAATATACAGTGCTGCAGGAAATGCTCTAGTAACTGCATCCTGTAAAAGTTGTGAAAGTATTTCCAAGGGTAAATTCCTAGCAGTGGGAATGATTGTTCAAGGGACAGATTATGCCAAATTATTCTCAAAGGAGGCTGCACCAATTTACATTCCCTCCACCAGTACATAAGGGCCTCTTTTCTTACATGGTCACCAGCTCCAACTGTCAAACATTAAACTTTTGCTTATCTCATATATGTAGGCGGTATCTTCTTATAGTTTGGATTTGCATTTCTTAAAATGTGAGTATCACTGACCACCTTTCCGGGATTAATTGGCTGTATTTACTTTTCTATCCTCTGGCCAAGCTAAGTGTTAAGAATCCAGGGAAGATACAATTTTGAGTCATCAGCATATACATACAGATGGTATGTAAAGTCATAAAAGTGAATGAGATCACCAAAGAAGTAAGTATAATTAAGCAGCCCTGGGACACTCCAATATCAGAAAGTCAGGGAAATGGGAGGAACCAGAAAAGAGACTATGAAGAGTAGTCAGTGAGCTGGGAAGAAAATGAAGAAAGTGTGGTGTCCCAAAAGCCAAGTAAAGAAAGTTTATCAGCTGGGCACAGTGGCTTACGCTTGTAATCCCAGCACTTTGGTAGGCCAAGGTGGGTGGATCACTAGAGGTCAGGAGTTCGAGACCAGCCTGGGAAACATAGTGAAACCCCCTCTCTACTAAAAATACAAAAATTAGCTGGGCATGGTGGTGCTCACCTGTAACCCCAGCTTCTTAGGAGGGTGAGGCAGGAAAATTGCTTGGACCCAGGGGGCGGACGGAGGTTGCAGTGAACCAGGATTGTGCCGCTGCATTGCAGTCTGGGCAACAGACAACAGAGTGAGGCTCCATCTCAAAAAAAAACAGAAAGAGAAAAAAAAAGCTTATCAAGGAGAAAGCAGTGACTGGCTAGTTCAAATGCTACTGATAGGACAAATAAGAAGAGGCCAGGAAATGGCGATTGAAGAGCAAGGTGAAGGTCATTGGTGGCCTGACAAGAGTAGTTTCGGTGGAGTGGTGTCAGTGAAATGCTAAGGGTGGGAGAACTTTGAAGATGCAAATCCAAGGAGGAAAGAATTGCAGAAAGATGTCCCTCAGTAAGGGTGGGATCCAGCAAACAATAGAAAGGGCTGGCGGTAGCTGGGTAGATGTGGGAGCCTAAGATTCTCTTCTGGTTGCTTCTGTTTCATCCCTATAAACCTGACAATGCCCTAATCTGAGAAAACTTTAAACCAGAAGGCACACTTGCTCTTGAGGCCGTTCAGTTGTAATAAATTTGCACAGGGGAGGTAGTTGGGAAGGGCCAGGGGAACTTCCCCTAAGGTAGGAGACAACAGGCTCAATGCTGGGCATCAGCATCCGCACAACAATGGTACCATTCTGCAGACGGAAGAATGCAGGAGAAACATCACTACAGTTCCATTTCCATTCATTCCTAGATCAAGTCTCACAGTCACAAATCTTTTCTTTTTTTTTTTTTTTTTTTTTTTTTTTGAGGTAGGGTCTTATTGTTGCTGAGGCTAAAGTGCAGAGGCAGGACCACAGCTCACTGTAGCCTCAACCTCCTCAGCTCAAGCTATTCTCCCACCTCAGCCTCCCAAGCAGATGGGACCACAGGCACACAACACTACACCCAGCTAATTTTCAAATTTTTTGTAGATATGAGGTCTCACCATGTTGCCCAGCCTGGTCTCAAACTCCTGGCCTAAAGCAATCTGACTGCCTCAGCCTCCCAAAGTGCTGAGGTTATAGGCATGAGCCACTGAGAACAGTGATTTACAAATCTTCTATTCAGACCTTGTTTCCTGCAAATTTGAAGATCTCCTCTAACTACTAGTGTTAATCTTTCAAAATGGCAGTTTAAGTCCTGTGCTTAGCAAACAGGTCCATCTGTAATGAGTCTGTACATCTCACCTCCTTAAAATGCTACAGGAAGACTCATTCATCCACAAATATTAACTGTAACATCCTGAAGTTTCCAGACATTTAATTTAGAAGGAATTAAAGCTGTCAGGCAGGATGTGGTGGCTCACACTTGTAATCCAAGCACTTTGGGAGGCTGAGGCAAGAGGATTGTTTGAGCCTGTGAGTTTGAGACCAGCCTGGGCAATATAGGGAGACCTCCTGTCTACAAAAAAAGAGGGCAAGAAATAACCAAGATCAGAGTAGAACTGAAGGAGACAGAGACACAAAAAAACCCTTCAAAAAATGGGTGAATCCATGAACTGGTTTTTTGAAAAGATCAACAAAATTGACAGACCACTAGCAAGACTAATAAAGAAGAAAAGAGAGAAGAATCAAATAGATGCAATAAAAAATGATAAAGGAGATATCACTACCGATCCCACAGAAATACAAACTATGATCAGAGAATACTGTAAGCACCTCTACACAAATAAACTAGAAAATCTAGAAGAAATGGATAAATTCCTGGACACATACACCCTCCAAAGACTAAACCAGGAAGAAGTTGAATCTCTGAATTGATCAATAACAGACTCAGAAATTAAGGCAATAATTA
Source organism: Hylobates moloch (assembly GCF_009828535.3). NCBI lineage: Eukaryota > Metazoa > Chordata > Mammalia > Primates > Hylobatidae > Hylobates > Hylobates moloch. The sequence continues at coordinate 35,686,001 of NW_026652296.1, forward strand.
ATAGCCTACCTACCAAAAAAAAGTCCAGAACCAGATGGATTCACAGCCAAATTCTACCAGAGGTACAAAGCGGAGCTGGTACCATTCCTTCTGAAACTATTCCAATCAACAGAAAAAGAGGGAATCCTCCCTAACTCATTTATGAGGCCAGCATAATCCGGATACCAAAGCCTGGCAGAAACACAACAAAAAAAGAGAATTTTAGACCAATATCCCTGATGAACATCAACGCAAAAATCCTCAGTAAAATACTGGCAAACCGAATCCACCAGCATATCAAAAAGCTTATCCACCACATTCAAGTCAGCTTCATCCCTGGGATGCAAGGCTGGTTCAATATTCACAAATCAATAAACATAATCCATCATATAAACAGAAACAATGATAAAAACCACATGATTATCTCAATAAGTGCAGAAAAGGCCTTTGATAAAATTCCACAGCCCTTCATGCTAAAAACTCTCAAAAAACTAGATATGGATGGAATGTATCTCAAAATAATAAAAGCTACTTATGAAGCTCTTATTATTTTATACAAACCCACAGCCAATATCATTCTGAATGGGCAAAAACCGGAAGCACTCCCTTTGAAAACCATCACAAGACAAGGATGCCCTCTCTTACCACTTCTATTCAACATAATGTTGGAAGTTCTGGCCAGGGCAATCAGGCAAGAGAAAGAAATAAAGGGTATTCAATTAGGAAAAGATGAAGTCAAATTGTCCCTGTTTGCAGATGACATGATTGTATATTTAGAGAACCCCATTGTCTCAGCCCCAAATCTCCTTAAGCTGATAAGCAACTTCAGCAAAATCTCAGGATACAAAATCAATATGCAAAAATCACAAGCATTCTTATACACCAATAACAGACAAACAGAGAGCCAAATCATGAGTGAACTCCCATTCACAATTGCTACAAAGAGAATCAAATACCTAGGAATCCAACTTAAAAGGAATGTGAAGGATCTCTTTAAGGAGAACTACAAACCACTGCTCAAGGAAATAAGAGAGGACATAAACAAATGGAAAAACATTCCATGCTCATGGATAGGAAGAATCAGTATCATGAAAATAACCATACTGCCCAAGGTAATTTATAGATTCAATGCCATCCCCATCAAGCTACCAATGACTTTCTTCGTGGAATTGGAAAAAACTATTTTAAAGTTCATATGGAACCAAACAAGAGCCCACATAGCCAAGACAATCCTAAGCAAAAAGAACAAAGCTGGAGGTATCACACTACCTGACTTCAAATTATACTTACAAGGTTACAGTAACAAAAACAGCATGGTACTGGTACCAAAGCAGGTATATAGACCAATGGAACAGAACAGAGGCCTCAGAAATAACACCACACATCTACAACCATCTGATCTTTGACACATCTGAAAAAAAAAACAAGAAATGGAGAAAGGATTCCCTATTTAATAAATGGTGTTGGGAAAACTGGCTAGCCATATGTAGAAAGCTGAAACTGGATCCCTTCCTTACACCTTATACAAAAATTAATTCAAGATGGCCTAAAGACTTAAATGTTAGACTAAATCCATAAAAACCCTAGAAGAAAACCTAGGTAATACCATTCAGGACATAGGCATGGGCAAGGACTTCATGACTAAAACACCAAAAGCAATGGCAACAAAAGCCAAAATAGACAAATGGGATCTAATTAAACTAAAGAGCTTCTGCATGGCAAAAGAAACTACCATCAGAGTAAACAGGTAACCTACAGAATGGGAGAAAATTTTTGCAATCTACCCATCTGACAAAGGGCTAATATGCAGAATCTACAAAGAACTTAAACAAACATACAAGAAAAAAACAAACAACCCCATCAAAAATTGGGCAAAGGATATGAACAGACACTTCTCAAAACAGGACATTTTTATGCAGCCAATAGACATGAAAAAATGCTCATCATCACTGGTCATCAGAGAAATGCAAATCAAAACCACAATGAGATACCATCTTATGCCAGTTAGAATGGCAATCATTAAAAAGTCAGGAAACAACAGATGCTGGAGAGGATGTGGAGAAACAGGAATGCTTTTACACTGTTGGTGGCAGTGTAAATTAGTTCAACCATTGTGGAAGACAGTGTGGTGATTCCTCAAGGATCTAGAACTAGAAATGCCATTTGACCCAGTGATCCCATTACTGGGTAGTATATACCCAAAGGATTATAAATCATGCTAGTATAAATACACATGCATATGTATGTTTATTGTGGCACTATTCACAATAGCAAAGACTTGGAACCAACCCAAATGTTCATCAATGATAGACTGGATTAAGAAAATTGGTACATATACACCATGGAATACTATGCAGCCTTAAAAAAGGATGAGTTCATGTCCTTTGCAGGGACATGGGTAAAGCTGGAAACCATCATTCTCAGCAAACTATCACAAGGACAGAAAACCAAATACTGCATGTTCTCACTCATAGGTGGGAACTGAACAAAGAGAACACCTGGACACAGGGCAGGGAACATCACACACTGGGGCCTGTCACGGGGTGGGGGCCTGGGGGAGGGATAGCATTAGAAATACCTACTGTAAATGACGACTTAATGGGTGCAGCAAACCAACATGACATGTATATACCTATGTAACAAACCTGCACGTTGTGCACATGTACCCTAGAACTTAAAGTATAATTTAAAAAAAGAAAAAAGAAAAGAGAACAGAGGTGCTCCATTACAGGCTTCAAACAGAGAGAAAGCCAGAGTCACCTACAGCCAAGTGAATGTGGGGATTCCTGCAATGCCTCGGCCAACTGAAGGGTAGAGCATGAAACACACAGCCATTTGATGGTAATTATCTTGAAAAGATCAGACCAGTGATATTTCTGCAAGGAGACCAATTCTGCCACAATTCCTTCCATCTATTAGTCACTATCTTACAATTATTTTGCCTTTTCTGATCAGCAGCTAGGCATTTGAAGCCCTTTCTTGAACACATTTATCATCTCCAATATGATAGAATCAATTTTATTTACCCATGCTAATTATTTACCCATGCTAAGCCTACCACAGTTTCATTTGTAATTACAGAAGTATGCGTGAGGGAAAGGATTTGTTGTTGTTAAATTAGGTCCAACGTTCCCATCCTTGGCGTGTCTGGTGTGTTTATAACATGCCCTCCGCGGCTGGCGACAGGCGGACTCAGGGTGCCCAACAACGTTCTTCCCTAAATCAAAGTTCATCGTGACTTTTCCTATCTAAGTTGCTTCAGGAATTGTCCCAGCTGTCCCCAGCCTGTCCAAGGAGTTCCCTGCTGGAGATTGTTCCCAGTCCACTAGAGCTGATTTTGCCTAACTCTAATAAGATCTGCAGACAAGGAAGAAACCAGGAAATGGTGGCCAAAGAAAGACACCGTGGCACCTCAAAAGTGACAAAACATGGAGAAGCAATGCCCCTCATAATTCTCCATCTCTGTCCAAATGGGCACTTCTTGGGGAACCAAGAATGCACTTCTGATCAGCAGAAGGGTATCTTAGGAAGGACATTCACTGCCCATTCCTCACCCAACCCTTGGTGGTTCCAGGCTTCACCTGAATGGGTGTCTCTCCTTCTCCTGATGGCAAACTCGAGGGCTCTGAAGAGCTAATATGTTTCCAGGTCAGGAATGACCCACAATATAACTCAGTCTGTGTTATAACTCCCCTCTTTCTAACCCTTTTAACTTCCCAGTACACAGCAGACAGCTGTGCTCAAGAACCATGTCTCCCATGGGTCTTTATTTGGGGAATATGACAAGAAGGAAAAAATGGGACACATACTTTCAGGTGTCACAAGGGAGAGGATGATCCAGCAGCAGTTTTCCCCTTCTTTTCCTGTTAAAGTCCTACCTGACAGCCTACCCCATGGAGAAGCCTCATAGGAATTAAGATATTCCAGATATTTTTAGGAAAATGAAATATTGAAGAATGGCTTCCTGAGCCAATAATGGTGGTATATTTGAAAAACAGACCAGAGTGCCATGTTTAAAAGCCTGAAGTCATAAAAGGTATTATGAATGGATGGATGGGGAACCTCTACAAGCAGAATTCATTGATGTCACTGTAAACGATGAATGCTGTCACTCTTTTTTATATATAACAAGAAGATATGCTGCTGCATCCACACCTCATTGTAGAAGCTGTCAGGCTCACTGAAATGGCACTGCATAAGCTATTTATGATGATATGAGGGAAAATATAAGGTTAAGAGATCTTTAACTGCTATCTACAGAAATGTGCTTCCACACAAAGGCGGTACATGAAATAACCTTCTGGATATCCCATGACATTGGGGGAACTGTAAAGTAGATTAACTAGCAGAGACAAATCTGCATTCAAATTATGTTTGTGCTCAACCCTGATGCCTTGGCCTCATGAACACACAGTTGTTTTTCTAGCTTTCTCTATGTAAAATCCCACTCCGAATTTTACAGCACTCGTTGGTGTGACAGATTCGCAAGTAAACTAACAAAAAATTCGTGCCCCACCTTCCAGAAGATAGAGGGGCTGCTGGGAACAGCTGCCCAGCCACAGATGACATCTCCCAGCCACCCTTGTCTTTGTCATGGCCAAACCATAGGCTAGAAGCGGAGGGGAGGTGGTCATTTCCAGGCCAGGGTTTTTCAAAATCAGGTGCTTCCCCAATGATCTCTCCAGGTTTCCAGTGCCCAAGGATAGAGGATTCCCAGGCTCTAGGGGATGGTGAAGCTATGACAAGAAAAACCCTGGGCCGTGGGTCACCCCATGGAGAAATGACACCACCAACCCAGGACCAATCCACACTGCACTTTATATAAATGAGAAGTGAATCTCTATTTCACTGCCCAGCCAACTAAAATTTGCAGTTTGTTACAACAGTTAGTGTTATCTTTATTAGTTGATATGGTTTGGCTCTGTGTCCCCACTCAAATTTCATGTCGAATTGTAATCACCAGTGTTGGAGGAGGGGCCTGGTGGGAGATGACTGAATCATGGGGGCAGACATCTCCCTTGCTGTTCTTGAGATAGAGTTCTCATAAGATCTGGTTGATTGAAAGTGTGTAGCACCTCCCCACCTCCTCTCTCCTGCCGGCCATGTGAAGATGTGCTTACTTTCTCTTCACCTTCCACCATGATTGTAAGTTTCCTGAGGCCTCCCCAAAAGCAGAAGCCTGTATAGGACAAAAAACCATGAGCCAATTAAACCTCTTTTCTTTGTAAATTAAAAAAAAAAATTAGCCAAGCATGCTGCCACATGCTGGTGGGAGGACCACTTGAGCCCAGGAGACAGAGGTTGCAGTGAGCCGAGATTGCGCCACTGCCCTCCAGCCTGGGCAACAGGGCAAGACCCTGTCTCGAATAATATTAATTAAAAAAATAAAGCTGGCCAGGTGCAGTGGCTCATGCCTGAGTCCCAGCACTTTGGGAGGCCGAGGCAGGCAGATCAACTGAGGTCAGGAGTTCCAGACCAACCTGGCCAACATGGCAAAACCCCATCTCTACTAAAAATACAAAAATTAGCCAGGCATGGTGGCATGCACCTTTAATCCCAGCTACTAGGGAGACTGGGGCAGGAGAATTGCTTGAAGCTGGGAACTGAGATCACACCACTGCATTCTAGTCTGGGCAACAGAGTGAGACTCTGTCTCAATCAATCAATCAATCAAGGTGTCAGCCAGGCACGGTAGCTCATGCCTGTAATCCCAGCACTTTGGGAGGCTGAGGTGGGCGGATCACTTGAGGTCAGGAGTTTGAAACCAGCCTGGCCAACAGAGCGAAACCCCGTCTCTATTAAAAATGCAAAATTAGCCAGGCATGGTGGTACACGCCTGTAGTCCCAGCTACTTGGGAGGTTGAGGCAGGAAAATTGCCTGAACCCAGGAGGTGGAGGTTGCAGTGAGCTGAGATCATGCCATTGCACTCCAGCCTGGGCGACAAGAGCGAAACTCCACCTCAAAAAAACAGTTAATGATAAAATAATAAAGCTGTCAGGTTTTACTGCATCTAGCCATTATTCAAGTAGCAAAGTTGCAAGGAGCCGAAGACCCATGGGACATGAACAACTCAGCATTCCGCTGGAGGCTATATGATCAAACAGCAAACTGTTTATCATGAATGCAGGATATGGGCAAATTCACACTGCCCTGCCACCAAAAGGTTTGCTGAAGGACATCACTCCTTGGTGACAGGCTCCTTGAAGCTATCTATTGAGAAATCTAGCGCCTAATGTCCAAAGGATGCAGTCTTGCAAGCCTGCTGTGAACCAAATGGCCGACTATTACCAGACAATCACCCCCCTTCTTGCTATCTCTTTTGCCTAATAAATACGGAGGGCTGTGTAAAGCTCAGGCCCCTTGTCCACTAGAGGCAAGGTGCCCCCTGACCCCTTCTTCTAAATATACTTTTATCTCTTGTCTTTCATTCCCATGTTCCCCCACTTTGTTCAGTCCCCCAGGTACGTGCTGGTTACATAGTGGTGCCTGGACAGGGACTGATAGCTGTAGTGTATCCTCTGTCCTTTTTCCTATCTATTGGAGGAGGAGACTTAGGTAAGACCTTACTCTGTTTCCTCTTTGTTATTTTGGCCCGGTGATATTGGGGCTGAGGGAAGAGGAGGTGGTAAGGCAGGTGACGTTTTCTTCTCCTTCCTCTTTTTAGGATCTTCTGTGTGTAACTGAGCCAGGGCTGCTCAAATTAAAGCCCATAACGTTAAAGATTTTACTGGGACCTGATGCCTTTGCGCCTGATGTTGTTTAAGGTTTCTCCCCACTTGTTCCCAGAGTTCTACGTCTAGCATTCCTTCCTCTGGGAACCATGGGCTTTGTACTCCATTATTGACCACACTAGTTTTTAATTCCTTCAACAACTTAAATTCTTGTGGAGTGTGTTCATGAATAACCTACTGTGGATTATTTGGATCAGGCCTTATGGAAATAGGAAAAGCGCAAGGTCCTAAGGGCTCTCCAGCTATGACAGCAGAGCGTAAAATTCTTTGTATTGGGGTTTCTATTTCTACTACCAAAGGAGGCGGTACAGATGTTTCTGCAATTGGAGGAGGCGGTATAGGCCAATTTTAATCCTCCCTGTCCTGTTTTTTATTTTCAATTCGTGCTGTGGGTGGGACAACAGATTCAGATTTTTATGAACAGCAACAGAATAGGGTGCTCTACACAAAGCTGGACAGGTCATGGAATGCCATTAGATGACTTGTTGCAAAAGGAAATCTGTCAAACAACGCATCCCCTTAAAAGGATTATGCAGACTGCTATGCCTCATCTAACCTTAGATTTTTGCCTAAATCAACAAACAACAAACTCTGCACGCAAGTCAGAAGAAAAAAAAAGCTGCCCCAAGCTTCCTGTGCCTATAGTTTTATGCTAAATTGATTCTGACATTTCAGGCAATTAAAAGTAACTCCAATTAATTCACTCATAATTTTGGCTGATTGCTAATCTAAATGTCCACAATTGATAGGCTAGCCCTATACATCAACGAGGTAAGCACAGAAAGGAGTCATGGTTTTGAGGAATGCCTGTGGGTTTATTCTCCACCATAGCAATGAGATGTCAACTGTGATTGTGCTCTATAAAATATAGAAACTGTAGGTAGTCTAAAGCTGCAGAAGAAACTGCTATTAATATAGAGATAAACCAATTAATCTAATCTACTGAACATCAGTGGTCTGTTAAGCAGTTTCACCAGCGAGGAGACAGACTGGCAATTTTTTTCTCTAAAGAGCTAAATAATGAATATTTTAGGATTTCCAGCCACGTGGTCTCACTTGCAATTACTCAACTCTGTCTGCTTCTGTGTGGCAAAAGCAGCCACAGACGATACAGAAATGAATGTGTACGCTGTGTTCTAATGCAACTATGGGCATTAAAATTTCTTGATTTTCATGTGTAACAAAATACTGTTATTTTGATTTTTTAAAATCCATTTACAAATGTAAAGATCACCCTTAGCCAGGCGCGGTGGCTCACGCCTGTAATCCCAGCTCTTTGGGAGGCTAAGACGGGTGGATCACGAAGTCAGGAGTTCCGAGACCAGCCTGGCCAACACGGTGAAACTCCGTCTCTACTAAAAATACAAAAATTAGCCGGGGGTGGTGGCGTGCGCCTGTAATCCCAGCTACTCAAGAGGCTGAAGCAGGAGAATTGCTTGAATCCAGGAGGCGGAGGTTGCAGTGAGCCACTACACTCCAGCCTGGGTGATAGAGCAAGACTCCATCTCGAAAATAAAAATAAAAATAAATTAAAAAATAAAAAAACCACTTAGCTCACTGGCTAAACAAAATCAGGTAATTGGCCTGTACCTGACAGTCAATTTCTGGTCACTAATGATGACCACATATCCAAATTATAGTAGAGTTACCCAAGAGAGACAAAGATTAGAGATTAGTGTCACGATCCACGTTCTGCCAGCAATAGGTGGCACGAGCTGCTACAGCCCTTCTGCGGGTTTAAAAGGCGGTCGACGTCCCTCAACCTCTTGCTATGCCTGAAAACAACCGAGTAAAAGGCATCCAAAGACTTGAGAACGCAAGGTTTCAGGAAAGCAATCAGGAAGGGCAAAACATGGGGCAGCCACTACACAGCCCCTCCGTCTTAGGGCACAGGTACTAAACGGGTTGTAAGAGACCCAAGTCACATCCTTCAGAAACGTGCTGGCGCGGGCCAAGGCAGACAGGGATTCCACCCCGGCGAAGGCCGCAAACGGTGCGAGGCGGGAAGGCGCAGGCTCCACCTTCCGCCGCCCCCAGATCACCGACAGTGACCCGCGCGCACAGGCAGGCTAGGACCGCGGGCGCTCAAGGCAGACACCCGGCCCGCCGACGTCTCCGCCCCGCCCGCCGGGCCACCCGGAGAGCCCGCTGCCCAGCGCCTGGCAGCGCGGACAACCTCCCTCCGGGCAGTGATGACGGTCCTTCGCGCCGGAGGGCCCAGGGAGGAAAGAGATAAGCAGAAAGACACCAGGGAAGGGCACCACGCTTCGGACCAACCCCAGCCACAACCATTGAGAAGTCGCCGCACCCCGCGGCGCCGACGCACGTTTCCAGCGCTCTTGGGAGACCAGACCCTGAGAGTCTCGCGGGATCTCACTTTTCTCGGCGGCGCAGGGAATGAGACCGATCGCGGGAATTCCACCGGCGCCAGGAGACTGTCTGGTGACCTCGCAGCTCCTCCCACGTCTCGCTGGGCAGCCCGCCTTGCGCATGCGCAGGCGGCAGTGACAAGGCTACGATTCGCGCGACCGGCCGGCGCTATGGGGCTGAGCCGCGTGCGGGCCGTTTTCTTTGACTTGGACAACACTCTCATCGACACGGCCGGGGCGAGCAGGAGAGGCATGTTGGAGGTAACGTCCCCTCCCGCGGCGCTCCTCTGGGCGGGGTCAGTGCGCCCCGCCCCGTCCTGCGCGCTCACCTCCCCTTGACCCCACTTCCACCCCGGCGCCGCGGGCGGCTCTTGTTGGTTGAGACATCTGGAGCGTCCGGGTGCGGAGGTGGCTGGAGGGACGCGGGCCCTGCGGGTCTGCTTTCCCGGGCCTGGCGGCCGCTCGTCACCCAACCTCGAGCCTTGGAGCGGCTGCTCGCAGGTGCCTCAGCGGTCAGGACGCGGAAGGGCTCCGTGACGGCTGCCACGGTGGCGGAGGTGCCCGTGGGCGCCGGAGGCGACAGCAAAGCCGCGAGACCAGGCGCTGGGCCCGCCCCCGGTCAGGCTGTCGGTGTGGAGCTCGACGGAGGGTCGTGTCCCCCACGCGACTTTCGGGGATGCTGGGAGGAGACTTGGTAGAGTTAGCCCCAGTGTTGACCCAACAAGGGACACGGCTGTCAGTACCGAACCTGGACTTAAGCCCTGCTTTAGAGAATTGTCCCCGCAGAACTCCTTCTGGCCTCCCTGGCGGGGTGGTGGTCACCGTGGCTTTCTGAGGTGACACAGCAAAAGCCCGTGCTGCGAGGCAGCAAATGCCCTTTCCGAGGCGCTCCTCCGCGGCACTGCCCCTCTACACGCGCGGAGGCGGTTTCAGACCTTCCCGTGTTCCAGCCCCAGTCCACCCCGGCTTCCCTTTCTCTACCTTTAGCTTCAAGGGGAAAGGGAAGGATTTATCAGATGTGGAAAACCGACTTTCAAAAGCTAATTCATCCAAACCTGAGCGCCCCGTCCTCTTCATGCTTCATCAGTTCGTTTTTGTGTCCCTGGATCTTCCACTACCTCATCCGTTTTCTTTTTAGCTATATTCCAGTCCTGCCGCATATTCATGTTTGCCCCATAGTTTTAAAAAAAGCTTTAAAAAGGATGCCTCCCTTTGGGCTATTCTTCCTGCTCTAGATATTGCCTGTCTCTCTTGACAGCCATGTTTTCCCGGAGAAATCTATACCCGTTATCTCCTTGTCTCTACCTCCTATTTATTACTAAATCCATCGTAATATCGCTTTATCTTCACCGCTAGACTGAAATAGACTTGCTGGGTCACTAGGTAGTCCCAAATTGCTGGAATCCGTAGACATTTTTAAAGTCTGTCTTCATGACTTTACCACACTTTTAACTTGTTGGCCTCCACCTCAGGGGTGCCACCCTGTGCCATATTGCCTCCAGTATCTCTCGCCGCAGATGTTACATATTTACCTGTGTGTTATTAGTAAGCTGAGTCCTGTGCATTTCAATTAAATTATTGCTGTAGGCCAATTCTTGCTGTAGGCCCAGAGTTTGGGCTTTAAAATCAGACATTTGAATATGAATCACAGCTCTCCCAAAACCTAGCTGAAAGTGCCTCAAGGAATTAACCACTTGGAGCCTTATATCTTCATAAAATGTGAATTATATTAGTCCTCAATCACCCTGTAATACTTGGGAAGCCCATGGGTGCAGTGTCCACTCAGCGAATTATAGCACCTTCCACCCTCGTACGCTGTCTGTCCACCACTGCACATTCCCCGTGCATGTCTCAGTTACAGCTGAACTCATCTCTCACCTAGACTGTTGCTGTGGGCTTGTCTCCAGGTTTACCACATCCAGTGTGTCCTCCACATTCTTGCCACAGCAATATTTTTAAAACAAAGACTAAATCGTATGCCTCCCTGGTCTTTACACCCTCACTTATAGTAGTGCTGTATTTTGTTCAGATATTTCTTAATGCATCTGTCAAAGGATATTTCAATTAATTTTGCAGCTCAGGTGCCTACTACTAAATAGTGAGTTTCTTGGGAGGGAACAAGCTGTCTTAATTATCCTCGTTTGACACATGGCAAATGTTGAATAAATGCTGGATGGATGGATCAAATTTTTACTTCGAGACTTGGTTCTATTACTGCCTCCTTTATAATTACAAATCATTGTAAACAATTTATGAATGGGCCGGGCGCGGTGGCTCACGCCTGTAATCCCAGCACTTTGGGAGACCGAGACGGGCGGATCACGTGGTCAGCAGATGGAGACCATCCTGGCTAACACGGTGAAACCCCGTCTCTACTTAAAATACAAAAATTAGCCGGGTGTGTTGGCGGGCACCTGTAGTCCCAGCTAGTCGGGAGGCTGAGCCAGGAGAATGGCGTGAACCCGGGAGCTGGAGCTTGCAGTGAGCCGAGATCGCGCCACTGCACTCCAGCCTAGGCGGCAGAGCCAGACTCCGTCTCTGAAAATAATAATAATAATAATTTATGAATGGAGGAAGAAGGAAAGGTCCAGCCATTTATTGCCTTGGGCTTGGGGAGAAGGGGTCATATACTGACTGTATGTTTCAACTTTAATTTTTTCTAATCACCTAGGGAAGTTATTTTTTTCCTCCCTCTTTAGACCTGTTTTTCATGGTAATTACTCAAGAGGAACTTTTCTACAGAAGCCTGGAGTTTCTCAGTGAACAAAGCAGAAGAGATTTCTGCATTTGTGAATTTACTTCTTAGTGGGTATGGCAGTGAACATAGTAAATATTTACAGGTGTGATAGAAAAAGCAGAGAGGGTAACAAATCAACATTTTAAATAGACTAGGCCTCATCGAGTAGGTGATGTTTGTGCACAGACTTGAAATAAAAATAACAGAAGCGCTGCTTGAATTGGTAGGCTGAGTGCAGGCCTCATGTTTTGAGCATATTTAAAAATTATTAATAGTTTTATTTGGAATTCATCCCCTTCTGTCGTGCTGGATCCGTATTGATTTCAGTAGGGGTAGCACCATGTTCAAGAGGCTGAAGATGAGACCCGGAGCCAGCAAATGAGAAAGGGTTTTTGAGAGATCTTATACACAAGACGGTCCATTGGCGGCGGGCTGGACAGAACTGCAGCCACTTGTAAAAAGAATGCAGTTTACATAGCATTTTCACTTAGCACCCTCCCTGCAGCAACCTCCTCCTGGCTACCTTCATTTAATGGAAAAAAAAAGGGCCTCTATCCCCTCTGCAACCTGAGTTCCGCAGGATGGGATGGGCCATGATTCAGATCTTCCTCATAAATAAGGAATGAATCTCTGGATTGGACACTCCTGGACTCCTTATCTTGGAACCCGAATACACATTCCTCATAGACCACAGGGTCATTCTAAGGGTGTGCATAAGTTAGTGCTGTCAGGTGCACCTGCTGTACGCTTCATATCCAAATGATTAGTATTCAGAATACACTTGTCTTAAAGTGTTGTAAAGTATTAGATGGTACCCACACTAAGCCCTCAAAAAGTCTTTTAAAATCAGTTAGCTAAACTCAAGTATTGATGATACTAAACTTAGTTCTGGGTCTAGGGAGCAGACAGAAGAATAGAATTTTCCTTTTTTGTATACGTTCAGAGAGAGCCTTAAGATAGAGTTTTGAAGTGGATGAAGTTTGAGTTCATATTAGTCTACTAATTGATAGCCCTTCTATCAGAGCAGGGCCCTTTTCTTCAGGCCAGTGAGCACCTGGTGGGCTCTTTATACCAAAACCTTTTTCAGCCCTGCCTTACCAGTCACACACAAAGTATCATCACGCCTCCAAGTTAGAGAGCTTTTTCCTTCACGTCCAATTCAATCAATACTCCCATTTTCAGTGCGGGTGTTGGAGAGTTTGTAATAATGCATACTAATTCAGGGTAGGTGTTAATTTCTGTTTGAACTAATAAATGAATGCTGATAAACTTTTTTCCTAAAGATGTTAATATTGTTAAAATGCTACTTACTGTCCCACACCAACCTGTAATTAGTTGCTGTATGACAAAATGAGGAAGTTAATTGAAGGGATAGGATAGGAAAAGATTTTGAAACTTGGGAGTGGCAAACCATGCCTTTACAAACATCTCCCTTTTAAGGTGAGCAAATCCTGCTTTTTCAGAGCCCCAAGAATGTGCTTAATGAAGTGCCAGTTGAAGTAACAGGAAATTGGGTCTGTATTGGGAGCTCTCTCTTCACTGGTTATGAGCCAGCCCCTATCTGAGCTCAAGCTCTGTGGAGTCCTAGAGGCATGTGTCCTTGCACTGCTGTAGGGTTGCTGAAACTTTGGAGCTCCTGTCAATCATAGCTTAAGAGTCCTTCAACTGATGTTGCCAGCAAAGATGGTGAGATAAACATGGAGATCGAAAAAGCTTTATTTGTTCATAGAAATTTATAAAGCAAAAATTTACAGCGTTTTGCCTCTACCTAAAATTCCTAGGGCTGGTATATTTTTCTTGGGCAGATAAGATTTTTCTTAATGATTACATTTTCTTTTCTTTTTTCTTTTAAAAATTTTTTTTCTCATATGGCCAAGTCTTCTGATACATTTTCTGATTAGCACGAATACCTCAAAAAATATTTTCCTTTCAGCCAGGCACGGTGGCTCACACCTGTAATTCCCAGCACTTTGGAAGGCCAAGGCAGCAGGAGGATTGCCTGAGGCTAGGAGTTAAAGACAATCTTGGGCAATACAGCAAGACCCCTGTCTCTACAAAAAAAATTTGTTAGCTGGGTATGGTGGTGTGCACTTGTAGTCCTAGCTATTTGGGGGACTGAAGGGAGATGAGCCCAGGAGTTTGAGGCCACAGTGAACTATAATCATTCCTCTACTGCATTCCATCCAGCCTGAGTAACAGAGCAAGATCCTGTTTGGGGAAAAGAAAAAAAAAAAAAACACAACCCTTTTCCTTTGTTGTGATTCTTTTACTCTGAGGGAAGAAAAACACATGCGTTTCTCTCTCAGTAGGTGAGTTGAGTTTTTGGTGTGAGTAGCATACTGCTTCTTCCCTAGTCCCGTTACAACAGATATATTTTAACCGTAGCTGGGTGCATTTCAAAGAGCCAGCATTGCCCGGCATGTTTGACTTTCCTCAGGTGCTCACCCGGACACTGGACTTCCAGTGCAGACAGTTCATGAGGCGATCCCAGGATACACGTTAAGGGGTCGGGGAGACAAGAAGGGGAAGGAGTCCAATACGGGTTAGAGCAGCTTAATGAGCAGGTTACTGCTGTGAGCAGCTGGAGATTTCTGGGGGACAGTACACAGAACAGGGTTCAGTTGTGCTCCCCAGGGGGCAAGGAAGCTGTGGTATTTATTCGCCAGTTTCTACCCTACATTTGTTGAGGGCTGCTCCCAGGGCAATACTTTTTAGCCCCATCCTGTGTGTATAGATACCCTGTGTGTGGCCAAGTAAAGCCCACAAGCAGAGAGGCCCATACTTGGAGTGGGAAGCCACTGGTGAGTGAATATAGTGTGTGCCAAGGGGATTTAGGCAGCACTTGCTATAGCATGGGGTTCAAGGCCCTTCACAAACTATCTGCGAACAGGTTCCCCAGTTGCATCTCTTGGCATCTTCCCTCACATGCCTCCATTTGGGCTCAACTCAGCTTCTTGCTTTTTCCACAAAATTTTAAACTCTTGGCCTTTGTTCATTTTGTTCCTCTGTCTGGAATGATTTTCTTCTCTTCCCATACCCACTTTTTCTGCTTGTTTACTCCTTTGTCTCAACGTGACTTCCTCTGCCAGCTACCATGTGGAATGACTTCCATATTATTCCCACAGCTTGTTCAAACTACTGTCATGGCATCTCCCCCACCCTCTGCCCCATGATTTGTAGTGGTTGTATATTATATTCCCCACGAGATAATGCCCCAAGGACAAAGGCCAGTCTCTAGTGCTTAAGACATAGTGCAAAGGCAAGCATGTAGGCTTTGGAAGTAAGCAGGTATGGATGCAGATCCCAGATGGGCGAGTTATTAACAGTTCTGCACTTCCCTGCCTCATTTGGAACATGGAACTGTCTTGCAGGATTGTAGAAAAGTTTAGAAATAATGTATGTAAGTATGTAGTACAATGCTTGCCACATTAGGGGTTTTAGGAAAAGTTAGAAGACAGGCCAAATGGATTAGTGTTATAAAAGCCACATAAAGAGCCTTGGGAACACGGGAGAGGGAGTATTTAACTCAAAAGTACAGAATTGGGGCCGGGCGCAGTGGCTCATGCCTGTAATCCCAGCACTTTGGCAGGCAGAGGCAGGAAGATTACTTGGGGTCAAGAGTTCGAGGCTAGCCTGGCCAACATGGTAAAACCCCGCCTCTACTAAAAATACAAAAATTAGCCAGGCATGGTGGCGGGCACCTATAGTCCCAGCTACGCGGGAGGCTGAAGCAGGAGAATCACTTGAACGCAGGAGGTAGAGGTTGCAGTAAGCTGAGATTGCGCCACCACACTCCAGCCTGGGCGACAGAGCGAGACTGTATCCAAAAACAAAAAAGTACAGAATTGGGCCAGGCACAGTGGCTCACGCCTGTAATCCTAGTAATTTGGAGGCCAAGGCAGGCAGATGACTTGAGGTCAGGAGTTCGAGACCAGCCTGGCCAACATTGTGAAACCCTGTCTCTGCTAAAAATACAAAATTTAACCAGGCGTCATCGTGGGCGCCTGTAATCCCAGCTACTTGGGAGGCTAAAGCAGGAGAATCTCTTAAGCCCGGGAGGTGGAGGTTGCAGTGAGCCGAGCTGGTGCCATTGCACTTCAGCCTAAGCTACAGAATGAGACTGTGTCTCAAAAAAAATAAAAGTGTAGAATTGGATCCCATTATAGGTGATAGTCAATTTAGGTCTTCAAAATGTGAAATGGATGTAGATGAGAAAAGATTAGATGAACAAAGTGTTATTTTTTTTCTGATGATAGTCTAAATAGTGGTTGTCAGAAATTTTAAATGTTTTACCAAAAATAAGTACAAGGATTTTTTTTGTTTTGTTTTGTTTTGTTTTGTTTTTAAGATGAGGTCTCGATATGTTGCCCATGCTGGTCCTGAACTCCTAAACTCAAGTGATCCTGCCACCTTGGCCTTCCAAAGTGCTGGGATTACAGCCACCACGCCCGGCCCAAAAAGCACAAGTTTTATTTTCATGTCTTCATGCCCAGAATGAAAGATGTTGGACTCTAAACTACCAAACGAAGGATTGTTACTAGCTATATATGAAGAAGTTGGTTTTAAAAAATGAGTGAGTTCTAGAGCGGTTGGAAGAGCCTCACTTTGTTGTCTCTAAAAATAAGGCCAATTCCCACCAGAAACAGTGTAGTTAATAGCTGCTTTAAAGCAGAGGAGTGGAGTTGGAATCTCTCAGCCACTTGTAGGATCACAGCTTCCTAGGGCATGACTATTAAAGACATGCAATATGTTAATGGAGTTATTTTCCATTATTTAGGTGATAAAACTCTTACAATCAAAATACCATTATAAAGAAGAAGCTGAAATCATCTGTGATAAAGTTCAAGTTAAACTCAGCAAGGAATGTTTTCATCCTTACAATACATGCATTACTGATTTAAGGACTTCACATTGGGAAGAAGCAATCCAGGAAACAAAAGGTGGTGCAGCCAATAGAAAATTGGCTGAAGAATGTTATTTCCTTTGGAAATCTACACGTTTACAGCATATGACACTAGCAGAAGATGTCAAAGCCATGCTTACTGAACTTCGAAAGGAGGTCCGCCTACTTCTATTAACGAATGGGGACAGACAGACCCAGAGGGAGAAGATTGAGGCTTGTGCCTGTCAGTCCTATTTTGACGCTGTTGTTGTAGGTGGAGAGCAGAGAGAGGAGAAACCAGCACCGTCCATATTTTATTACTGCTGCAATCTTCTTGGAGTAAAACCTGGGGACTGTGTGATGGTCGGTGACACATTAGAAACCGACATCCAAGGAGGCCTCAATGCAGGATTGAAAGCAACAGTCTGGATCAATAAAAATGGAATAGTGCCACTGAAGTCCTCCCCAGTTCCGCATTACATGGTTTCTTCTGTGCTAGAGTTACCTGCTCTCTTACAAAGTATAGACCTCAAAGTCAGTATGTCCACTTAAAGCACATAAAAGGGCATGATTATGAATGTTAGAGTCAATTTGCTGAGTATGAAATAAGAAAAGTTAGGGCACTCCACTTACAATAATCCAGCTCTAAGAATAATTTTACTTATGATTTAATGGCCAATATTTTGAAGGTCTTCCTAACCCTATTGCTTCTAAGTTGTAACAACCAACCATTGAGTGGTACTTATATCTGAAAATTCAGATTGCGTGAATTCAGGTCAGTAGTATAGCCCAGAAAATTTGAGGAAATATATTATTTGTTAGTCTGTAACTGGAGCTTTTTAAAATTATGTTATTAATCTTTTAGTATCTTGGCTGCATAATGCCAAGCAGGATTGCTTTACACATGGATGCACAAATGTAAGGTTTATCTTCTGGCTTAAAAAGAGATATTTTTAAAAAATAGATTTTCTAAAACAGATTTATCAAAGCAAGTGAATCTGGTTAATATGAAATAAGTACTAAGTCACATGCAAATCAAGGTATTTTATAGTGAAATTATTTTGCATATTTTGAAAACATAAACCATAGTTTTTGTCTACTTTGGATATATACTTTCTTTTATGAACCTGATTTTTCTGTATGCCTTTTTTTTTCAGAGGGCAGGGAGCAATTTTTCTATGGCATGTGATAGATTCCTCCAGTTAGAAAAAGCTGTTAAAATCAACACGTGGTGCTCCTTTACCATGACATTTTCTCACCTGTGCACAGTGAGCTGGTAGCTTCCTTTTAGTCTTCACCTCTCAAGGAAATGTTTTTACTGTCTTTTCCCGGACACACAGTGGGGTTGAGGGAGCTAGGCTGTTTTGCTAGAGATAATTGCAAGGCACATGGCACTAAAAGTCATTTTTCTTCTGTGGATCCATAAGAGGAACATTTCCTCAGTGTAGCCTAACCACGCAGCCCCCAATCTGTTCCTTTTTTTTTTTTTGAAATGGGATCTCTGTCGCCCAGGTTGGAGTGCCGTGGCACCATCTCGGCTCACTGCAACCTCTGCCTCCTGAGCTCAAGTGATCCTCCCACATCAGCCTCCCAAGGGTGTATGTGTGACTACAAGCACACACTACCACGCCCGGCTAATTTTTTTTTTTTTTGTAGAGATGGGATTTTGCCATGTTGCCCAGGCTGGTCTCGAATTCCTGGACTCAAGTGATCCTCCCACCTCAGCCTCCTAAAGTACTAGGATTACAGGCATGAGCCACTGTGCCTGGCCCCCTCATCTGATAGAAAATTAGATTTTGCTATGAGCCATTTTCCGAGGGCCAATTTAATACGCGTGTGACTCTTCTTAGAGTTACCATCTGCCTTAAGTTTCCTCTGTTTTTCACATTCTTGGAAATATATCATTGTTTTGCAAATTTCTATATCTAATTCCGGGTTTACCAGGAGCTTAATAATTAATGGCTACATAGCAAGGCATCATCTTGGAACCGGAGAATTTTCTCTGGACTATTAGGCTAGACAGTCTCATGATTATACTAACCAAACCTGGAGTAAAGTGGTTGAAAAAAAAGAAAGCATAAAGGGGCTTATTAAAGTGGTTAATAAATATGATTTAGGTTGGTTTTTGATATGTTTTTCTTCCAGCTGTTATATAAGAAACTACTAATGTAAAATAGTAGGCTGTATGTTGGATGTGTATAGCTATGTCTTCAAGACTAATACTCAGAGAATCAAATTGTAGATTGTACCCATCTGTGAGCCTATTTCTTTAGCCAGTTTTCTGTCTACTGCCAAGAAACAGGATTCTCTGCCCATGCAAATGCCCTTTTGTGTTTACTTTTCGCTCTTGATTTTTAAAAATGTGATTGTGCCCTTGACTGTCCCAAAGTGCTATTGCTATAACAGTGAACGTTTGTGAACAGAGGATGTTTGTAGTTTCAAGTGCAGTACCCATATGACCTTGATCATATTTTAGCTATTTAAAAATTAAGTTGGAGGATTGTGGCAGAAGTAGTCATGTGCGTGATTGCTCTGATAGATTGGTTGGCGTGTGCTGCAGGGGGCTTGTCCTTTTAACTCTCCCACAGGATGGTTGTAGGCAGTGTCACATTCATTATGCTGAGAGTGAAGGTTCATCACTCCTATATCATGGTAGCAAATCTCAGCAAGATAGCTTCTAGGATGTTAAGTGAGCAGTTCTCCAGCAGAAATGATATAGGAGGAAAAAATTGAATAATTGAATTTCCTTGTCTTCACAGTTTGTATTCGACAGAGTACAGTAATGTATTACATTCCATTTGCACCCTTCCTTAGGGAAGAACTTTGTGGTTATCTACCTTCTGAGTGGAATGTTACGCAAAATATTTTAAAATATTGGAATAAACCTATGATTTTATTAATAATATTTTTTGTTTTAGAATAATATTCCTTAAAATTATGAGTGATGTTTTGTCATCTTTATTTTTTTTCAAAATTTCCCTATACACACAAAGCCAGAGGCCCTCCCTAACACTGCTTACAAAGGTGGGCCTAGAACAGACATCAATGGACACTGCACCTGGAATACCAGCACCTAGTGGGGATGTTTGGTTCCATGTGCACCTCCACATACAAGGGCACGAACATCTCAGATCTGGGAGGTCCCAGGACCCAGTGGATGCTCAGTATTGTAGGAAGGCAGGTCTTTACCAAAGTTCTTGGTTTATTGCTTTCAAACTTCTTTGCAACCTTCAGTAAGAAACATTTTCTATCATAACCTCTTTAACACATTTATAATGTTAGATAACACTGTAAATATATATAACTATAAATATAACACATTTATATAAAGATATATAAATAAATATAAATATAACATTTATATTTATAGTATAACACATATTAATATGTGTATGGAATCTAGTTTTATATGTTTAATTTTCATAAAACATTCTTGTTATGTATGATGATATTTTTCATTCCATTCTTTTTTGAATTAGGGAATATATTCATTGTTAAACAGGTACTACTTGTAGTACACAAGTCAAAAAAATAAAAGGGTGAATGGTGAAAAGTCATTCTCATCTCTTTGCTAGGGGCCCACAACCCACTTGCCCTAAAAGCCACTACTGTTTAGTTTTTGTTTTATTTTTAAAAATAGAGACAAGGTCTCACTATGTTGTCCAGGCTGGTCTCAAACTCCTGAGCTCAAGCAGTCCACCTGCCTCGGCCTCCAAAAGTGCTAGGGTTAGAGGCATGAGCCATGTCACCCAGCCAAGGCCAGTGCTGTTACCAGCTTCATGTATACCTGCATATAGAAGTGTATATAAGACTATATAGAATCAGTTGAATTCAGGCAGATTTTTAATTTCTGTATTTCAGCTTAGGAAACAATGTTCTTGCTCAGATAATCTAAGAGTCATGCAGCTTGTGTTTAAGCCATTTGTGTTAGGAACATAATACTTTCATGGTCTCAGCCATGTGCAAGATCTCTGTAGTTCCATTGACTTTCGCATACCACCACCCTGGTGATTCCCTTTGCCTCTTATGTTAAATTTCCTATTTTCTGTGTCCTGTGTATTCCTATTTTGACTTATTCCCTCTTTTTGGTGGCATGCATCCTTGAGTAGGTTCCCTGTAAACGTGTGTAGGAGGTAAAACTTTTGAGATCTGAATGTCTGAAAATGTCTTTATTCTCTTCTCCCATCATTGATAGTTTTAATAGTGTGTATTTCGATAACATTTTTACTAGAAATTTTGAAGGCATTGGTCTGTGGTCTAGCATCCATTTGTATGTGACCACTTTCTCTCTTGTAACTCTTAGAACCTTATTTTCCTCCAGTGGTCCATGATCACATGCCTTGGAGAGGGTGTTGCATCCTCTGTGCTTGGCACGCTGAACCCTTTCAATCAAAATCATATTTTCTTGGTCCTGGGGAATTTAATGACTTCATTGATAATTGCCTCCCTTCGTTATTTTCTGATTTCTCTTTACGATTTCTGATTTTTTTTCGTTTCTCTTATCCCTGTTATTCAGATGTTAGAACTCCTTTACTGACCTTCCACTTTATCTTTTCACTCCCATTTTTCCATCTCTGTTACTCTGTTTCTCCAACTTTACCTTCCAATCCTTCTATGATTTTTTTCCCTCTACTATCATAGCTTTTAAAGATTTCCAAGAGCTTGATTTTTTTTTTTTTTTTTTTTTTTTGAGACGGGGTCTTAACTCGGTCACCCATTGAGGAGTGCGGTAGCACAGTCATGGCTCACTGCAGCCTTTAATTCCTGGGCTCCAGTGATTCTCCCACCTCAGCCTCCAGAGTAGCTGAGACTACAGACACATGCTATGATACCCAGCTCATTTTTTTGTATTTTTTGTAGAGACGGGGCTTCACCATGTTGCCCAGGCTGGTCTCAAACTCCTGGCCTCAAGCAATTCACTCACCTGGGCCTCCCAAAAGTGCTAAAATTACAGGCATGAGCCACCGTGCCCAGCCCCAGTGTATTTTTTAATCACTTGAGTTCAGGTATTCAAGACCAGCCAGCCAACATGGTGAAACCCCATCTACTGTAACAAAAATTAGCTGGGGATGGTGGCACACACTGAAGTCCCAGCTACTTGGAAGGCTGAGGCAGGAGAATCACTTGAACACAGGAGGCAGAGGTTGCAGTGAGCCGAGATCACACCACTGCACTCCAGCCTGGGCAACAGAGTGAGAAAAAAGGGTTTATTTTACTTTAAAAAAAAAAATTAATATATATATATATATATATATATATATATATAAAAAATATAATTAGATCCATGAATAGGTGGCAAGGCCTTAACATATTAGGGGCCCAAGGCTTCCAAAAACTTTTGTTGTTGTTGTTGAGATGGATCTTGCTCTTCCAGGCTGGGCAAGGCGACTTGGCTCCGCAACTTCACCTCCGGTTCAGGCGATTCTCTGCCTCACCAGATGTGCACCACCACGCCCAGCTAATTTTTGTATTTTTAGTAAAGACGGGATTGCACCATGTTAGCCAGGATGATCTCGATCTCTTGACCTCGTGATCCGCCTGCCTCGGCCTCCCAAAGTGCTGGGATTACAGGCCTGAGCCACCACGCCTGTCCCCAAGAGCTTTTTTAAAAAAATTTCTAAATAACATTCTGGGATTTTTGTTTGTTTGTTTTTTGTTTTGTTTTTGAGTGGAGTATCATCTCTGAAAAAAAAATTAAGTTTTAAAAGAATCCACAGCATATACCATTCTAAGTTTCCCTAATCTGTTTATTTGGGTCTGTTCATACTAGAGGCTTTCCTCAAGTGCCCATTAACCCTTGGTTATTTATGATAAAGAGAAGAGAGATGGAAATGCTGATTGGAAGTTCCACACAAGTGCATGGGCCTTCTCAAATCAGAGGTTCTTTTACTGTGGGGTATCTGGATGGGCTGTTAGTTGAGGGATCCCTGAGGTCAGTGTGTTAAAGTCTTTTCTCTTTGTTGGTCTGCTCTCTTAGAGATGAATCTTCAGACTGGAGTGTAGAGGTCTGATGTCAGCATTAGGAGCTGAGTGGGAAGGGTGTGTGTGCATATAGTCACCTGCTCTCTGTTTCTGGTTGCACCTGAGTCCAGCTATGCTTGGTGTTCCCCAGGCTAGAGACCCCTCTGTCTTACCCTCCACAGAGAAGCATCCCAGTGTCTGCTGAGAGAGAACAAGTTGGAGTGGGGACAGGGATCTAGGGGTTCGTTTGTACTTTGAGCACCTTTTTACCCCAGCCTCCTTAATTCAGCTGCTCCTTTCCTCTCCTTCAGGACCACAGCATCTGGGGATGTCAGTGCCCACGTCTTTGGAGGAGACTGCTGCGTACCACATTATTTCTCAGCCTTCCCTTCTGCTGCTCAGGACTCGCTTTCTTTAGTCTGCTAGATCCTTTGCCACTTGTCCATATGCTTTGCAGCTTCCAAACTTGTGTTGTGGTTGACGCCTGTCTTCCTGGTCCTTGTGGGTTTGTGTGTGTATGCTTGTATGTTTGAATTCCTTTACTGTAGTTTTAGCTGAGTTTGGGGTACAAGCTATCAGATGTGTATTTCCATCCACCATCTTGATGTGGAAGTTCTTTTTCCACTTTGTGTTCAGTGTTGGTCAAGACCCATGAAACTGACCGCATGCCCGATAGTCACTACTCACAGTTCAGAAATGCTCATTTGAGGTGGAGATTTACAGCATGCCTGCAGCTTTTTTCTTCTTTTAATTTATTGTTTTGAATTACTAGTTTCCTTTTTCTCTGTGTCCTTGTATGTGACACTCTTTGACATAACCCTTATCGTGATGGGAGTCTACTTGTTGTCCTGTGTTTGTGAACTTTCGCCATTGCTTGGACATAGATGTTTATTGACATGCTTGCACAGTCTGACTGGGTCTTTGGCCAACATAAGCAACTCTATTCCCAAATCACTTCTAAAACAGTTACACTCACTTAGATTTCTTTAAAATTAAAATCCTTACTGGGATACATTAGATTTATACTTTGTTTCTTTTTTTCTTAGATTTATACTTTTAAAAAATTAACTTACTCCTAGCAATAGGACTAAAATTTAGCCAGATAAAACCATAAATTTTTAAAACCAGTCTTCATTCGTATATGACATATATGATAATACAGTTATTTCCACTAGATTTCTTAGAAGATGTCATTGTGATCAGCCTGACCTTCAGATAAGATCTTCAGGCTGGGTGTGGTGGCTCATGCCTGTAATCTCAGCACTTTGGGAGGCTGAGGTGGGAGTATTGCTTGAGCCCAGGAGTTCAAGACCAGCCTAGGCAACAAGGAGAGATACTGTGTCTACACAAAATAAAAAAAATTAGCCAGACATGGTGACGTGTGCCTGTGGTCCCAGCTACACAGGAGCCTGAGGCAGGAAGATTGCTTGACCCCAGGAGGTCGAGGCTGCAGTGAGCTGTCTTTCCACCACTGTATACTGTGTTTTTGTGATTGTCTGCCTGGGTGACAGAGCAAGACTCTGTCTTAAAAAAGAAAGATTTCCAATACTCAATTTTTTTTTTTTTTTCAGAGTCACACTCTGTCGCCCAAGTGGGAGTACAGTGGTGCAATCTTGGCTCACTGCAACCTCTGCCTTCCTGGTTTAAGCAAGTCTTCTGCCTCAGCCTCCAAAGTAGCTGGGATTACAGGTGCCTGCCACCACGCCTGGCTAATTTTTCTATTTTTAGTAAAGATGGGGTTTCCCCATGTTGGCCAGGCTGGTCTCGAATTCCTGACCTCAAGTGATCCATCTGCCTTGGCCTCCCAAAATGCTGGTATTACAGGTGTGAGCCACTGTGCCTGGCCAATACTCAGATTTTAAAAGTCATGGAAGATAGCCAGGCATGGTGGCTCACACCTGTAATCTCAGCACTTTGGGAGGCTGAGACGGGAGGATCGCTTAAACCCAAAAAGTAAAAAAAACTAAATTTTTTTAAAAAGTCACAGAAGATAAAATGGTTTTAACCACCAGACAATTAAAGAAATAATACTCAAAATAGTTCCTGTTTAAAATTACATTTTTTAATGCTTAAAGGAATTATATTGACCATTTTATTGAAGCTTAGAGGTTAAGCAAATCAGCCAATTTGGACTCTCAGATATGTGTCCTCAGCCCACGTGGCATCTCTGTGTAGATATCTAATAGACATTACCAAAATAACTCCTCTGCAACCAAACTCCTGGATTTCTTTCAAAAATCTGCTCTTCCTGCTGTCTTCCACATCTCAGTAATGGCAATGCCACTTTTTTTTCAGGATATGGCTATATCTTGCACTTAAGAATATTCCTGGCCCATGGTAGGCACTCAGTGAATATCTGTTGAATGAAGCAGTTGTTGGCTATTTCTATGAAAATTAATTAAAATTAAACAAATTTTAACAACAAAGGGCAACTCATCAACTCGTTTTTGTTAAAATTTTGCTTTTCCTTCCTTTCACATGCGGATTTGTCCTTTGCACCATGATAAAGCAGAACAGGAATTCTGTGTTGAGGACTGCAGTGATGATGCTAGTTCACTGCCTGTAATGTGCCTGTTTCCAAGCACAAGCTAATAACCTGTACCACACTGTTGAGCTGATACAGAATGACAGTTGATGGAATGGTCACAAATATCCATTTATTTGACATACGTATTTAATGAAGAAAATCTTTCTTGAGTACATTTACAAACTCCAGCACTGACTGTCATTATGATGGAAAATATTCATGTTCTGTTCCTTTTTTTTTTTTTTTTTTGAGGCAAGGTCTCACTTTGTCACCCTGGGGTGCAGTGGTACGAACATGGCTCACTGTAGCCTCGCCTCCCAGGCTCAAGCAATACTTTCACCGCAGCTTTCCGAGTAGCTGGGACTATAGGCGAGCGCCATCATGCCCAGCTAATTTTTGTATTTTTTGTAGAGACGAGGTTTTGCCATGTTGACCAGGCTGGTCTCAAACTCCT
This sequence comes from Hylobates moloch, assembly GCF_009828535.3. Classification (NCBI taxonomy): domain Eukaryota; kingdom Metazoa; phylum Chordata; class Mammalia; order Primates; family Hylobatidae; genus Hylobates; species Hylobates moloch. Next base: position 35,711,642 of record NW_026652296.1, read on the forward strand.
GAGCTCAAGGGATATGCCCACCTTGGTCTCCCAAAAGTGCTGGGATTACAGGCATGAGCCACCGTGCCCAGCCAGAAAATATTCTTAATACAGTTTGAAATATGCCTTTACTTGGAAGGGCTTTTTTTAAAAAAGGATGCTGTAGGCTATTTACTGAATACAGTGCTGAAAGCATCTATCACACAACGGAAAAAATGACAAAAGTAGCTGGAGTCAGTAGAAAAGGGACTAGAAGACAGCAATAGAAAATCAATTACTTATTGGGCGAGGCATGGTGGCTCATGCCTGTAATCCCAGCACTTTGGAAGGCTGTGATGGGAGCATCACCTGAGGACAGCGGTTTGAGACCAGCCTCGTCAACATAGCGAGACCCCCATCTCTTAAAAAAAAAAAGAAAGAAAAAATCAATTATTGTTTCAGTAATCTATTGCTGAAAAAAATACACCCCAAAAGTAAGTGTATTAAAACAACAAAATCACTTATTGTGGCATCACCTGGAGTACTGGCTTGTCTGAACTATCCAAAATGGCCTCACTCACATGGCTGGCAGTTCATTCCGGCTGTTGACATGGGTCAACATGGATGATTACACAGGATGGCTGGAACAACTGGACCGCTCTCCATGTGGTCCAAGAGCCTCTCCATGGGACTAGCTTAGGTTTCCTCTCAACATGGTGGCGGGGCTCCAATAAGGAACATTCCAAGTGGGCAACCCCCCACTTCAATATTTTGAAGCCTCAGTTTGCATCATGCTTTCTAATATCTTTTAGCAAGAGCTACTCAAATAAACTATTACAGTTGTGAATGAGGTAGGTACTGCTTTTTTTACATAATTGGGCAGGGAACAGTCCCAAGAGAGACAAGAGGTGAGGTAAAGATAAGAAGGGAAATGTTCCCTCAAAGTGAACAAGCAAGAGGCATTCTGGTACATCCTGAGATATCTATTATTTATGTCTCCACTGATATTTATGATAATGAAATAAACCACTGAGCTCGTGTTCTTGTCTAGAAGAACAGCTGCTACATTTGATGTACTCAACCACTAGCTCTACAGTTCAGTTACTTTTTTTTTTTTTTAAGACGGAATCTCACCCTATCACCCAGGGTGGAGTGCAGTGGTGTGAACATGGGTCCAGGCAACCTAGACCTCCCTGGCTCAAGTGTCCTCCCACCTCAACCTCCCAAGAAGCTGGCACTGCAGGTGTGCACCACTGCTTCTGGCTGATTTGTGTATTTTTTGTAGAGACAGCGCTTTGGCACGTTGCCCAGGCTAATCTCTTTTTTTTTTTTTTTTTATTTAGGTTTTAGGGTACATGTGCACAATGTGCAGGTTTGTTACATATGTATCTATGTGCCATGTTGTTTTGCTGCACCCATTAACTCGTCATTTAGCATTAGGTATATCTCCTAATGCTGTCCCTCCCCCCTCCCCCCACCCAACAACAGTCCCCGGAGTGTGATGTTCCCCTTCCTGTGTCCATGAGTTCTCATTGTTCAATTCCCACCTATGAGTGAGAACATGCGGTGTTTGGTTTTTTGTCCTTGCGATAGTTTACTGAGAATGATGTTTTCCAGTTTCATCCATGTCCCTACAAAGGACATGAACTCATCATTTTTTATGGCTGCATAGTATTCCATGGTATATATGTGCCACAATTTCTTAATCCAGTCTATCGTTGTTGGACATTTGGGTTGGTTCCAACTCGTTGCTATTGTGAATAGTGCTGCAATAAACATACGTGTGCATGTGTCTTTATAGCAGCATGATTTATAGTCCTTTGGGTATATACCCAGTAATGGAACGGCTGGGTCAAATGGTATTCCTAGTTCTAGATCCCTGAGGAATCGCCACACTGATTTCCACAATGGTTGAACTAGTTTACAGTCCCACCAACAGTGTAAAAGTGTTCCTATTTCTCCACATCCTCTCCAGCACCTGTTGTTTCCTGACTTTTTAATGATGGCCATTCTAACTGGTGTGAGATGGCATCTCACTGTGGTTTTGATTTGTATTTCTCTGATGACCAGTGATGTTGAGCATTTCTTCATGTGTTTTTTGGCTGCATAAATGTCTTCTTTTGAGAAGTGTCTGTTCATGTCCTTCGCCCACATTTTGATGGGGTTGTTTGTTTTTTTCTTGTAAATTTGTTTGAGTTCATTGTAGATTCTGGATATTAGCCCTTTGTCAGATGAGTAGGTTGCAAAAATTTTCTCCCATTCTGTAGGTTGCCTGTTCACTCCGATGGTAGTTTCTTTTGCTGTGCAGAAGCTCTTTAGTTTAATTAGATCCCATTTGTCAATTTTGGCTTTTGTTGCCATTGCTTTTGGTGTTTTAGACATGAAGTCCTTGCCCACGCCTATGTCCTGAATGGTATTGCCTAGGTTGTCTTGTAGGATTTTAATGGTTTTAGGTCTAACATTTAAGTCTTTAATCCATCTTGAATTAATTTTTGTATAAGGTGTAAGGAAGGGATCCAGTTTCAGCTTTCTACATATGGCTAGCCAGTTTTCCCAGCACCATTTATTAAATAGGGAATCCTTTCCCCATTTCTTGTTTTTGTCAGGTTTGTCAAAGATCAGATAGTCGTAGATAAGCGGCATCATTTCTGAGGGCTCTGTTCTGTTCCATTGATCTATGTCTCTGTTGTGGTACCAGTACCATGCTGTTTTGGTTCCTGTAGCCTTGTAGTATAGTTTAAAGTCAGGTAGCGTGATGCCTCCAGCTTTGTTCTTTTGGCTTAGGATTGACTTGGCGATGCGGGCTCTTTTTGGTTCCATATGAACTTTAAAGTAGTTTTTTCCAATTCTGTGAAGAAAGTCATTGGTAGCTTGATGGGGATGGCATTGAATCTATAAATTACCTTGGGCAGTATGGCCGTTTTCACGATATTGATTCTTCCAACCCATGAGCATGGAATGTTCTTCCATTTGTTTGTATCCTCTTTTATTTCATTGAGCAGTGGTTTGTAGTTCTCCTTGAAGAGGTCCTTCACATCCTTTGTAAGTTGGATTCCTAGGTATTTTATTCTCTTTGAAGCAATTGTGAATGGGAGTTCACTCATGATTTGGCTCTCTGTTTGTCTATGATTGGTGTACAAGAATGCTTGTGATTTTTGTACATTGATTTTGTATCCTGAGACTTTGCTGAAGTTGCTAATCAGCTTAAGGAGATTTTGGGCTGAGACAATGGGGTTTTCTAGATATACAATCATGTCATCTGCAAACAGGGACAATTTGACTTCCTCTTTTCCTTATTGAATACCCTTTATTTCCTTCTTCTGCCTGATTGCTCTGGGCAGAACTTCCAGCACTATGTTGAATAGGAGTGGTGAGAGAGGGCATCCCTGTCTTGTGCCAGTTTTCAAAGGGAATGCTTCCAGTTTTTGCCCATTCAGTATGATATTGGCTGTGGGTTTGTCATACATAGCTCTTATTATTTTGAGATACGTCCCATCAATACCTAATTTATTGAGAGTTTTTAGCATGAAGGTTGTTGAATTTTGTCAAAGGCCTTTTCTGCGTCTATTGAGATAATCATGTGGTTTTTGTCTTTGGTTCTGTTTATATGCTGGATTACATTTATTGATTTGCGTATGTTGAACCAGCCTTGCATCCCAGGGATGAAGCCCACTTGATCATGGTGGATAAGCTTTTTGATGTGCTGCTGGATTCGGTTTGCCAGTATTTTATTGAGGATTTTTGCATCGATGTTCATCAAGGATATTGGTCTGAAATTCTCTTTTTTGGTTATGTCTCTGCCAGGCTTTGGTATCAGCACAATGCTGGCTTCATAAAATGTGTTAGGGAGGATTCCCTCTCTTTCTATCGATTGGAATAGTTTCAGAAGGAATGGTACCAGTTCCTCCTTGTACCTCTGGTAGAATTCGGCTGTGAATCCATCAGGTCCTGGACTCTTTTTGGTTGGTAAGCTATTGATTATTGCCCCAATTTCAGAACCTGTTATTGGTCTATTCAGAGATTCAACTTCTTCCTGGTTTAGTCTTGGGAGGGTGTATTTGTCGAGGAATTTATCCATTTCTTCTAGATTTTCTAGTTTATTTGCATAGAGGTGTTTGTAGTATTCTCTGATGGTAGATTGTATTTCTGTGGGATCGATGGTGATATCCCCTTTTTCATTTTTTATCGCATCTATTTGATTCTTCTCTCTTTTCTTCTTTGTTAGTCTTGCTAGTGGTCTATCAATTTTGTTGATCTTTTCAAAAAAACCAGCTCCTGGATTCATTAACTTTTTGAAGGGTTTTTTATGTCTCTATTTCCTTCAGTTCTGCTCTGATTTTAGTTATTTCTAGCCTTCTGCTAGCTTTTGAATGTGTTTGCTCTTGCTTTTCTAGTTCTTTTAATTGTGATGTTAGGGTGTCAATTTTGGATCTTTCCTGCTTTCTCTTGTGGGCATTTAGTGCTATAAATTTCCCTCTACACACTGCTTTGAATGTGTCCCAGAGATTCTGGTACGTTGTGTCTTTGTTCTCGTTGGTTTCAAAGAACATCTTTATTTCTTTCTTCATTTCATTATGTACCCAATAGTCACTCAGGAGCAGGTTGTTCAGTTTCCATGTAGTTGAGCGGTTTTGAGTGAGTTTCTTAATCCTGAGTTCTAGTTTGATTGCACTGTGGTCTGAGAGACAGTTTGTTATAATTTCTGTTCTTTTACATTTGCTGAGGAGAGCTTTACTTCCAACTATGTGGTCAATTTTGGAATAGGTGTGGTGTGGTGCTGAAAAAAATGTATATTCTGTTGATTTGGGGTGGAGAGTTCTGTAGACGTCTATTAGGTCCACTTTGTGCAGAGCTGAGTTCAATTCCTGGATATCCTTGTTAACTTTCTGTCTCGTTGATCTGTCTAATGTTGACAGTGGGGTGTTAAAATCTCCCATTATTATTGTGTGGGAGTTTAAGTCCCTTTGTAGGTCACTCAGGACTTGCTTTATTAATCTGGATGCTCCTGTGTTGGGTGCATATATATTTAGGATAGTTAGCTCTTCTTGTTGCATTGATCCCTTTACCATTATGTAATGGCTTTCTTTATCTCTTTTGATCTTTGTTGGTTTAAAGTCTATTTTATCAGAGACTAGGATTGCAACCCCTGCCTTTTTTTGCTTTCCATTTGCTTGATACATCTTCCTCCATCCTTTTATTTTGAGTATATGTGTGTCTCTGCACGTGAGATGGGTTTCCTGAATACAGAACACTGATGGGTCCTGACTCCTTATCCAGTTTGCCAGTCTGTGTCTTTTAATTGGAGCATTTAGCCCATTTACATTTAAAGTTAATGTTGTTATGTGTGAATCTGATCCTGTCATTATGATGTTAGTTGGTTATTTTGCTCGTTAGTTGATGCAGTTTCTTCCTAGCCTCAATGGTCTTTACATTTTGGCATGTTTTTGCAGGGGGTGGTACCGGTTGTTCCTTTCCATGTTTAGTGCTTCCTTCAGGAGCTCTTTTAGGGCAGGCCTGGTGGTGACAAAATCACTCAGCGTTTGCTTGTCTGTAAAGTATTTTATTTCTCCTTCACTTATGAAGCTTAGTTTGGCAGGATAGGAAATTCTGGGTTGAAAATTCTTTTCTTTAAGAATGTTGAATATCGGCCCCCACTCTCTTCTGGCTTGTAGAGTTTCTGCTGAGAGATCAGCTGTTAGTCTGATGGGCTTCCCTTTGTGGGTAACCTGACCTTTCTCTCTGGCTGCCCTTAACATTTTTTCCTTTATTTCAACTTTGGTGAATCTCACAATTATGTGTCTTGGAGTTGCTCTTCTCGAGGAGTATCTCTGTGGCGTTCTCTGTATTTCCTGAATCTGAATGTTGGCCTGCCTTGCCAGATTGGGGAAGTTCTCCTGGATAATATCTTGCAGAGTGTTTTCCAACTTGGTTCCATTCTCCCCGTCATTTTCAGGTACACCAATCAGACGTAGGTTTGGTCTTTTCACATAGTCCCAAATTTCTTGGAGGCTTTGTTCATTTCTTTTTATTCTTTTTTCTCTAAACTTCCCTTCTCGCTTCATTTCATTCATTTCATCTTCCATCAGCAATACCCTTTCTTCCAGTTGATCGCATCGGCTGCCAAGGCTTCTGCAATCTTCGCGTAGTTCTCGAAACTTGGCTTTCAGCTCCATCAGCTCCTTTAAGCCCTTCTCTCCATTGGTTATTCTAGTTATCCATTCGTCTAATTTTTTTTCAAAGTTTTTAACTTCTTTGCTATTGTTTTGAATTTCCTCCCATAGCTCGGAGTAGTTTGATCGTCTGAAGCCTTCTTCTCTCAACTCGTCAAAGTCATTCTCCATCCAGCTTTGTTCCGTTGTTGGTGAGGAACTGCGTTCCTTTGGAGGAGGAGAGGTGCTCTGCTTTTTAGAGTTCCCAGTTTTTCTGCTCTGTTTTTTCCCTATCTTTGTGGTTTTATCTACTTTTGGTCTTTGAAGATGGTGATGTACAGATGGGTTTTTGGTGTGGATGTCCTTTCTGTTTGTTAGTTTTCCTTCTACCCGACAGGACCCTCAGCTGCAGGTCTGTTGGAGTTTACTAGAGGTCCACTCCAGACACTGTTTGGCTGGGTGTGAGCAGCGGTGGCTGCAGAACAGCGGATTTTTGTGAGACCACAAATTCAGCTGTCTGATAGTTCCTCTGGAAGTCTTGTCTCAGAGGAGTACCCGGCTGAGTGAGGTGTCAGTCTGTCCCTACTGAGGGATGCCTCCCAGTTAGGCTGCTCAGGGGTCAGGGACCCACTTTAGGAGGCAGTCTGTCCGTTCTCAGATCTCCAGCTGCATGCTGGGAGAACCACTACTCTCTTCAAAGCTGTCAGTCAGACAGGGACATTTAAGTCTGCAGAGGTTCCTGCTGAATTTTTGTTTGTCTGTGCCCTGCTCCCAGAGGTGGAGCCTACAGAGGCAGGCAGGCCTCCTTGAGCTGTGGTGGGCTCCACCCAGTTCGAGCTTCCTGGCTGCTTTGTTTACCTAAGCAAGCCTGGGCAATGGCGGGCGCCCCTCCCCCAGCTTCGCTGCCACCTTGCAGTTTGATCTCAGACTGCTGTGCTAGCAATCAGCGAGACTCCGTGGGCATAGGACCCTCCGAGTCAGGTGCGGGACACAATCTCCTAGTGTGCCGTTTTCCAGGCCCATTGGAAAAGCACAGTATTAGGGTGGGACTGACCCGATTTTCCAAGTGCCGTCTGTTACTCGTTTCTTTGACGAGGAAAGGGAACTCCCTGACCCCTTGCACTTCCCGAGTGAGGCAATGCCTCACCCTGCTTTGGCTCAAGCACAGTGCGCTTCACCGACTGTCCTGCACCCACTGTTTGGCACTCCCTAGTGAGATGAAACCAGTACCTCAAACAGAAATGCAGAAATCACCCGTCTTCTGTGTCGCTCAGGCTGGGAGCTGTAGACCAGAGCTGTTCCTATTCGGCCATCTTGGCTCTACTGCCCAGGCTAATCTCAAACTCCTGGCTTCAAACGATCCTCCTGCCTCAGCCTCCCAAAGTTCTGGGATTACAGGTGAGAGTGTGAGCCACCAAACCTGGCCTCATGACTTCTTTTTTTTTTTTGAGACGGAGTTTCACTCTGTCGCCAGGCTGGAGTGCAATGGCGAGATCTTGGCTCACTGCAACCTCTGCCTCCCGGGTTCAAGCGATTCTCCTGCCTCAGCCTCCTGAGTAGCTGGGACTACAGGTGTGCACCACCACGCCCAGCTAATTTTTGTGTTTTTAGTAGAGATGGGCTTTCATCATGTTGGCCAGGATGGTCTCAATCTCTTGACCTCATGATCCGCCTACCTCAGCCTCCCAAAGTGCTGGGATTACAGGCGTGAGCCACCATGCCCAGCCCTCATTACTTCATTTTATACCAGTGATTTTTATTTGAGTCGCTGCTAAATCGAGAAATCTAGGAAAAGTTATGGACCTTCTTCCACCCAAAATTAATCTATTCACATAACCAAACATTTACATATTATTTTAGGGGTCCACCAAATTCCCCTTAACCCCCCACAAGTCCATCCATAGACACCTCTATGAAACACAACCCTAGTTTATTCCTTGGTGTCTACCACCTTGTTACACTTGCCAAGTTCTTAATAATTAGGGATGTCTGTGTCATCTTTTTGTACGTCTCCCAAGCCTGAAATGTGTGCTTAAAAATGTAATAAATTAAATAATAAAATACACTTTGAAAACGACACAGGCAGTGCTTTACTAAGTGTCCAACAGATGCCACTAAAATGAGATATTGACGCTGCTCCTCCAGAAAGAGCTGTTTTGTTTCTGGGAATTCCTGAGCAAGCCCCTCCCTCTGGGAAGGATGAACACAGCTCAGATGCTAAGTACATACTGAGGCCAGCATCCGTCCACGGGTTTTTTGTGTGGGTAAGTTTTTTGTTTGTTTATTTTTTTGAGACAGAGTGTTGCTCTGTCACCCAGGCTGGAGTGCAATGGTGTGATCTCTGCTCATTGCAACCTCCGCCTCCTGGGTTCCAGCAATTCTCCTGCCTCAGCCTCCTGAGTAGAGTAGCTGATATTATAGGCGCCTGCCATCACGCCCAGCTAATTTTTTATTTTTAGCAGAGATGGGGTTTCATCATGTTTGCCAGGCTGGTCTCGAACTCCTGACCTCAAGTGATTTGCCCGCCTCGGCCTCCCAAAGTGCTGGGATTACAGGCATGAGCCACTGTACCCGGCTGAGTTTTTTTGACTAAAAATGTTAGTGTCCACAGTGTTTTTAACGTTTTCTAAAACCTTCACTGCAATGAGGAAAGCGAAGTCCAGACTGGTGAAACAACTGGCACACGTTCCTGCCGTGGTGGATCGGTGCTGCCGGCCCTGCTCCCTCCTGGTCTGCCAAATGCTATGCTTGCACCCATGGGAACTCCCCAGGCAGCATTAGATACTGTGGCAGGTATTTAAATTTTGAGGGTCACATTTGGAACACCAGATATAAAAACTAGAGAACAATGTACTAGATACACGAGTGTAACCAGTGTGCTGGACAAGGATGCCATGAGGCACCGTGGCTCACGCCTGTAATCCCAGCACTTTGGGAGGCACTTTGGCAGGCGCATCACCTGGCATCAGGAGTTTGAGACAAGCTTGGCCAACATGGTGAAACCTCATCTCTACTAAAAATACAAAATTATAGGTGTGGTGGCACATGCCTATAATCTTAGCTACGCAAGAGGCTGGGGCAGGAGAATCATTTGAACCTGGGAGGCGGAGGTTGTAGTGAGCTGAGAACTTGCCACTGCACTCCAGCCTGGGCGACAGAGCAAGACTCTGTCTCTAAATAAATAAACAAACTACTGGAATTTAGTGGAAGTGAACTTTTTGGTCACCTGCTATCCCTTTCACATCTACTCAGAGTGGGAAGTTTTCTCCTGGCAGTGGACTGAAGGGAGATGTGGACACCAGCCTTTTCTGCTCAGTCCTAGGAAATCGTCCTGTGATGACTTGACGTAACAAGCACCATCCTGGTGCAGACCCATGGAGGGTTCAGCCCAGTGGAGGCGGCCACAATTCAGGATTTGCTCCAAGGAAAACTGACTGCACCTGCCTGCCCCCCAAGGCCTGCCTGACTCAGCCACCCTGTGGGGGTGTGGGATGGTTGGCGTCTTTCTTCCACGCTCATTTCCTCTTTGCAAGTTGGGGGTGAGGTGGGAGGCTGGGCAGGGAAGTAAGTTCTCGCTTGGGACTTCCTCACCAAAGCCTGGTTTTGTCTTGAGTTGGCTCTAAAGCCTCCAGGCCCAACCTGCCTCCCATTGGGCACTTTCAGGGGCTCCCATTGGGCACTTTCAGGGGCTCTTGTTTTCTGTTTTTTTCTTTGCCCGGCTGACACCTTGATTTCCTTTTTTTTTTTTTTTTTGGAAATGGGGTCTCACTATGTTGCCCAAGCTGGTCTTGAGCTCCTGGCCTCAAGTGATCCTCCTGTATTGGCCTCCCAAGGAGCTGGAAGTACGTGCATGAGCTATTAGGCTGGGCTTCAGGGGCTCTTTAAAGACTTCTGGCAAACCCCCTCCAGCTGCAGCTTAGCTTGTGCTTCTCCAGTGGGCTGTCTTCTGGCCCTAGGTCTCAGGCAGGCCCCTCCACCACTGGTTCTCACCACTGGCCTCCCCTTTGTCTTCTGGAAGGGACCGCAGGTCAGCCTCTCTCCCATGTCCCTGCCCCTTATCAGTGAGAATGGAGTTACATCCCACCCACATCCTTCACACCCCCTACCACCCCTGCCATAGGCCCCTTGAACTTTCATGCTTTCTGCAGAAAAGGCATGCCAACCTCTCTCTGGATTTCACCACTGGGTCGTCCCATTCTCCGGGTTCGGGTGAAGGAAGGAGTTCCTCTCTCACCCCCTGAGAGAACAGCAGCTGCAGGCTGCAGTAGCTTTCTCTCCAAAGAAATCCTGTAAATTCCCTTCCTCTTCCATCTGCCCTTTCTCCACTGCAATATTCTTGAAATAGGTAAGGGACTTCAAAAGTCAGGAAACAAGTTGTTGACTGATTGATTTGAAAACTCCTCCAACAAGTGTCACACTAACTGGTGCCTGATGTCTACTGGCTTAGGTCAAAGTTTCCATTCTGAGGCTGCGTCTGTGAGATCCGCCAGAGCACGTGTGTCCTGTGATCCGCCAGAGCACATGTGTCCTGTGATCTGCCAGAGCACGTGTGTCCTGTGAGATCCGCCAGAGCACGTGTGTCCTGTGGCCAGAGCACGTGTGTCCTGTGATCCGCCAGAGCACGTGTGTCCTGTGATCCGCCAGAGCACGTGTGTCCTGTGTGATCCGCCAGAGCACGTGTGTCCTGTGTGGTCCGCCAGAGCACGTGTGTCCTGTGATCCGCCAGAGCACGTGTGTCCTGTGATCCACCAGAGCACATGTGCCTGAATTGCAATTCCTTGCCATTCCTGAATTAACCCTTTGTTTTGGAGGAGAAAAAGTTCCAATTTTGATACCCTGGTACGTAAGCAAGAAGGAATATGGTACAATATAGATGAACACCTCCTGAAACAAAGTCTCATAAAGGAGCTACTGTGCAGTGGCTTGACTGGGGATATGAATCTAAGCTGAGGATTGAAGGAAATGAAACATTTGATTGGGGCAAAGAAGGGAGAGAATTCATTCAGTTCAACACAAGCGTAGAGGGCTCCTCCTGAGTGCCAGGCGCTGAGTACCAAGCAACCAGGAGTTTACGATCTCCACAGAGGGATCTGAGTAGGGAGTGAGAAGTGAAATTTAGACAGGTAGGATGGACCGTCAAAAGTGGGCTGTGGACATAGGCCTGGAGTCAGAGAACACTGTCCTCTGCATTTTAGGAAGGTGGGGAAGCCTGTGTGCATGTGTCTGTGGGTCTGTGTGGAACGCGATGTGCAGTGCGGAGGTGTGTGAATAGTGAAGGCAAAGGAGGGTGTATGGAGAGGTGTGTGTGAGATAGTTGTGTGCGTGTATGTAGGTGCATGGAGAGGTGTGTGTGAGACGTGTATGTGTGTGGAAAGGTGTGTGTGAGATGGTCGTGTGTATATGTAGGTGTGTGGAGAAGTGTGTGTGAGATGGTTGTGTGTGTGTATGTAGGTGTGTGGAGGGGTGTGTGTGAGATGGAGAGGTTGTGTATGTGTATGTAGGTGTGTGGAGAGGTGTATGTGTGAGATGGTTGTGTGTGTGTATGTAGGTGTGTGGAGAGGTATGTGTGAGATGGAGAGGTTGTGTGCATGTAGGTATGTGGAGAGGTGTGTGTGAGATGGTTGTGTGCGTGTATGTAGGTGCGTGGAGAGGTGTGTGTGTGAGATGGTTGTGTGTGTTTGTAGGTGTGTGGAGAAGTGTGTGAGATGGTTGTGTGCGTGTATGTAGAAGGGTGGAGAGGTGTGTGTGTGACATGGTTGTGTGCATGTATGTAGAAGTGGCGCATATATATGTACATCGGGAGGCCCTGTGTGCGGAGTGTGAGTGGCAGGTTTAGAGTGCAGGTGTGTGTGTGGGGAGTGCAGGTGTGTGCATGTGTGTATGTGGGTAGTGGGGGATGTGTATGTGGTGGTATGTTTAGTAGCATTGAGTGGGTGTGTGTGTATCATGCTGTGTTTGTATAGCACAGCTGTGTGTAGTAGAGTTGTATGAATGTCTGGGGTACTGTGGTGTGGGACTGTGTGTGTGTGAGTAGTCTATGTGTTGAGTGATGCAGTATATGTGTGAAGTGTGTACAGTGGGTGCTTATTAGTGGGGTGTGTGTGATTAACAAGTGCCATGAGTAGAGACTGGTGTATGTAGTGGCAGGCATTTAGTGGAATTATGCGTGAGTGGTGGAGTATGTAGTAGTGGGTTCTATGTGTGTAGGGGTGTATAGTAGTATGTTTTTAGTAACATGTATTTGTAAGAAGTGGGGAGTGTGTGAGTGGTGGGTATGTGTGCTGAGTGGGGTGTCTGTAGAGTGGGATTGTGTGTAGGGGGTGTGCATGTCACATTGGGTGTATCTAGAAGGGGTGTGTGTGCTTAGTGGGTGTAGTAGTGAGGTTGTGATGAATGTGAGTTATATAGTTGTGTTTGTGTACCTTGTGTGTGTGAGAGTGGTATGTGTGGCAGTGTTGTGTTAGGGGTATGTGTGTGTGTAGTGGTTACTGAATAAGAACTATGTGAAGGACAGATGCTTTCTTTATTGAATTAAAACATGCCTGGGTGAGAGAGAGACAGAGCAGCAGAGAGACAGAGGCAGAGACAGACAGGGAGACAGAGACAGAGGCAGAGACACAGAGACAGGGAAAGACAGAGACAGTGGCAGAGAGGCAGACAGAGTCAGAGACAGAGAAGCAGAGAGGGATGAAGAGAGACACAGAGAGGCCTGGAATGTCCTGTGTGATGCCAGCCAGGGGTGCCTGTTGTCTCTCCTGCAGTCAATTCCTCTAAAGCCCCAGCCTCCTTCCTAGAGAACCTATCCTTGGCCTCTTCTCAGACTGAACTTCTCCAGTGAGTGGGCAGCCGCCTCCAACTGAGCCCAACTGTGCAGGGCAGGTTCTTCTGGGAATTCGGGACTCACAGGCTCTGGTTTGGGAGTGCCTACAGGGTCCAGGCCAGCCTGTAGGCGAGCCACGCAGGCTGGGGGAGGGCACAGAAGTGGTGTGGGCTGTGGCAGACCCACGAGGGGATGACCCAGAGGATGCCTGGGCACCAGGCCAAGCCAATCGGGTCTGCAGGCAATACCGCGGGGCTCCTGGTCTGTGCGCTCTTCTGTTGCCTGAACTCTTGAAAGGGCAAGTGAGGTAAAGCCATGGTCACAGAGAAAGGGAGTCTATGGAGACAGAAGAGTAAGTGGGTCTGCAAGGCAAGGGAGAGGGAGGGACCTGTGGGTCAGGATAGGTACAGTGGACTGAAATGTGTCCCTCCAAAACTCGTGTGCTGAAGCCCCAACCCCTAATGTCACTGTGTCTGGACATGGGGTCTTTAAGAAGGTAAATAAGGATAAACGAGGTCCTAAGGGTGAAGCCCCAGTCCAATAGGAATGGTGTCCTTATAGGAAGAAGAAGGGATGCCAGGGATGGGCGTGCACAGAGAAAGCAGAGAAAGGACCAAGTGGGGAAAGGGTGAGAAGTCAGCCATCCGCAAGCCAAGGAGAGAGGGTCAGAGAAACCTTGATTTTGAGTGCTCACACCTCGATCTTGAACTCCCAGCCTCCAGCACTGTGAGAAATACATTTCTGTTATTTAAGCCACCCAGTCTGTGTATTTTGTCCAGGCAGCCCAAACAGACTCAAACAAGAAGTAATAGTTGTGATGTCTTTGCAGGCCCTGGTTCAGTTGTACCATTCAGTCAAACATTTGAGCAGTATTGAGTGTTACAGGGTGTCCTAGGCTCTGAGTCTACAGCAGGGAAACAAAGGGGCCCAGACCTGTTCTCATGGAGCTCACAGGCTCAAAGGATGCAGCCACATCATAGGACCTTTCAGTAGGTTCCCTGTGCTGTTAAAGCTCCCGTGTGTGCATGTGATTCAGGCTCCAACAATTCCTGGCCAAGACAACAGCACAGAGGCCCTGGACCACCTCTGGGTGTTCTGTACGGTGGGCCCTCGGGGGCCTGGTCTTTCACCCACTGGGGTGCAATATAAACCCTCTTCAGATGCCAGAACCAAATGAGGGTTCTGGGCCCTCAAGAGCCTTGACCACAGGCAATCATGCCTGCTTTTTTTTTTGAGACAGAGTCTCGCTCTATTGCCCAAGCTGGAGTGCAGTGGCACCATCTTGGCTCACTGCAACCTCTGCCTCCCAGGTTCAAGCAATTCTCATTCCTCAGCTTCCCGAGTAGCTGGGACTACAGGCATGTGCCACCACATCCGGCTAATTTTTGTATTTTTAGAAGAGACAGAGTTTCGCCATGTTGCCCAGGCTAGTCTCAAACTCCTGGCCTCAAGTGATTCACCTGCCTTGGCCTCCCAAAGTGCTGGGATTACAGGCACAAGCCACCGTGCCCAGCCCCATACCTGCTTTTAAAGGGGAATTTTATTCTAAGTCAGAAAATTCCAGTGTAGAAGGAAAAAAATTCCATAGCAAGAACATCATGTTTCCCTTTATTTCTCAATTTCCTCTTCTACCATTTTCTCTAGAAATGAAAGACCCTTAGATTAGAGTAATTTTCAAAATGAACTTTCTTCTGTCAACAGCATTTTGATTGAAGTGGTAAGGATGATGTCTACTTTGGCTTACAGTAAAAACCCTCAGCTAACTTCTGTTAGCTAGCTGAATGTTAATACCTAATATTTTCACCAAAACAAGACTGCCCTCAAAAAGAAAATAGACTCTACTGTAAAATAAATCCAATTAAATAAAGTGACACCATCAAATGCTGACAAGGATGCAGAGGACAGAAACTCACTGGTTGCTGGTGGGGAATGCAAAATGGTGTAGCCACTTTGGAAAACCATTTGGCACTGTCTTCTCCAGTTAAACAGATACTTCCCCTATAACCCAGAGATGCCAATGACCCACTCATAGGTATTTACCAAAGTGAATAGAAAACTTATGTTCAAACAAACAAAAACCTGTATGGAAATGTTTCTAGGAATTCTACTCATTTTTTTTTCTTTTTTTTTTTAGTGACAAGGTCTTACTCTGTCACCCAGGCTGGTGTGCAATGGTACGATCACAGCTCAATGCAGCCTCGACCTCCTGGGCTCAAGCCATCCTCCACTTCAACCTCCTGAGTAGAGTAGCTGGCACCTCAAGTATGTGACACCATGCCTGGCTAGTTTTTTACCTTTTATTGTAGAGATAAGGTCTTGCTATGTTGCCCAGGCTGGTCTCAAACACCTTGGCTCAAGCAACCCTCCCATCTCAGCCTCCCAAAGTGCTGGGATTACAGGTGTGAGCCACCATGCCCAGCTTTGTAGTTCTATTCATAGTTACCAAAAGGAATGAGCTACTGATACACATGACAACATGGATTAATCTTAGACTCATTTTGCTAAGTGAAAGAAGCCAAACCCAAGGCCAGGCACGGTGGCTCATGCCTGTAATCCCAGCACTTTAGGAGGCCGAGGCAGGCGGATCACGAGGTCAGGAGATCCAGACGATCCTGGCCAACATGATGAAGCCCCGCCTCTACTAAAAGTACAAAAATTAGCTAGACATGGCGGCACGCACCTGTAGTCCCAGCTACTCGGGAGGCTGAGGCAGGAAAATCGCTTGAACCCAAGAGGCGGAGGTTGCAGTGAGCCAAGATCACACCACTGCACTCCAGCCTCGCAACAGAGCGAGACTCTGTCTCAAAAAAAAAAAAAAGAAGAAGAAGAAGAACAAGAAGCCAAACCCCAAAGTCTACATGTGTAATTCCATTCATATGACATTTTAGAAAAGGCAAAACTACAAGGACAGAAGACCAATCAATGGTTGCCAGGGACTTGGGGGAGGGGAGCAGTTAATTGCACAGGGACACATAGGGTGACTGTATTAGTCCATTTTCACACTGCTGATAAAGACATACCCGAGACTGGGAAGAAAAAGAGGTTTAATTGGACTTACATATCCACATGGCTGCGGAGGACTGAGAATCATGGCAGGAGGCGCAAGGCACTTCTTACATGGCAGCAGCAAGAAAAAATAAGGAAGATGCAAAAGCAGAAACCCCTGATAAAACCATCAGATCTCATGAGACTTATTCACTATCATGAGAACAGTATGGGGGAAACCACCCCTGTGATTCAAATTATCTCCCACCAGGTCCCTCCCACAACACATGGGAATTATGGTAATACAATTCAAGGTGAGATTTGGATGGGGACACAGAGCCAAACCATACCAGCGACTTTCACAGTGATGGAACTTTACCTACGGTACCAGGATAGTGGATATATGGTGATCTACACAATTGTCAATTTCATACTTTATTTTTTCATACTGCATGAACTTTATTGCATGCAGATTAAAAAATAATTAAACAGCATATTAAAGACCTAATATGGAAAACAGACTGTGATAAATGAATCTAACCTTATTCTAAATGTATGATATAACCTCACTAAAGGGGCTGAGGGAAAAGGAGCTGACCTAAGTAATTTTGAAAGCTTGTATTTTAACCAGAAACTGTAAGACTAAAGAACTATATTAAGCACTGTACTCTAGTTTATTAATTTGTTTCTCACAGGCTATGGGTTAAAAATTCTGAAAGTAGACTGGGCACAGTGGCTCACGCCTGTAATCCCAGCACTTTGGGAGGCTGAGGTGGGTGGATTGCTTAGCCCCAGGAGTTTGAGGCCAGCTTGGGCAACATGTGGAATCCCATCTCTACAAAAAATATAAAACTAAGCTGGGTGTGGTGGCATAAGCATGTGGTCCTAGCTACTTGGGAGGCTAAGGTGGGAGGATCACTTGAGCCTGGGGAGGTTGAGGCTGCAATGAGCTAAGATTGTGCAACTGCACTCCAGCCTGGGTGATAGAGTGAGGCTCTGTCTCAAAGAAAAAAAAATTCTGAAAGCATTATAAAGAAGTAAGGCGGGTATGCTAGCATGAAGCCTAGGGTATTGGATTTATTTTGGAGACATCAGCATGAACTCAGGTTTAGTTTAATTGGTAGATAGGTAGGTTGGTAGACAGATGGTAGATGGCAGATAGATAGATGATAGAGAATAGACAGATAAGGAGGTGAGAGTAGACATTTCTAAACATGAGTCAATATGTATGTATATTTCCTGAGCCTGTCCACTGAGAGAGCCGAGAAGCAATGACACCTCCAATAGCAATGAACACGCCCTCACTCAGATGTTGGTTTCTTCAACCAAAAGAAGCAGGGCTTCTTGGATACCTGGCTTGATACTAGGGCTGAGGCTGGAAAAATATGAGATGAGCCTGGAACATCATATGGTGTTCACAACTACGGAAGTGCTCCAAAAGCAAAATACACAGGCACACTGAGGAGTGCAGGACCCGAGCAGAAAGAGCCACCGATTGCCAAGGCTGGAACAATGGGAGCAACGAAATAATATTAGCATTAGATTATAACCTAGAGTAGGAAATAAAAATACAGGAGTCCATATCAATATAAATAGATGATTTGATTGAATCAATAAATAGAAGATAAAGACAGATCCTCCTGATAAAGAATTCTAAATAATGTATGTAGATACTCCTCCTCCAGGAGGTGGAATTTAATCCTCCTTTTCTTGACTGTGGGCTGGAATGGACTTAGTAACTTACTCCTAAAGAACAGAGTATGGGCAGGGCGCAGTGGCTCACACCTGTGATCCCAGCACTTTGGGAGGCAGAGGCAGGCAGATCACTTGAGGCCAGGAGTTTGAGTCCAGCCTGGGTAACATGGCAAAACCCCATCTCTACAAAAAACACAAATGTTAGCCGGGCATGGTGCCGACCCCCTGTAGTCCCAGCTACTTGGGAGGCTAAGGTGGGAGGATCACCTGAGCCTGGGAAGTCGAGGCTTCAGTGAGCCAAGATTGCGCCACTGCACTCCAGCCTGGGTGACAGAAGAGACCCTGTCTAAAGCAAACAAACAAACAAACAAAACAGAATATGAAGATGAAAATTTGAAACTGCAGTGAGGAAACCTGGCAGACAACACCTGAACCAAGTGATCAAAATGAACATGCCACATGGATGTCAGGTACCCCTTATGTGATGGGATGACAAGGGCACTTCACTTCTGTGTGTTCTTCCCAAAAGCCCCTAACACCAGTCTACTCATGAGAAAACATCGGACAAACCCAAAGTAAGGGACATCCTATGAAATGCCTGACCAATGCTCCTCACAACTGTTAAGGTCATGAAAAACAGGAAAAGTTGAAACTGTCACAGACCAGAGGAAACTAAGGAGACACACTGAGTAAATGCCACATGGGATCTGGGAACACTGGTGAAATCCAGCCGAAGTCTGGAGCTTAGCTGATAGGTTGTGTCATTAGTGGTTAATTCCCTGGTTCTGGTCATTGTACCATTGTTATGTAGGATTTTAGCATTAAGGGAGAGTGGGCAAGGTGGGGGTACGTGGAGCTTTCTGTACTATCTTGGCACCTACTCTATGCATCTAAAAATGTTCAAATAAAACTTACTATGAGGAAAAGAACATGGAATTTACTGAAAGAATCAGATATGCCCAGCCGGGCACTGTGGCTCATACCTGTAATCCCAGCACTTTGGGAGGCCGAGATGGGCAGATCACTTGAGGTCAAGAGTTTGAGACCAGCCTGGCCAACATGACGAAACCCCATCTCTTCTGAAAATACAAAAATTAGCCAGGCATGGTGACACTTGTCTGTAGTCCCAGCTACTCAGGAGGCAGAGGCAGGAGAATCGCTTGATTCTCCTGAGATTGCGCCACTGCACTGCAGCCTGGGCAACAGAGTGAGACGCTGTCTCAAAAAAAGAAGAATCAGATATACTCAGACTGAGTTAAACTGGGTATATCTGAGTTATCAAAGCTTTTTAAAGGCTAATGAAGCAACAATATCCACAAATGAATATATTTTCCAAATGTTCTAAAATGAGCACTTAGCAATGACTCCTAAGGAAGTTATAAGAACTTGAATGTGGCACATCTTTCCTCTAAAG
This sequence comes from Hylobates moloch, assembly GCF_009828535.3. Taxonomy (NCBI): domain Eukaryota; kingdom Metazoa; phylum Chordata; class Mammalia; order Primates; family Hylobatidae; genus Hylobates; species Hylobates moloch. The sequence continues at coordinate 35,730,663 of NW_026652296.1, forward strand.
GCTGATGTTGTCTGTTAAGTCACCTGATTGTGGGTTATTCTGATTAAACTGTGGGAGATGAATGTGAACTAACAACACTGTAAAACATATGCAGGATCTTGTGGCCACTCGTCAAAACACAGCCGTCTGAGGGCTGCTGGCATTTCTCAACTTCCAGCATCACATTGGAATTCACAGATGGCAATTTCATGATAGGTTATTTAAGAAAAATTAAGATGTCTATATCATAGAGGAAAAGCTATACGGGCTGGGCACGGTGGCTCACGCCTGTAATCCCAGCACTTTGGGAGGCCGAGGTGGGCAGATCACCTGAGGTCAGGAGTTTGAGACCAGCCTGACCAACATGGAGAAACCCTGTCTCTACTAAAAATACAAAATTAGCCAGGCACGGTGGTGTATGCCTGTAATCCCAGCTACTTGGGAGGCTGAGGCAGGAGAACCGCTTGAATACTGGAGGTGGAGGCTGCGGTGAGCCAGGATCGTGCCACTGCACTCTAGCCTGGGCAACAAGAGCAAAACTTCATTTCAAAAAAAAAAAAAAGCTATACCCCCATTAATTGAAACCATTGCCAGAAACATAAAATCAACACTAGAATTCAATAAAATGAGGAACCCTTACTGTTTATCGGGCTTTCTATAATACTAGGTGTTGTTGGGGATGTAAAGATAAAAATCTCATCATTCCTGACTGTGGCAGTTTATAATCTTGTTGGGACTCAAACAAGTAGGACCTACTGGTGGAACCTTAGTGTCATAGTACTTAACAGACCAGGACACCAGAATGAATGGTCCAAGGCAGAACAAGACTCCTTATTCAATGGATGGAGTGGAGGACTGCAGTTGCTCTGGAGGTCTTCTCAGAAAAAGACAGATTTGAGCACAAATCTGATGAATGGACAGATTCGAGTTGATGGAAAGGAGGCATGGTGCGTTTAAAACACCAAGGCAAGAGTGCCAGGAGCACTCCCCAGAGTCAGCAAGTACCTGGTTTTGCTGGAGGCAGGGCTCATGGGATGTGATGGGAGAAGTTGGAAACAGGGTCTGGGATTTCTGTGAAGGAGGCTGGGTGAAGGTTTGTGAATCTGGATTTCTCCGTCTAGTTAGTGTGGAGTCACCAAAGGCCTTGGGGAAAGGAGGAGTGATCAAAGCAGGTTTTCAGGAAGATGACGCTCATTTTATCACAACAGATAGAGAGACTAGAGGAGAAACATTTGGGAGGCAGCAAGGCTCTAACCTGGTGAGGCACAGCACTCCTGTTGCCCAGGCTGGGAGTGCAGCAGTGCAATGTTGCCCAGGCTGGGAGTGCAGCGGTGCAATGTTGCCCAGGCTGGGAGTGCAGCGGTGCAATGTTGCCCAGGCTGGGAATGCAGTGGTGCAATGTTGCCCAGGCTGGGAGTGCAGCGGTGCAATGTTGCCCAGGCTGGGAGTGCAGTGGTGCAATCTCGGCTCACTGAAGCCTGGATTTCCCATGCTTATGTGATCCTCCCTCCTCAGCCTCACAAGTAGTTGGGACTGCAGGTGGTCGCCACCATGCCCAGCTAATTTTTGCATTTTTCATAGAAACAGGGTTTTGCCATGTTACACAGGCTGGACTCAAACTCCTGGCTTCAAGTGATTTGCCCACCTCGGCCTCCCAAATTGCTGGAATTACAGGCATGTGCCACTGTGCCCAGCCCTTGGGAGGCATTTTTTTTTTTTTTTTTTTTTTTTTGTGATGGAGTTTTGCTCTTGTTGCCCAGGCTAGAGTGTAGTGGCACGATCCCGGCTCACTGCAAACTCCACGTCCCAGGTTCAAGCGATTCTGCTGCCTCAGCCTCCCAAGTAGCTGGGATTACAGGCATACACCACCATGCCTGGCTAGTTTTGTATTTTTAGTAGAGATGGGGTTTCACCATGTTGGTCAGACTGGTCTCGAACTCCCGACCTCAGGTGATCCACCCACCTCGGCCTCCCAAAGTGCTGGGATTAAAGGTGTGAGCCACCACGTCCGGCGGGAGGCATTTCTGATGTTCATTTCTCTTTGCCTCTTACTTCACCGTTTAGTTTGTAGCTAAATTCTACTACTTCCTTTTACACGCCAGCTGTATCTGCTCCGTGGGCCACTTTTCCCACTAGCTCTGGTCCCTTCCTGCCTGTTTTTCCAGCTGAGTTTCCTGCAGGCATCTTACCCTGCCATTGCCTTCTGTGTCTTCATTATTTGATGTGTCTGGCCCCAGCCACACAGCTCCCACTTCTCTCTGGCCTCTACGACCTTCTGAAGCGTTTAGAACAATGCCCCACATCTGAAAAGTGAACAGTGCTGGTTCTCACATTCGGGGAGGAGGCTCAGTTTTGCAGGCAGTTAGAACTGCGCAGTTCCCCCAGGACAGCCGCAGGCAAGAAGCAAGATCGGCCTCCTTGGCAACCTACTTTAAACCACCTGAGGAAAAGGCGTTTATTACTGTGAGGCTTAAAATAAAATAAGAGACAGAGTATTCTTTTTTTAATTATGCATTTTAAATATCAATATGTGCATTTGCTTTTACAGTTATAAATTTTCTCATGTTTCAGACAACAGCTTGTAATAGTTTTGAATCCATTAAGATGTTGCTTTCAATTTGAAATATTTTGTGTATACATGTATATAAAAAATAACCCAATGTATGACTCATTTGACAGATGTTTAAGATCAATAAAGGCTTATTTTTCAACATGCAGTTAGGAAGAGAGGGAAGCAAGCCAACCTCTCTACACTGTCATTTTACTGGCTTGTTTTTGCAGTGGTACCAATAGTGGTTTTTGGAGGGAACCATGTGCCTTCAGCCTATCTAGTTAAGATCAGATACCACAATCAACAAAGACAGAGTATTCTTTTCTTTTTTTTCTTTTTTTGAGACAGGGTATTGTTCTGTCGCCCAGGCTGGAGGGTAGTGGCACAATCATAGCTCACTGTAGCCTCAGACTCTTGGGCTCAAGCGATCCTCCAGCCTCAGCCTCCTAAAGTGCTGGGATTATAGGCATGAGCCACTGTACCCAGCCTACAATATCTTAAGAATATAATGTTAGTTTGTGAACAGGAGCTCCAGCACAGACAAAACAACAGCGTGGGATGAAAGGAAAGCTGTGGACCTGAGGAAAGAAACTGAAGACCAAAGCTAGATTATTACAAGAGGAGTCAGTAATTAAAAACAGCAATGCTTAAATGGAAAGTAGAGAGGCAAAAGTAGAAGCAAGAAGAGGGCCAGGAGACTATTACACAGACTAAAGGTGGGGGTGAGTGGGTTGGAATGGCCGTGATTGGATGCTAGAAGGATCCGGCACTGACAAGAAAAGGGGAGGGACATTAGTGGGAAAACTGGTAAAATCTGAATAAAGTCTTTAGTTAATAGTAACGTACTGATGTTAAATTCCTGGTTTCGATAACTGCACCATTATACCATTATAAAAAACATGGATGGGCAATCTCCTTTGGGTCCCCTCCCTTTGTATGGGAGCTCTGTTTTCACTCGATTCAATCTTGCAACTGCACTCTTCTGGTCCGTGTTTGTTATGGCTTGAGCTGAGCTTTCACTCGCCGTCCACCACTGCTGTTTGCTGCCGTCGCAGACCCGCCGCTGACTTCCATCCCTCCGGATCCGGCAGAGTGTTCACTGTGCTCCTGATCCAGCGAGGCACCCATTGCCACTCCTGATTGGGGTAAAGGCTTGCCATTGTTCCTGCATGGCTAAGTGCCCGGGTTCATTCTAATCGAGCTGAACACTAGTCGCTGGGTTCCACGATTCTCTTCCGTGACCCACAGCTTCTAATAGAGCTATAACACTCACCCATGGCCCAAGATTCCATTCCTTGGAATCCGTGAGGCCAAGAACCCCAGGTCAGAGAACACGAGGCTTGCCACCATCTTGGAAGTGGCCCACCGCCATCTTGGGAGCTCTGTGAGCAAGGACCCCCGGTAACATTTATACAATGGAAATTTTCTACGGCAGTAAAATGGACTATGGATGCAAGTTCTGAACACATAACCATGGAAATATCTCAGAAACATATTGAGTGGCTACTCCCACTACAACAACCACCCCTGTTGCCTCTGGAGACCACAAGCAGCTGCCAGCTCTGGCACCTCCCATCATTAAGACAGATTTTGGCTTCCTTAGGGAGAGTGTATCTGACTGGCAGACCTGGCTCATGCTGCAAGGCAGCCGGGGTAAGCAAATCTCTGTTACTTCCAAATTCTCTCATGGTAAGCAAGGTTTAGATTATGAGGTAGAAAATTTCCAAACTATAGAAAGACAACTGAAAAGAATATCAAACATGACTATAGACCCCTACAAAAAGACAGGAGATATAGGAAGCAGGTGATCCAGGGAAGTGGTTAATCTAAATAAGCTGTTCTTAATGTTTTAAAAGTAGTAACAAAGAGAATTGAATTTTCAGATAATATTTTATGGGAGATGAAGAAGAGATAGAGAATTAAAAACATTCTGCCCTTTGTCCAGTTTTGAAGATTAATATAGATAATGATTAGCTCTAGGCATTAAAAGAAATATATCTAAATATTCCATTAAAATGAAAAGACAATCCCTTTGGGGCAGTAATATTGGAATGGGATGGAAGAAGGGTTTCAGGGGCACTGGTAATGTTCCTATGCTAGTTACATCAGTGTGTGAAAATTTATCAAACTGTACACTTATGACATGTATACTTTTCTTGTCTACGTTATACTTAATAAAGTTTTTTAAACTTTAAAAAGAAAACAGCGCTATGTAAGATGCTGATATTTACAGGACCTGAGTGAGAAGAATATGGAACTTCTCTTTTCTACGTTTCCAAGTTTTCTGTAAAGATAACATTAATTCAAAAGAAAAAGGTTTTTTTGTTGTTGTTTCTTTTTTTGTGAGACAGAGTTTCGCTCTTGTTGCCCAGGCTAGAGTGCAATGGCGTGATCTCCGCTCACTGCAACCTCCGCCTCCCAGGTACAAGCGATTCTCCTGTCTCAGCCTCCCAAGTAGCGCGGATTACAGGCATGCGCCACCACGCCCGGCTGTTTTTCTTTTGTATTTAGTAGAGATGGGGTTTCACCATGTTAGTCAGGCTGGTCATGAATTCCTGACCTCAGGTGACCCAGCCGCCTCGGCCTCTCCTGCGCCTGGCCAAGAAAAAGTTTTTAAAAAGAAGAGCCATCAGGATGTGACGATGTCGCTGTAGGGTATAAGAGAGAGTCAAGATTGACTCAAAGGTTCTTTCCTGAACAATTGTGGTGTTAGGATATCCACTGGTTTTCATCCACAGTTACTGGCACATGACTCCCATAGCCCTTGCTACAGTTGTTATATTGTTGTATTGGGCCTCAGGGGCAGGCCCCTGACCTTCTCCTGGCTTTCTGATTGTGGGTCTTTTTTTTTTATTTTTAGATGGAGTCTTACTCTATTGCCCAGGCTGGAGTGCAGTGGTGTGACCTTGGCTCACTGTAACCTCTCCGCATCCCAGGTTCAAGCGGTTCTCCTGCCTCAGCCTCCCAAGTAGCTGGGACTATAGGTGTGTGCCACCACGCCCAGCTAATTTTTGTATTTTTAGTAAATATGGCGTTTCATCATGTTGGCCAGGATGGTCTCGATCTCCTGACCTCGTGATCCGCCCACCTCGGTCTCCCAAAGTGCTGGGATTACAGGAGTGAGCCACCGTGCCCTGCCGCCGATTGCGGGTCTTAAGACTCTCCCATGAGAGGGTCTCACCCTACTCCCTGGGAGAAGGAATGCTGATGTCATGAAGCTGCCATAAAACCCCAAGAGGACAGAGTTCAGTGAACTTCTGGGTAGCTGAACAGTGGAGGTTCCTGGAGGGTGGCGCCCAGGGAGGTATGGAAGCTCTCCCCCTTCCTCCAAACCTTGCCCTATGTATCTCTTCACCTGTGTCCTTTACAATATCCATTATAATAAACCAGTGGGCCAGGCACGGTGGCTCACGCCTGTAATCTCAGCACTTTGGGAGGCCAAAGCAGGCAGATCACCTGAGGTCAGGAGTTTGAGACCAGCCTGGCCAACATGACGAAACCCTGTCTCTACTAAAAATATAAAAATCTAGCCAGGTGTGGTGGCGCATGCCTGTAGTGCCAGCTTCTTGGGAGGCTGAGGCACGACAATCACTTGAACCTGGTAGGCGGAGGTTGCAGTGAGCTGGGATCGCACCACTGCACTCTAGCCTGGGCGACAGAGCAACACTCCGTCTCAAAAATACATAAATAAAAATAAACCAGTGAACATAAGCGTTTCTCTGAGTTCTGTGAGCCACTCAAGCAAACGGGGTCAGGGGGTCATGGGAACCCCAACTTGAAGCTGATCTGTCAGAAGTTCTGTGGAGGCCTGGACTTGCGACTGGTGTATGTGAGGAGTCTTGAGGACTGAGTCCTCACCTTGTGGGATCTGACACTCTCCAGGTAGTGACAGAACTGAATTAGAGGACGCCCAGCTGGTGTCTGCTGCTTGGTGTGTGGAGAAAACCCCACACACATTTAGTCATAGGTCTTCTGTGTTGACTGTTGTTGCGGTGTGAGAGTAGAGAGTTTTCCCTACACAACAATAAAATTGGAATGTCTGGAGGTAGGATGCAGGCACTGGTGTTTTTAATTTTTTTTTTTTTTTTTGTGGCTGTGTTCCAACAAAACTTTATTTACAAAAACAGGAAGCAGGCACGTTTGGCCCTCAGACTGTAATTTTCCCATCACTACTGCAGATGACCTGGCTGCCTGAGGGGGCTGTGGCCCTGTCTGATTCTCTGTGAGATGGAAACCACTCTAGGGTCTCCTGGTGTGCTGAGGCTGTACACACGGGCAGAACAGGGCACTGTGTTTGGAAGTTTCTGACCAAGTGGTGACAGCAGAGGGCAAAACGTGAAGGCTGTGCTGGATAAGGCTGAACCTTCCTCATAAGCAGCACCAACTGCTTTATTCCAGGTCAGGGCCAACTCTTCCGCCACGATACATACATGGTCCCTGGGAGGGCACTGTCCTTACTGGGCCCCTAGGAGTCCCTGCGTTGTGGCCTGACCACCAGCCCCTCTCTGGTGATGGCCCAGTTGTAGTTCTTCGGGGAGTCCAATGCTGCTTCCACCCGTGCCTCCAGGTTCTCTCGGGTGATGAAGTTTTTCACCTCATCCTGCAGCTGCAGCACTTCCCGCTCCCTTGCGCTGCGCTCAGGCCTGCACCTCTTCGGCCTTGCGGGCCTGCTCCAACGCCTGCCGCTGCTCCTGCTCCCGCTCCTCCTGCCGCAACCTCGCTATCCGCAGCTCGTGCAGCCGCCGGTTCTCCGCCTGGTTCCAGGCCATCAGCTCGCGGTGCTCGGCGGCGTCCTTCAGGGCCTTCCGCTCCGCCAGAACCCCGGCTCGGGCCTCGTGCACCTTCCTCCGCACCTCGGACTCAAACTCCAACCTGAGGGCGCGCACGGTCTGGCGGTAGTGCTGGTAACGCTCCATCAGCACTAAGAACTCCGCAGGGTCCACCGCGGGCGGCATGTTCACGCGCTCGATCTTGGATTTGGGCAGCGGGTCGTGGCGGGTCTGGCGGCCGCGCGCTGGCAGCACCAGAGGGGCCCGGGGTCTGCACAGGGTCCCCGCGCCCAGGCGGCTCAGCGCGCGTAGCATGGCCGAGTCTCCTAGTGTTTTTAATTTTTAAGTAGTCAAAGTGGAGAACTCCCAGTCTCCCCACTTCTCTCTGATGAAGAACCACTACATTAACTCATTTAAATTCGGTATGCTCAACTGGGCACGGTGCCTCTTGCCTGCAATCTCAGTACTTTGGGAGGCCAAAGTAGGAGGATCATTTGAGCCCAGGAGTTCAGGACCAGCCTGGGCAACATAGACCCCATCTCTACAAAAAATTAGTAAGTTAGCCAGGTGTGGTGGTGCATCTGTAGTGCAGCTACTTGAGAGGCTGAGGTAGGAGGATCACTTGAGCCCAGGAGATCAAGACTGCAGTGAGCTGTGATCACACCACCACACTCCAGCCTGGGTAACAGACTGAGATCCTGTCTCAAGAAATAACAGATAAATTCAGTACACTCCTGTGCAATGGGTAATTTTTACATTTCTATTTTGCAAATGAAACTGAGATCACAGATGTTACATGACTGGGTGATCCACAGTCAAACAGCTAGTAAGTGGCACGATTCACATCTTCTGACACCAAATTCATTCTCCAGCCAGTAAGTGGGAGCCCGTGCAGAGCATCAGGAGCACTGAAGAGAAGACATTCTTCACAATGGCAGCCCCCATGGCTCTGAGCACCCCTGGGAATCCAGGGTTATAAACTGGAGTCATCAGGGTCTTGGCTGCGCATCCCACAGGGACCACCTTTGTACGGTGTGCCCTGCCATTGTGCCCCACACTGGTTGGGACAGGTCATGGGCATAGCAAAAAGTATCTGGGCACATTCAGCAGGTCAGAGAAACCTGCCAGCCTAGAACACACTATGAGCGCCTCTGAACCACTCCCTGTGCTTGTCTTTTGCTCTGTATGGGGTTTAGCACTTGCAGGCACTTGGAAATTTTACTCGCCCTTGGAAACTCGGTTCCCCCAGAGCCTGTCTTTCATCCTGCTTCCTTCTCACCCCAGTCATTTTTGCCTCTGATCCTCACATCCTCTAAAGTGGAGTTCCTAAAAAATATATGCACCTTTCTCATGCTGGAGTGTATTGTAGCTCATTTTGTAATTCTGATATATTTATAACTCTCTGACATTTTTGTATATTTATGTTTTTATTTTTATTTTTTGGAGACAGAGTCTTGCTCTGTCACCCAAGCTGGAGTCTAGTGGCAAGATCTCAGCTCACTGCAACCTCCAACTCCTGGGTTCATGCAATTCTTGTGCCTCAGCCTCCCGAGTAGCTGGGACTACAGGCGCGCGTTAACCACAACTGGCTAATTTTTTTGTGTTTCAGTTAGACACTGGGTTTCACCATGTTGGCCAGGCTGGTCTCAAACTCCTGTCCTCAGGCAATCTGCCCACAGTGGCCTCCCAAACTGCTGGGATTACAGGCATGAGCCACCGTGCCTGGCTGTATTTACTTTTTTTTTTTTTGAAACGGAGTCTCGCTGTGTCGCCCAAGCTGGAGTGCAGTGGCTTGATCACCACAACCTCCGCCTCTCAGGTTCAAGCGATTCTCCTGTCTCAGCCTCCTGAGTAGCTGGGATTACAGGCATGTGCCATCACGCCTGGCTAATTTTGTATTTTTAGTAGAGACGGGGTTTCTCCATGTTGGTCAGGCTGGTCTTGAACTCACTCCTGACCTCAGGTGATCTGCCTGCCTCGGCCCCCCAAAGTGCTGGGATGACAGGCATAAGCCACTATGCCCGGCCGGGTATTTACGTTTTTAAATTGTTTTCTGTGTAAACTCTATAAGGGGCAGGGATTTTTTGCCCCCCGTTGGCAGCTCCTAGGACAATGCCTGGCCCTAGTAGGTGTTCGATAAATTTATACAGGTTGAATATCCCTTAACCAAGATGCTTGGCACCAGAAGCATTTAGGATTTCAGATTTTGGAATATTTGCATTATACCAATTGAACACCCCTAATCTGAAAATCCAAAATTAGAAATGCTCCAATGAAGCCAGGTGCGGTGGCTCATGCCAGTGATCCCAGCACTATGGGAGGCCAAGGTGGGAGGATCACTTGAGGCCAGAAATTCCTGACCGGCCTGGGCAACATGGTGAAGCCTCCTCTCTTACAAAAAATACAAAAATTAGCCAGAGGCTGGGTCTGGTTGTTTATGCCTGCAATCTCAGCACTTTGGGAGGCCGAGGCAGTGGATCCATCCCTTGAGCCTAGGAGTTCCAGACCAGCCTGGGCAACACAGTGAGACTCTGTGCTAAAAATACAAAAATTAGCAGACATGGTGGCAGGTGCCTGCAGTCCCAGCTACTGGAGGTTGGGACGCTGAGGCGGGAGGATCGCCATAGCCGGGAAAGTCGAGGCTATAGTGAGCCATGACCGCGCCACTGCATCCCAGCCTGAGCAACAGAAGTGACAGCCTTTCTCAAAAGAAAAGCAAGTTAAAAGAAGAAAAAATAAGTGCTCCAATGTGCATTTCTTTTGAGCATTTCGGATTTCAGATGTTTGGATTAGGGATGCTCAACCTGTATTGATTTAATATGCGGTGGAAACGTGACGACCTAGGTTTTAAGTCGCGGTTTCCTCAGTGGTGGGTTTGGGGTATTACCCCTGCCTGGCCGGCCTCCGGGCTTGTTTCCAGAAGATGCTACCCCGAGAGCTGCGAACCGCCAAGCTCTGCAGCGCGCAGGGCCCCGACAGGGACCAGCGAGGTCAGCTCCAAGGGTCACCCCAGGCTCCAAACTGGCCGGAGCCGCCCTGAAATTTGCGGAGGCCGCCCTGCCCCCACCCCGCCCCTCAATCCCGGCCCCGCCCCGCCCCCTCTCCCGTTCGCTTGCCCCGCCCCCTGTTCGCCCACTGCGCCGGGACACCGAGGGGGCGGCGCCTCCAGGCCAGGAGGAGTGTTGCGTCGCGGCCTCCAGACACAAAGAGCGGCCGGCGGGACGGGGGTGGTGCCGCGCTCCTGGCCCCGCGCGGGCGGACGGCGGAGGCACCTCCCAGGTGAGCCGAGCCTGGGCGTCCGGCGGGCCATTCAGGCGGCTGGTGGGGTCGAAAGTCCGGGGCCGCCCCTGCGTCGCGACCCGCGCCTCAGTCACCAGACCCGGCTCCGGGAGCGCGGCCTCCGGTGCTCCTCGCGGTGCGCGGCGCAGACTTGGCGCATCTGCCGTGGTGCCTGCTCTTCCGGTCGCCCTCGAGGGCGGGGCGGGGGTCACGCCCTAAAATACCGCGCCTGCTGGGCCGAACGCTTGAAAACCGGGTTTCCAGACGGCGGCGGCGCGGGCGCGGTGGGAACGAGGGCCGGGGTCCAGCACAGCCCCGAAGCTCGGCCTGAGGCGGGCGGCCTTGGCCGGGGTCCCCCGCGGTGCCGAGCTCCGCGGTGCTCGCCGTCTGCCCAGCGCGGGCCGTTTATCTTGGCGCCGCCGGCGTCCGGTCGAGGCCCAGGATTCCCTCCCGCCAGTGTGGCTGCGGCCCCCCACGGAGCAGGACCCGCGTTCGTGGCGCTTGGGACGGTTGATGGAAAGGGTGGAGAAGTCTGTTGCGAATTTTATCTGTTGTACTCGTTTTGCAGATTCGCCCCTTTCCTCCCGCTTGTGCGCGCAGTCACACACACCATGTGGGAGTCTCTGATCGCATTGGGTTCATACTCATCGATCGTGCCTGGGTACTGATGCCCCATTGTTAGGAGCTCTGTGTAGGGCTGTATGTTTGCTCAGGACTCACGTGAGGAAGGGTGGCCACGTTTCTTTCTGCTCTGTGAGACTTAGGCCAAGCCCTGGAACTAGGGAGGAGGTTCAGGAAGAGACCCATGAAGCTGGCGGGGCTTTGGAGAAGGGCAAGTGATTTTCAAGGTCAGTAGTAAGAGGGATCATGAGTAGTGGTAAGTTTCTTCTTAGAGGCCTTTGCTATGACTTCCAGGTTTTTCACACTGTACTTAAAATACTTTTAAAAGCAGAGTTTTTGTTGTTGTTGTTGTTGTTCTTGTTGCTGTTTTTGACACGAAGTTTCACTCTTGTTGCCCAGGCTGTAGTGCAATGGCACCATCTCGGCTCACTGCAACCTCTGCCTTCCGGATTCAAGCGATGCTCCTGCCTCAGCCTCCCGAGTAGCTGGGATTACAGGCACCTGTTACCACACCCAGCTAATTTTTTGTGTTTTTAGTGGAGATAGGGGTTTCACCATGTTGGCCAGGCTGGTCTCGAACTCTCAGGAGTACCAGCTGGTGATCCAGCTGCCTCGGCCTCCCAAAGTTCTGGGATTACAGGCGTGAGCCACTGCGCCCGGCCAAGTTTTTGTTTTGTTTTGTTTTGTTTTCGTTTTTTAATTTTATTTTACGTTAAGTTCTGAGATACATGTGCAGAACGTTCCGGTTTGTTACATGGGTATACATGTGCCATGATGGTTTGCTGCACCGATCAACCCGTCTTCTAGATTTTAAGCCCCACATACGTTAGGTATTTGTCCTAATGCTCTCCCTCCTCTTGCCCCCCACCCGCCCCGACAGGTCCCGGTGTGTGAGGTGTGTGATGTTACCCTCCCTGTATCCATGTGTTCTCATTGTCGACTCCCAGTTATGAGTGAGAACATGCGGTGTTTGGTTTTCTGTTCTTGTGTTAGTTTGCTGAGAGTGATGGCTTCCCACTTTATGCATGTCCCCGCGAAGGACATGAACTCATTCTTTTTTATGGCTACGTAGTATTCCATGGTGTATATGTACCACATTTTCTTTATTCAGTCTATCATTGATGGGTATTTGGGTTGGTTCCAAGTCTTTGCTATTGTAAATAGTGCTGCAATAAACATACATGTTTATGTGTCTTTATAGTAGAATGATTTATAATCCTTTGGGTATATACCCAGTAATGGGATCGCCGGGTCAAATGTTATTTCTGGTTCTAGATCCTTGAGGAATCGTCACACTGTCTTCTACAATGGTTGAACTAATTTACGCTCCCACCAACAGTATAAAAGCATTCCTATTTCTCCACAGCCTCTCCAGCATCTGTTGTTTCCTTACTTTTTAATAATTACCGTTCTAACTGGTGTGAGATGGTATCTCATTGTGGTTTTGATTTGCATTTCTCTAATGACCAGTGATGATGAGCTTTTTTTATATATATGTTTGTTGGCTGCATAAATGTCTTCTTTTGAGAAGTGTTTGTTCATATCCTTTGCCCACTTTTTGATGGGTTTTTTTTTTCTTGTAAATTTAGGTTCCTTGTATATTCTGGATATTAGACCTTTGTCAGAAGGGTAGATTGCAAAAATTTTACCCCATTCTGTAGGTTGCCTGTTCACTCTGAAGAGTTTCTTTTGCTGTGGAGAAGCTCTTAGGTTAGATCCCATTTGTCAGTTTTGGCTTTTGTTGCCATTGCTTTTGGTGTTTTAGTCATGAAGTCTTTGCCCATGCCTATATCTTGAATAGTATTGCCTAGGTTTTCTTTTAGGTTTTTTATGGTTTTGGGTTTTACATTTAAGTCTTTAATCCATCTTGAGTTAATTTTTGCATAAGGTGTAAGCAAGGGGTCCAGTTTCTGTTTACTGCATATGGCTAGCCAGTTTTCCCAGCACAGTTTATTAAATAGGAAATCCTTTCCTCATTGCTTGTTTTTGTCAGGTTTGTCGAAGATCAGATAGTTGTAGAAAGCAGAGTTTTGTTTTTTTTTTAAGTAGTTAAAACTCATCTGTTAAACAGAACACTGAATCAGCAGCCTAGCAGTTTTATGAACTGTGTGCAAGAATGATTGTATATTAAAAGGAAAATGCCCAGGTGTTAGAGAAGCAGTCTACTTTCATGCTTGTCCCTTTCGTTTGACTTATACATCATCTATTAGTGGTTTAAATGATGACAGATTGAATTGATCTGTATTGGCAAATAAAAGTGGGATGTGTGTTTATGTAAAGTTCAGGTGCAATAAAAATTAGAGAATAACTCTTTTTTGTAGAATGAGAAAATAGCAGGCCTTCTCCAAGGAACTTGGACTTCAGATTTTTTTTTTTTTTAATGTAGAGCCGGGAGTCTTGCCCAGGGTGGTCTCCAGCTCCTGGGCTGAAGTGTTCCACCTGCCTCAGCCTCCCAAAATGCTGAGATTACAGGTATGAGCCACCACACCTGACCTCAGATAACATTTAACTCCATCAAATTAGAAAGAAAGCACTTTATAGAGGAATAGATAGGACTTAAGCAAAAAGGTTTTTTTGTTTGTTTGTTTGTTTGTTTTGAGATGGAGTCTCGCTCTGTTGCCAGGCTGGATGGCGCGATCTCGGCTCACTGCTATCTCCACCTCCCAGGTTCAAGCGATTCCCCTGCCTCAGCCTCCTGAGTACCTGGGATTACAGGAGTGCACCACCACGCCCAGCTAATTTTTTGTATTTTAGTAGAGATGGGGTTTCACCATGTTGGCCAGGATGGTCTCCATTTCCTGACCTCGTGATCCACCCGCCTCGGCTTCCCAAGGTGCTGGGATTACAGGCATGGGCCGCCACGCCCGGCCGGACATAAGCAAAATTTAATTGAGCAGTTTACATTAACTTCAATGGAAACTTTTTCGGTAACTCATACTTACCCCATATGTTGTGATTTATAGGACTGCTCTGAGGTGGGTGAATTAATATGGTCATTTGCTAAGAGAATGTTGTAAGTCTTTTAATGTTAGGGTGTCCTTTGAACATTTGGTGATGGAAAATAGAATAACAAGAATGGCAGAGTTCCAACTGTGTCTGTAGCTTCCCCTTTTACAGTGAGTTCAAGTTCCTTGGAGAAGGCTTGCTATTTTCTCATTCTACAAAAAAGAGTTATCCTCTAATTTTTATTGCACCTGAACTTTATATAAACACACATATCCCACTTTTATTTGCCAATGCAGACCGGCTCAATCTGTCATCATTTAAACCACTAATGGCTCTTTTTAACTTTTTTAGAAGATGGCACATGTGGCATTTGAGACTTAGGGCACGTGAGCGGGGCTCTGTGAGCACATTCTTTCTACGGTGGACATTTACTTTGGATTTTTTTTTTTTTTTTAACTGAGAAGGAGTCTCGCTCTGTCACCCAGGTTGGAGTGCAGTGGCACGATCTTGGCTCACTGCAATCTCTGCCTCCTGGGTTCAAGCGATTCTCCTGCCTCAGCCTCCTGAGTAGCTGGGATTATAGGTGCCTGACACCACGCTCAGCTAATTTTTGTATTTTTAGTAGAGACAGAGTTTCACTATGTTGGCCAGGCTGGTCTCAAACTCCTGACCTCAAATGATCCACCTGCCTTTGCTTCTCAAAGCGATGGGATTGCGGGCATGAGCCACTGCATCCAGCCTACTTTTGGATCTTGCGATGAGCAGGTAGCTACTAGATAGCTTTCCTCTTTCCTGGCACAGGACAGATGTGGAAGCAGGAAGCAAAAACAGGAGCAGTGTCTTGGCCTCACAGCTGAACTGGCATGGCTTCCTGGCTGCAGATAATGGCGTCCTCTGCCCTGGAAGGCATTTCCAGCGCTGTGGCCACTTTGCTGTTCCATTCCTTGCTTATTGTGTAAGTAGTTAAGGGCGGTGGCTGTAACTGGAATCTAGGTTTGAGTTTAGCTTAGTCCTTGGCTTCAAGTGCAGATTAGGAATTCAGGCTCAAGGCCAAGACATTTGGTTAGTCACAAGCAGAGGCCAAAAGTTTGGGTCATACTCTACCTGGAGCTATTTGGAGGCAGGCTTTCCTTCTCCCACCTTGGGGTAACTTTGAGCCTCCTAGATTCTGATTATTGTTGTTTGTGAATGGACAGACAATTTTCTGGGACAGAGGAGTCTTTTGGAGCATGGCTTGTATTTTCATCCTTTTTTGACCTAGGTTCGAGAATGCTTCTGGCGCTGGCTGGTTGTACTCCCCTCTCTGAACCCGGATTGTCTTTCCTCGGACTTCAGAAAGATAATGGAGCCTTCCATCATCCTCCAAGCGAGGTGACCCGTTTCCCCCAAGACTGCTGTATAGTCTCCCTGGAGTCAAAGTCATTTGTTAGTTTCTGAAACAGCAGAGCTCTCTAGGTACCTCTGAAGCAATCAAGTTTGAGAACCTCTAGGATATACCAATTTTTGTGCATTGATTGTTACTTTGTATCTCATAAGGGGCAATCGTTACTTTTTTTTTTTTTTTTTTTGAGATGGAGTCTCACTCTGTCGCCCAGGCTGGAGTGCCATGGCGCAATCTTGGCTCACCGCAACCTCTGCCTGCTGAGTTCAAGCGATTCTCCTGTCTTAGCCTCCTGAGTAGCTGGGATTATAGGCATCCACCTCCACGCCCAGCTAATTTTTGTATTTTTTGGTAGACACAGGGTTTCACCACGTTGGCTATGCTGGTCTCGAACTCCTGACCTCAGGTGATCCGCCTGCCTTGGCCTCCCAAAGTGCTGGGATTACTGGCTTGAGTCACTGTGCCCGGCCCACACATCCTCTTATAACCTTATTTTTGGATCTACTTTGTTGAGTAAAGTAATGATTTTGGTTTGTTGGAGTTTCTAAGAGTGGTCAGAGACCTGAGGGGCAATCACTCTTCAAAATCTCTCAGTTTTTAAGCCTCTGGTAAAGAATTTTACATTTGTAGAGTGTATCAGTTAGGATATTTTAGCCACTAGTGTTGGAAAACCCAACTCAGTCTGGCTTAAATACACAGGGAGTTCACAGAAGACCTCAGGATGGGCTGCTCCATGGTTGAAGTGGCCCTGAGGGACCCAGGTGGCTCCTCTTCTGCACACAGCCTCTGACATCTGTGGGGAGAGGGAGCTTGGCTTCTGTGGCTTCTGTGCCTCTCTGAAGAATGAGGAGTGACAGCTGGTGCCCCCAGCCAGGGTAGTGGAGTCCTGGGCCATTTGAGCCAGTCACCAGGAGGCCTCCCCCGGCTGTCTCCAGAGGCAAGGTGGTGTGGGGGTGTGGGGACAGGAAGGACAGGCTTTTGGGTGCCTGGTCAGTGGGTGCTGTGTGAGCCTCACCATACAGGTAGCGTGTCACCTGTGCCCAGTCCCCATGCATTACTTGTACACTGGTTGTGGCTGCCAGAAATGGAGCTCAGGTCTCCTGGTGTTTTGTTTTTAAATTTTGAATGAGCGTTCAGTAGGTGCCAGGCACTGTTCTCAGTGTTCTTGTTAAATTCTTTTACAGAGTACTCACAGCAGGAGGCTGAGCCGGGGCGTGCCGTTGCCCCCATCTCACACACAGAGAGTGCAAGGGTCAGAGAGGATAATAACATGCTCAGGGTCACATGGAGGTCAGGGATGCTCCAGTCTGGAAAGGCTCTGCAAATTCCATGTCCCCCGCTGTGCCTCCCAACACAATGGGGTTTCCAACATCCCTTACTGCCAATGAGGGACTATATCATTTCTTTACCTTAACAAGAAAATGAGGTATTTTCAGTGCTAGAGAAAAGCTGTGACTTATGTGATCCTGTCTACACATGCTGGTTGAGAAGCAGTATTGAGGACTGTTAGCTCAAAGTCCCATTCTTATTTTATTTATGTTTTAGAGACAGGGTTTCACTGTGTTGCCTGGCTTGACTTGAACTCCTGGGTTCAAGCATTCTCCCACCTCAGCCTCCCAAGTAGCTGGGACTACAGGCATGTACATGACTCCATGTAATTTAATTTAATTTAATTTTGCTTGAGCTTTACTGCTTGATCAAATTCCTTTTTTTTTTTTTTTTTCCTGGCGATAGAGTCTCGCTCTGTCACCCCCAGGCTGGAGTGCAGTGGGCAATCTCTGCTCACTGCAAGCTCCATCTCCCAGGTTCACACCATTCTTCTGCCTCAGCCTCCTGAGTAGCTGGGACTACATGCGCCTGCCACCATACCCGGCTAATTTTTTGTATTTTTAGTAGAGACGGGGTTTCACTGTGTTAGCCAGGATGGTCTCGATCTCCTGACCTCATGATCCGCCTGCCTCAGCCTCCCAAAGTGCTGGGATTACAGGTGTGAGCCACTGCGCCCGGCTGATCAAATTCCATTTTTAAGCAAGAGTATTGAGGACTTAATGAATTGTGCTTTGCTTTTTGTGGGCTTTGTGTGCGTGTGTGCGCCCATGGAAATAACATTTCAGGGCTGGGCGAGGTGGCTTATACCTGTAATCCCAGCACTTTGGGAGACCGAGGCGGGCAGATCACTTGAGGTCAGGAATTTGAGACCAGCCTGACCAACATGGTGAAACCCCGTCTCTACCAAAAACAAAAAAATTAGCTAGGTGTGGTGGGGCATGCCTGTAATCCCAGCTACACCAGAGGCTGACGTGGAAGAATCGCTTGATCCTGGGAGGCGGAGGTTGCAGTAAGCCAAGATTGCGCTACTGCACTCCAGCCTGGGCGCCAGAGTGAGATTCCGTCTAAAAATAAAAAGAATCACGCCTGTAATCCCAGCACTTTGGGAGGCCGAGGCAGGCAGATCACCTGAGGTTGGGAGTTCAAGACCAGCCTGACCAGCATGGAAAAACCCCATCTCTACTAAAAATACAAAATTAGCCAGATGTGGTGGTACATGCCTATAATCCCAGCTACTCGGTAGGCTGAGGCAGGAGAATCTCTTGAACCTGGGAGGCAGAGGTTACAGTGAGCCGAGATCGCGCCATTGCATTCCAGCCTGGGCAACAAGAGTGAAACTCCATCTCAAAAAAAAAAAAGAAAAGAAAAGAAAATATTTCAGAAAAATGAGTCTGTTCCTGGGACTGGGACAATAACAAGCCCAGAGCTTCTGCTGGCCCCACACAAAGAGGGGTGGTGGGCTCCCCCGCCAGGATGGACCTCACAGGAGCTCCATTCACAAAGAGGACCTCCAGGTTCCCCTTAGAGTCAAGGGTGTCAGACCCTAAACATGAGAACCAGCATCAGTCAATATAGTGAAATATTCACTAACTTGGAGTTTTTGTTTCAAGGGCATAGGAATGTAGTAAACAGCTATTAATTGTTTAAAAATCAACAGGGAGAGTCTGCCTGGTGCAGATTTTGAGTAGGTTGTCCCAACCCCAGGGAGAGCTCCTTGTATCTGGAAGGCCTCTGCCTGTCCTGTACTCAGGTGACCTGAGGAAGCGTGTGCTGGACTGTCTGGCCACGTGGCCTTGGGGCTTCCAGCCATGCTTGGGAGGAGGACAAAACCAGGCAGGCAGAAGTGGGTAGCGTGCCAGGTCTCCAACACAGGAGAGGGGGCAGGGCCTTGAACAGACTTCAGGACGCGTGTCTCTATGTGGACCAGTGAGTAAAACTGAGTACCCGCGGTCCTGGGATGACCAGCAGGGACTCCAGAGGCTGATCTCAAATTCCTGACCTCAAGTGATCTGCCCGCCTGGGCGGCAACCCAGCCAGTTAGCTCCCTGCTTCAGGCAACGGTGTCACTGCTCTCCAAGGCCCCAAATGAAGGTAAGTGACAGGCTGAGATTTTCCCCGACTCTGGGTAGGGACAGAAACATGGATGCCCAATTTTGGAACCCCACAATCTACATTAATGGCCTGTACTGATTTCTGGTACGGTTCCTCAGGAAACTGTGTCAAGCAGGACGTTTGCAGGGGCGGGTCCGAAGTGGATACAGTCCACAGCCTGCATAGTTCAAGACCAGCCAGGCCTTGCTCTGTGGCAAAAGTTTTAAACTGTAGTTGATAGTGTACACTGTTGCACAGCTTTACAACGAAGCAATTCTTGATACATTTTAAATTCTTATTGAATTTTTATTATTTCCAACTGTGCACATAAAGTAAGACTCTTATAATTGTAGACTTTTACCACTTAAAATTCTCAGGCTGGCACGGTGGCTCATGCATGTAATCCCAGAACTTTGGGAGGCTGAGGTGAGAGGATCTCTTGAGTTCAGGAGTTCAAGACCAACCTGAGCAATGTACTGAAACCCCATCTCTACCAAAAAAAATTGAAAAATTAACTAGGTGCAATGGCATGTGCCTGTGGTCCAAGCTACTTGAGAAGCTGAGATAGGAGGATCACTTGGGCATGGGAAGTGGAGGCTGCAGTGAGTGGAGATGCACCACCGCACTCCAGCCTGGGTAACAGAGCAAAATCTTGTCTCAAAAAAGTAAAATAAAATAAAAATGAATAAACTTCTCATAATTGAAACTCACATAAAGGTGACTACCCTGTTGCAGTCACCATGCTAACCAAGCGATTGCAGTTACTGTCACCAGTTATGAGACATCTGTGCCCCCCATGAGATGTGCCAAGGACACACCTGACCCAGGTGTTCCTGCCACCCCTGAATCTAATTATGCAGACACCAGACAGACTCTGGGACATTCTACAAAATGCCCTGCCTGTGTGTACTCCAAAAATTTCAAAGTTAAGAAACAGAGACTGAGAAAATGGTCTGGTTTAAAGGGACAGGAAAACTGTGTACGGTGCTTGTCTCTGAATTGGAACCTGGACTAAGGTGAAAAAGATAGCTGTAAAGGACATTTGTTGGCACCGTGGACAGAATTTGATCTGAATGGTGGATTGTATAAATGTCAAATTTCCCTAGCTTGTTGTACTGTGACTGTCTCCTTGAGCTTAGTGAATACATTTTGAACTATTTAGGGATACAGGGGCACAAAGGCTGATACCCGATTTCAAATGGAGAAGGAGAGGAGTAGGGGTAGATAGATGATATGGAGGGAGGGAGGAAGTGAGGGAGAGAAAATGACAAAATGGTCGTGATAAAGGGGGAGAAGTGGAAACAGGTGGTGAAGCCAGCCAGGTGAGGGAGTATTGGAGAATTTTTTGTACTATTCTTACAAGTTTTTTTTTGTTTTGTTTTGTTTTGTTTTTTTTGAGACTGAGTCTTGCTCTGTTGCCCAGGCTGGATGGTGCGATCTCGGCTCACTGCAACCTTTGCCTCCTGGGTTCCAACGATTCTCCTGCCTCAGCCTCCTGAGTAATTGGGATTACAGGCACATGCCACCATGCCCGGCTAATTTTTTACTTTTTAGTAGAGATGGGGTTTCACCATGTTGGCCGACCTGGTCTCGAATTCCTGACCTCGTGATCCATCCGCCTTGCCCTCCCAAAGTGCTGGGATTACAGGCACGAGCCACCCCACCCGGCCTATTCTTTTTTTTTTTGAGACAGAGTCTCGCTCTGTCGCCCAGGCTGGAGTCTGGTGGCGTGATCTCGGCTCACTGCAAGTTCCGCCTTCTGGGTTCATGCCATTCTCCTGCCTCAACCTCTGGAGTAGCTGGGACTACAGGCGCCTGCCACCACGCCCGGCTAATTTTTGTATTTTTAGTAGAGACGGGGTTTCACCATATTAGCCAGGATGGTCTCGATCTCCTGACCTCATGATCCACCTGCCTCGGCCTCCCAAAGTGCTGGGATTACAGGTGTGAGCCACCGCACCTGGCCTATTCTTTTAAATTTTCTATACTTTTGAAAGTTTTTCGGAATAACAAGTCAGTCCTGTATTCACTGCCATCTAAAGACCTCCAACCAATAATAAGTATACTGTATTTCATCTATTCCAAGATAAACCTTTTTTTTTCTTTGCATGATAATATTTTTGACTTGGGGGTACATTTAAAAACTGATGCCATCTTAGCACTGGGTCACATTTTGACAGCAGTTTTTCGTCATCATTTGTCTTAGAATTAGTGGCATCTCAAATTTGATGAAATACTGTATTTTTCTCTGGCTCTGTTATGCGAGGAGGTGGGAAAAAAGGAGACTCTTAGGAGCTTCGTATGTGACATTTTTTCAGCCCCTCATGCCCGCATCTACACTCAAGGATTCCACCCCCAGGCCGTGTAGCTACATTAAACTCAACATATTCCAGATTGGATTTCTGTCTGCACCTCTATCTACCATGCCAATCTGTGTGTGCTTCCTCTGTTTCCTCCCTCAAGGAACAGAAACCGGATTTTTAGCCACTGATGGCCCCAGAAGGTCCAACGGGAGGAGCTCCAGGACCTGTCTAGGATGGGAGATGTGGACACTTCCTGTAAAGCGGGGCATGCATGAGGAGGAGGTGGCCTGGATCCTTCCCTTTCTGGGTAAAGGGTGGAAGCGGTGTGGATTCTTTACTTCGTGTGTTCTGATAGCCATATGTCACTATGTACTTGTTCTTTGTGTCTTCACATCTCCTTCTGTTGCATTTTAAAGCATTTCAATGGCATTTTTATGCCTAATAAAGCATTCTCATAGAAAAAAAAAGATGGTGGGCACAGGCCCTTGCCCAGCCATGCCATGGCACAGACACTAGCTTTGTTTCTTGAAATGACTTTGGCATCCAGATGTCTGTGCTTCGTTTTCTCCATTGTCAAGTGAGAATAGTTTTCCTGAGTCAGTTAAGATAATGGACAAGGGAATTTAAGGTGCCATAAAGCTCTAAAATTCTGTGATTTAAAATAGGGGACTTTTGAAACAGTCATTTATACTAGAATCATTCAAATAACAGATAACTTTAGACAAACAGCTCTGAGCGTAGACGTCAGTGAAGGGCAGAGGTGTGGCTGGTTTCTCTGCTTCCTGACTCCCCACACTCCTTCCCAGGTTTCTTTCCCTTACTGGTTCCTGTTTCTGGGTGATTTTTACACTGGATGCTTGCAGGGAATTCATTCCTGACCACCAGGAACAGGTGTGCTATATGGAACAGGCTATGGCCTGATGCTCCGGGCTCTTGTCTGCTCCAGGGTCCCTAGTCACCGCCATGTTGGAAACTTTTCAGGTCTCCTCAGACCTTGAATTCCATGTGTGTCAGACTTAGAAATGGTTCCATGCAAAGTCTTTTTAGTTGACTCAGGGGAAACTGCATCAGCCCAGGATTGTAATATTTTATTTTAGTTTATTTTGTTTGGCATGGACTTCAAGTAGTTGCAATAGCAAAATATGGTAATTTTCCCATCAATGGGCTCCTCACACTGCTGTGTTTTATCTACATTTAGGGTGATGAGCAATTCTGAATTCTCTTTTAGGGCCTTTGAGTTGTTGGTGTTGACACTGACCTTCACAGCAGGCTCATTCTTTAGAAATAGAAACCCCAAATATTCAGGCCTCTGTCAGAGTCTGTGCACTTTAGGATACGTGTAGAGAGCATAGAAGAGCATCAGTGTTGTGTGTTATGCCTCTAGGCTCCTAATTGCATGGCTGGAATTTCAGATATGAAAGTTGCAATAATCATGAGAAAAGGGGTAGACTGTTCTTAGGATTTTTCAACATAGATTTTATAGGCTATGTTATTTTATTCTTTATTTTTTGTTTTTTGAGATGGAGTTTTGCTCTTGGTGCCCAGGCTGGAGTGCAGTGGTGTGATCTCGTCTCACTGCAACCTCCGCCTCTCAGGTTCAAGCAGTTCTCCTGCCTCAGCCTCCCGAGTAGCTGGCACTACAGGCGTGTGCCACCATGACCAGCTAATTTTTGTATTTTTAGTAGAGACAGGGTTTCACCATGTTGGCCAGGCTGGTCTGGAACTTCAGACCTCAGGTGATCCACCCACCTTGGCCTCCCAAAGTGCTGGGATTACAGGTGTGAGCCACCGCGCCTGGCCTATTCTTTTATTTCTTTATAGTCAACATGAAACTAGAAAGGTTACACCCAGGTTCTGGGGAAGACAAAGTGTCTCAGTTTTATAACAGATGGATAGAATGGACCGGGACATGGAATGTTTGGTTGAAGTATTGCTTTTTTGTTCTGAGGAGGAAGCAAGTTAATATTCTTTCCTTATAATTCAGTTTACTAATACAGATTCTTACATGACACTAGGGCTTTTCAGGTTGATTTAGAGCTGGAAGAGACATTTTCCGTGTATTTTGGATATCAAATTCCTGTACTTATTTCATGGAAAACTTTTAGAAAACTATTCAAAACTACCTTATATGCATGTGTGCTGTTAGTAGGTATGGGGCAGTGTGTAAAGGTTTGTGTTCCAACTCTGGAGTTATCACTCACTGTGAGTTCGCTTACTGGATCTGTGACCTTGTGTAAATTGCTTAGCCTCTTCTATGGCTCAATTTCCTCACCTGTAAAATGGGTAATAATAGTGCCTTCTTCAGAAGGATAAATTCCAAAGTGCTTAGGAATGTGTCCAGTACATGATGAGCACTCAAGAAATACAAGTTTTATATCATCAAAAGATAATTACAAAAGCAAGCACCGTAGTGAGGGGTCAATGGTAGAGACACCTCTCCAGTGGCTCTGACAGCTCAGAGAGTGGGCCCCAGGACTGCACTCCCAGGGAGGGAGTGTTAAGAAAATCTCCTGGGGCCGTTTTTTTTCCCCTCAACCTTTAAGGTCACTTGACTGAAACAAAATAAATTGCAACAATTGTCTCATTAAAAAAAAACAAAACTACTCAGAATGGCAAAATGTGCAAACACTTCAAAAGAGTATAAACTTAGGCAACTTAAAGGAACAGACTGTATTTCTAAGATGCTGTGGTGACCTTGCAGGTTCTGTCCTCATGTCCTCCTGTGTCTGCACGTGCGTTCTGCAGAGTTGAAAGCTGTGTGTGCTAGGCTTCTGCCGAGTTCTCTTGGTTAGTGTTTTTACAGACAGGTGTCTGCATGTTGACACAGTACATGGCCTGTTAGCTTCAGTGCTGTTGAAAATATATACCGTTAGTGTTTTTACAGACAGGTGTCTGCATGTTGACACAGTACATGGCCTGTTAGCTTCAGTGCTGTTGAAAATATATACCGTGATGTGTCTCCCTTTTGTTAGGATTTTGATTTTTTGCTGAGCTAAAGCAACTTTTTTTTTTTTTTTTTTTTTTTTCAGACAGAGTCTCACTCTCTTGACCAGGCTGGAGTGCAGTGGTGTGATCTTGGTTCACTGCAACCTTTGCCTCCCAGGGTTCAAGCGATTCTCCTGCCTCAGCCTCCTGAGTAACTGGGATTACAGGCATGTGCCACCATGCCCAGCTAATTTTGTATTTTTAGTAGAGACAGAGTTTCACCATGCTGGCCGCACTGGTCTGAAACTCCTGACCTCAAGTGATCCACCCGCCTCAGCCTCCCAAAGTGCTGGGATTCCAGGTGTGAGCCACGGTGCCCAGCCTAAAGCAACTTTTAAATAGCATTCCATGAAGAGTTTCCAAGTCTTCCTGTTTTCCTTCTTTCTGGACTACAATGTCTCCACCTTCTTTCCTCCCTGCAGCCCTGTCACTGTGTACTCAGGCTGCTGCTGGGGCAGGTGTGCACTGAGTTCTCTTATCACAACCTCCCAGCAGGCTCCTTCGAGGAGTGCTGGAGGGTCTGGGCTGGCCAGGCTCACACAGGCCCACTCCTTGACCCTGGCGTGCCAGACACGTGGAGTCATCTCACTTTGCCCCTGGTGAAGGGAGGGAAACCGTTTCTTAAGTTGTTTTAATTTGTGTTTCCTTAATGATGAGCAGTACTGTGCCTATGAAACATGCTTATTATAATGAAAGGCAAGACTATCCCCTTATGTGATCAGCCTTCCTTTTTCTGGATATTTTGACATGGTTCTTACAGGAGTAAAGACATCATAGTCATAGCAAGCTGTGGCATCCTCACCCAGCCAGCCGTCGGGGCTTACTCATTAATGAGTGAGAACGGGGAGCTTTCATGGTGACAGCACCTACTTATAGAGCAGTCATCAGTTTTTTTCAGAATAATAACATCTACTTGCCCAGGATTTTGCTGGGCGCAGTGGCTCACACCTGTAATCTCAGCACTTTGGAAGCCTGAGATGGATGGACCACTTGAGGCCAGGAGTTCGAGACCAGCCTGGCCAACATGGCGAAACCCCGTCTTTACAAAAAATACAAAAATTAGCCAGGCATGGTGGCGTGTGCCTGCTGTCTCAGCTACTCGGGAGGCTGAGGCAGGAGAATCGCATGAGCCTGAGAGGTGGAGGTTGCAGTGAGCTGAGATTGCGCCACTGCACTCCAGCCTGCGTGACAGAGTGAGCAACTCCTTCTCAAAAAAAAAAAAAAAAAAAAAATCTACTTATCTACTTGCCTAGGATCTCTGACATTTTGGAAAAGGTAAAAAAAAAAGTGTCTGTATTAGTTCGTTCTCGCACTGCTATAAAGAAATACCTTAGACTGGGTAATTTATAAAGAAGAGAGGTTTAATTGGCTCAGGGTTCTGCAAGCTGTACAGGAAGCATAGCGGCTTCTGCTGGGGAGGCCTCAGGGAGCTTCCAATCATGGCGGAAGGTGAATGGGGAGCGAGGTGGCTCACACAGTGGGAGCAGGAGCATGAGAGAGCAAGCAAGGAGGTGCCACACACCTTTAAACAACCAAATCTCATGAGAACTCACTACCCTGACAACAGCACCAGGGGGATGGTGCTTACCCATGAGAAACCGCCCCCACAATCCAGTTGCCTCCCACCAGGCCCCACCTCCAGCATTGAGGATTATAGTTGAACATGAGATTTAGGCAAGGACACAGATCCAAACCATGTTGGTGTCTATATGAATTCTTCTCTGCAATTTCTAGCTTTCGTTTTGTTTTGAGACAGAGTTTTGCTCTGTCGCCCAGGCTGGAATGCAATGGCCCAATCTCAGCTCACTGCAACCTCTGCCTCCTGCGTTAAAACGATTCTCCTGCCTCAGCCTCCCAAGTAGCTGGGACTACAGGCGCCCACCATGCCCAGCTAATTTTTTTTTTTTTTTTTTTTTAGTGGAGACAGGATTTTGCCATGTTGGCCAGGCTGGCCTCCATCTTCTGAGTGATCTTCCTACCTTGGCCTCCCAAAGTGCTGGGATTACAAGTGTGAGCCACCATGCCCGGCTGCAGTACCTAGCTTTGATAGAGAATCAGATGTGCCAGCGAGGCTCCTGAGAAAGCTCTGGGTGGTTCCTTGACAGTCGTGACATTTCCATAGTGACAAGGGTAGTGGGGCTCTGTTGTGGCCCTGCTGCATTCAGGAAGGACTGCTCTTCCTGTGGCTGCTTTCCCCGCCTCCATGCTTGCTCCACACCAGGCCATGCCTTCTGCCTGTGAGGGAATCTGGGTTACCAGTCGTCGGCCTCTCAGGTGTCACTCAGAACATATCTGCACCCACATCTCTCCTGCCTCCTGCAGGACCTCCCAGGAGGAGGTGACCTGCCCACTTCCATTCATCGCTGTCTTGCCCTCCAGGCTCTGAGACATAGGCCGCTGGCTGCTGTGGAAGAGCTGCAGGCATGCAGTGGCTTCTGCACCAGCATCCCACCCCACTGCTGCTCCAACCCAGCACTGTGGAGCTCCCTTGGGAAGCATTATCACAGACCCTCCCAGGTAAATGTAAATTATCTTGTTTAATAAAAACAGGTATAAACTCCTTGGCATGTATGCACCTACAGCAGGATAAGTTATTCAAACTTGTTGTTTGGTTTTCAAGTGTATGGAGATTTTCCTGTTGTATCTTTCTATTACTGATTTAGTTTATATAATTTATTTCTAATTTAATTTTTTTTTTTTTTTTTTTGAGACAGAGTCTTGCTCTGTCACCCAAGCTGGAGTGTAGTGGCGCTATCCCGGCTCACAGCAACCTCCACCTCCTGGGTTCAAGTGATTCTCTTGTCTCCGCCCTGCTAGTAACTGGGATTACAGGCATGCATCACTATGCCTGGCTAATATTTTTTTGGTAGAAACGGGGTTTTACCATGTTGGCCAGTCTGGTCTCAAACTCCTGACCTCAAGTGATCTACCCACCTGGGCCTTCCAAAGTGCTGGGATTACAGGTGTGAGCCACCACACCCAGCAGAAAAAAAAAAAAAAATTATTTTGTAGAGACAGGGAGGGGTCTCAATGTGTTGCCCAGGTTGGTCTCAAACTCCTGGCCTCAACTGATCCTCCTGCCTCAGCCTCCCAAAGCCCTGGGATTATAGGGATGAGCCACCACACTCAATTCCAAATTCAGTTTCTTTCTTCAAATTCAGGGCTGCTATTCAGATCATCTCTTTCATCTTGGAAAAGTTCTGATTGTGGTTTTTAAGAAATTGGTGGCAGGGCATGGTGGCTCACTCCTGTAATCCCAGAACTTTGGGAGGCTGAGGCGGCAGGATCACTTGAGCACAGGACTTTGAGACCAGTCTGGGAAACATAGTGAGACACTGTCTCTACAAAAAATTTAAAAAATAAGCCAGGCATGGTGGCATGTGCCTGTGGTCACAGCTACTCAGGAGGCTGAGGTAGGAAGATTGCTTGAGCGGAGGAGGTTGAGGCTGCTATGAGCCATAATCATGCCACTACTCTTCCAGACTAGGTGACGGAGTGAGACTCTGTCTTTAAAAAAAAAAAGTAAGAAAGAAATTGGTCCTTTTAATCTAAACTGTTGAATTTATGTGTGTGGAGTTTATAGTATTCCTTTATTATCCTATTATGCCTACAGAATCTGTAAAGATACAGTTCTCTCTTTTATTGCCAATAATGGCAGTTTGTCTTCTTTTTTTTGAGATCTGACAAATGAAAATTTGTATCTTCTTTCTCTTTTTTTCCCTTCGTTAGTTTTGCTAGAGGTTTATCAATTTTATTGAACTTCAAAAATCAGCTTTGGGTTTTATTGATTTTTTTTCTATTACTTTTCTGCATTCGATTTTATTGATTTCCCCTCTGTTATTTTCATTCTTCTGCTTGCTTCAGTTTATTTTGCTCTTTTTTTCTAGTTACTTGAGCTGGAAGCTGAGATTATTGATTCGAGCCCTTCTTTTCTAATATAAGCATTTAATAATAAATTTTCCTCTGAGAACTGCTTTAGCTGTATCCCACAAATTTTTGTATGTTGCATTTTCATTTCCTTCAGTTTAATATATTTAATTTTTTTCTTGCAATGCCCTCTTTGACCAATGGATTATTGAGAAATGTGTTGTTTAATTTTCAAGTGTATGGAGATTTTCGGTTGCATCTTTCTATTACTGAATTCTAATTTAATTTTATTATGGTCTGATAGCATATTTCGTATTATTTCTATTCTTTTAAATGTATTGATATATATTTTATGGCCCAAAATATAGAATATCTTTTTCTTGGCTTCATGGTATGTGAGAAGTCTGATGTAATAGTTAACTTTGCTCCTAAGGGTTTTTTTTCTTCTGGCTTCTTTCAGGTTTCTCTTTGTCTTGGGTTCCTGCAGTTTGAATATGATAGGCCTTGGCCTCGATTTTTTGGTAATATCCTGTGTGGTGCTCGCTGAGCTTCCTGCGTCTGTGGTGTCGGGAAATTCTCAGTCATTATTACTTCAAACATTTCTTCTGCTTCTCTCTCTCTTTCTACTTCTAATGTTCCCATTATACACGTGTTACACCTTTGATAATTGTCTCATAGCTGTTGAAGATTCTGTTCTTCCTCCACTCTACCACCCCTATTCTTTCTTCTCTTTGCTTTTCAGTTTGTGAAGTTTCTATTGAAATATTTTCAAGCTTGTTGATTCTATCCTTTACCATGAGCAGTCTACTGATGAGCCCATCAAAGGTATTCTTTTAAAAAAAAAATTTTTTTTCAGACAGTGTCTCACTATGCTGCCCAGGTTGGAGTGTAGTGGTGGGATCATAGTTCACTGCAGCCTCAAACTCCTGGGACTATAGGTATGCACCACCATGCCTGGCTAATTTTTTTTTTTTTTTGAGACGGAGTCTCGCTCTGTCGCCCAGGCTGGAGTGCGGTGGCGCAATCTCGGCTCACTGCAAGCTCCGCCTCCCGGGTTCACGCCATTCTCCTGCCTCAGCCTCTCCGAGTAGCTGGGACTAAAGGCGCCCGCCACCACGCCCGGCTAATTTTTTTGGTATTTTTAGTAGAGACGGGGTTTCACCGTGGTCTCGATCTCCTGACCTCGTGATCCGCCCGCCACAGCCTCCCAAAGTGCTGGGATTACAAGCGTGAGCCACCGCGCCCGGCCATGCCTGGCTAATTTTTAGATTTTTTTTGTCTCACTGTGTTGCCCAGGCTGGTCTCAAACTCCTGGCCTCTAGTGACCCTCTTGCCTCAACCTCCCGAAGTGGTAGGATTACAGGTGTGAGCCACTGCACCCAGCCAGCATTCTTCATTTCTGTTACAAAGGTGTTGCTTTGTTTTCGTTTTTGTTGTTGTTGTTGTTGTTTGTTTGTTTTAGAGATGGGTCTTGCTGTGTCACCTAGGTTGGAGTGCAGTGGTGTCATAGTAGCTCACTGCAGCCTCAAACTCCTGGGCTCCAGCAAGCCTCCTGCCTTGGCCCCCAAAGCACTGGGATTACAGGCATGAGTTAACATGCTGGGTCTGTTAACAATGTTTTTGATCCCTAGCATTTTCTTCTGATTCTTTCTCAGAGTTTGCATATTTTTATGAACCTTACTCATCTTTTTGTATGTTGTCCACTTTTTCCCATTACAGCCCCTCACATGTTAATCATAGTTATCTGAAAGTCTCAGTCTGATCATTGCAACATCTTTGTCAGATCTGAGGTGGGTTCTGATGCTTGCTTTGTGTATTCAGACTTTTTTTTTTCTTGACTTTAATATATCTTGTAATTGTTTGTTGAAAGCTGGACATGATGTATTGATTGGGCTATAGGAACTTAAGTAAATGGATCTTTAGTGTGAGGTTTTGTGTTTCTCTGCCTGGCAGTTAGGCTGGGTTTAATGTTTACTGTAGCTGTAGATGGCAGAGGCTTCATATTCCTCCCGTGTCCATTTTTGTTTCCCAACTATCTTTGGGTTTTTCTAGAAACTCCTTAAGTGGTGTATGAGGGTTCTCCAGAGAGACCAACAGGGTATCTGTCTGTGTATCTATGGATAATAGATATGTGAGAGGGGATGTGTTAGGAGAACTGACTCATGTGACTGTGGAGGCTGAAAAGTCCAGTGCCCGGCTGGCTGCCAACTGGATGTCCTAGGATGCTGATAGCATGGCTGAGGCCAGGTCTGAAGGCCTCAGAGCCAGGGAAACCAATGGTGTAACTCTCAGTTTGAAGCCAAAGCTCGGAGAGCCTGGGGGGGCTGCCAGTGTAAGTCCTGGAGTCCAAATGCTAGGAGTCTGGAGTTGTCCCAGGACAGGAGAGGAAGAGTGCATGGCAGCTCAGCAGATAGATTTGCCTTTTCTCTATTTTTGTTTTCTCCAGGCCCCCAGCAGATGAGATGGTGCCTGCCCACGTTGAGGGTAAATCTTCCCCACCTAGTCCACTCAGACTCCCATGCTAATCTGCCCTGGAAACACCGTCACAGACACACCCAAAAATAATGCTCTAGTAGGTTTCTAGGTATTTCTTAATTCAGTCAAGTTGACACCAAAAATTAACCATTACAAGTGGAGTCTTTATCTTGCCCCTCCGTTGTAATTCACTGTGATTATACTACAGCCCTGTTGGTGTGGTGGTAAGGTATTGGGGAAGGAAAATGTCCTGTAATCCTGTGATTCAGTCTCAGTTTTTTATTCAGTCTGAGTCCCTGGACTGTGGACTTCAGAAGTTTCTTTGCCTGCCTGCCTGTCTTCCTCCCTCCCTCCCTGCCTCTCTTCCCTCTCCCTCCTCCTCTTCCCTCCTTTCTTTCTCTCTTCCTCCCCTGACCCACCCACCCCATTAAGTTATCCAGAAAGCTACTGGAGGCTTCATTTTTCAAGTTTTCCTTTTCCCTTGGCCAGATAAGGTTCTGATAAAGTAGTTTTCCTTGATGGAAGGCCTTTGTTATGGAAAACAGAATGTTCTGGGCATTTTTCAAAATGGTTACTTTTCTTGGAGTGCATTTCAAAATGATTATTATTTTTTCTCTCTCCCCTTGTCCGAAGAGTAAGGGATTTATTTTTTTCTCCAGTCTTCATCATGAGAATCTGGTGAGGCTTTTGGAGATATAACAAAACTTAGGAAAGTATGTCACTTCCTGCCCCTACGCTGAAAGATTGGGCCTCAGGATTTTCTCTTATACTTGTCTATAATCAGCTTCCAGCAATCATCAGTTGCCGTGTGTTTTTACCAGTTATTGGCTTACTCGGCTTTTGCTTCAGTAAAACTGTGATCTCTGTATTTGCCCGCTGTCTCTTCAGTTTTTAGGTGGGAGTTTGCCTTGTGACCTCGTTCTCTGATGGATATAAGAAGTTTTATTTTATTCAGCTTTTTTTTTTTTTTTTTTTTTTTTTTTAAGTGGGGAGGACTTAAATGGCACCTTTCAGGCTCTTTACATGTTAGAACAGAAATGGGGCAGTGGCTCACACCTGTAATCCCAGCACTTTGGGAGGCTGAGGTGGGTGGATCACTTGAGGTCAGTAGTTCAATACCAGCCTGGCCAACATGGTGAAACCCCGTGTCTACTAAAAATACAAAAATTGGCCGGGCGCGGTGGCTTACGCTTGTAATCCCTATACTTTGGGAGGCCAAGGCAGACAGATCACCTGAGGTCAGGAGTTCAAGACCAGCCTGACCAACATGGTGAAACTCTGTCTCTACTAAAAATACGAAAATTAGTTGGGCCTAGTGGCATGCGCCTGTAATCTCAGCTACACAGGAGGCTGAGGCAGGAGAATGGGTTGAACCCAGGAGGTGGAGGTTGCAGTGAGCTGAGATCGTGCCATTGCATTCCAGCCTGGGCAAAAAGAGCAAAACTCTGTCTCAAAAAAACAAAAAATTAATTAGCTGGATGTGGTAGCGTGCATTAGCTGGATGTGGTAGCCTGTAATCTCAGCTACTTGGGAGGCTGAGGCAGAAGAATTGCTTGAACCTGGGAGGCAGAGGTTGCAGTGAGCTGATATTGCACCACTGCACTCCAGCCTGGGTGACAGAGCAAGACTCCATCTCAAAAAAAAAAAAAAGAAAAGAAAAAAGTCACCTCAACCTCCCAAGTAGCTGAGACCACAGGTATATGCCACCACACCCAGCTACTACCATGCTGGGCTAATATTTTGATTTTTTTTGTAGAGATGAGGTCTTGCTTTGTTGCTCGGATTGGTCTCCTGGGCTCAAGCGATCCTCTTGCCTTGGTCTCCCAAAGAGCTGGAATTAACAGGCATGAGCCACCACGCCCAGCCAGTTCTATCCATTTTTGCTTTATGTATTTTGTTGGTTTAATGATTTGTTTCTTCTCCTTCTTCTTCTTCTTCCTCCTCCTCCTCCTCCTCCTCCTCTTCTTCTTCTTCTTCTTCTTCTTCTTCTTCTTCTTCTTCTTCTTTCTTCTTCTTCTTCTTTCTTCTTCTTCTTCTTTCTTCTTCTTCTCTCTTCTTCTTCTTTTCTTCTTCTTCTCTTTCTTTTTTTTTCATTTCTTGACACTAAGTACAAGTATACATTTAGAATTTCTGTGTCTTCTTGGCAAATGGACTTATAAAAATCATTATTTAATGTCCTGCTTTATTTCTGGTAATTTTCTTTTCTCCATAGTCTCTCTCTTTTCATATTAATGTGGCTATCTCGCATTAAAAAATATTATTTGCATGGTGTATTTTCTCCATCCTTCTACTTATATTTGAAGAAGATTTCTTGTAGGTAGCATATATTTGGGTCTGTTTTAAAGAACATTCAGTCTGATAGTCCTTCATTTTTAATTGGTGTGTTTAGACCATTTATACTTAATGTAACTATTAATATGTTTGGATATAGATGTATCATTTTGTTATTTTCTTTTTGTTCATTAGGTTTTATTTCTCTTTCTGGGATTTCTTGAATGTTTCTCAGTATTCCATTTAATCAATTTATTGAGGTTTAGACTATATATCTTTGTATAGGTATTTTAGTGGTTACTGCGGGGATTATGGTATTCATATTTAACATTGTTTATTTAGAAACAATATTGTGCCACTTGAAGTGGAATATAGGAACCATATTACCATACAAATTCCTTTACCCACCAAATTATGCTGTAGATCTATCTATGTTGAAAATTGCTTCAGACAGTATTACAAATTTTGCCTTCAGCTAGCATAAGAAGGAAAATAGTCTATTTATGTAGCTCTTTGTCATTTTGAGATGGAGTCCTGCTCTGTCCCCCAGGCTGGAGTGCAGTGGCGCTATCTCGGCTCACTCCAAGCTCCACCTCCCAGGTTCACGCCATTCTCCTGCCTCAGCCTCCCGAGTAGCTGGGACTACAGGTGCACGCCACCACGCCTGGCTAATTTTTTGTATTTTTAGTAGAGATGGGATTTCACCATGTTAGCCAGGATGGTCTTATCTCCTGACCTCGTGATCCGTCCGCCTTAGCCTCCCAAAGTGCTGGGATTACAGGTGTGAGCCACCGTGCGCAGCCTGCTCTTTGTCATTTCTGTTTCTCTTCCTTTATTCCTGAAACTCCAGTTTTCCCTCTGGTATTACTTCCCTTCTGTCTGAAGAACTTTGTTTAGTGTTTCTTTTAGAGCAGGCCTGTTGATGGCAAATTTTCTTGTTTTTTTTTTTATCTGAGAATGTCTTTCTTTCACCTTAATTCGTGAAAGATATTTTTACTATCTTTATTGTTGTTTTTGTTGCTGTCATTTACTTCTCAGAGCCCTCAGATCCTGCCTCCTTCCTTGTCTTTGATTGTAGGGCTCTTAGGTTCCTTTGAGGGGTCGTGGTTAGAAAGAGGAGACAGTGAATACCTTGCAAGGGGACATTAAACTCCATGAGAGAGATCCCCCCAAACCAGCAAAGGTACAGGGGGCTATAGATTCCTGGAGAAGAAGAGATCTTCAGCCCACTACTTGAAGATCCTGGGGAAGTGACAGAAACCCGAGTGAGCAGGTTACTGGCTGATGCAGCACTCGGGGCTGCTGGGCTCCAGGCCTTGGCTCAGTCAGGATGCCGGTGCCCATCGCAGCACAGATATATTAGGGCCACCTGACTTCTAGGATAATGAGTGCCTACTGACCTCAGCCAGTTTGATCATTTACAAATTTTAGGTTCCTTTTGCTAGAGGAGACTGGCCACGTAGGAAGTTGGAAATGATGAAAGGTAGTTACTCCCCCTCATTATAACCTTGCTCTCTGGTTATGATGAAAGGGAGTCTCAGACCAGCTTCTGTCAATTACACACATAGGCATTAAACAGTATTTAATAGGTCAGGCATGGTGGCTTATATCTGTAATCCCAGCACTTTGGGAGGCTAAGGTGAAGTAAATAAATAAATAAATAAATGAAGACTTAATTACTGCCTATTCTACTCAGCATGTTTATCTTTGTTTTTTGTTTGTTTGTTTTTGAGATGGAGTCTTGCTCTTTCACCCAGGCTATAGTGTAATGGCATGATCTCAGCTCACTGCAGCCTCCGCCTCTCGTCTTCGAGCGACTCTTCTGCTTCGGCCTCCCGAGTAGCTGCGATTACAGGCGCATGCCACCATACCTGGCTCTTTTTTTTTTTTTTTTTTTTTTTTGTATTTTTAGTAGAGACGGGGTTTCACCATGTTGGCCAGGCTGGTCTGGAACTCTTGGCCTCAAGTGATCTGCCCGCCTTGGCCTTCCAAAGTGCTGGGATTACAAGCGTGAGCCACCGTGCCTGGCCAGTATATTTATCTTTGAACAAAGTGGATAATGTTGTTAAGATCATCTACCTCTTTACTGATAATTCTTTTTATACATCTAGTTCTATCAATTGTCAAGAAGTTAGAGTTTAAATATTCAAATATGCTTGTGGAATTGTCCATTTCTCTCTTTTGTTTTGTTGAGTTTCGCTTTATTTTGAGGCTCTATTGTTGGATGCTTATACATTTATGATATATCTTTGTGTTGAATTATCACTATAAAAAGTCCTGTCTTTGGTAATTAATACTGTACTCTTTTTTTTTTTCTTTTCTTTTTCTTGAGATGGAGTTTCGCTCTGTTGCCCAGGGTGGAGTGCAGTGGCGTGATCTCGGCTCACTGAAGCCTCCGCCTCCTGGGTTCAAGAAATTCACCTACCTCGGCTTCCCAAGTAGCTGGAATTACAGGCATGCACCATCACACCTAACTAATTTTGGTATTTTTAGTAGAGACAGGGTTTTTGTCATCTTGGCCATGCTGGTCTGGAACTCCTAACCTCAAGTGATTTACCCTCTTCGGCCTCCTAAAGTGCTAGGATTACAGGCCTGAGCCACCACACCTGACCAATACTGTACCTCTTGAAGTCTATTAATATGGTCTCTCCAGCATTCTTGTTTACAGTATGCATGGTAGAGGTCAGCCACATACTTTTCAAAAATAATGGCTTTAATTGAGATATAATTCAAATACCATATAATTCACCTGTTTAAAGTGTGCAGTTCAGTATACAATAAAATACGTGCACAGAGTTGTGCAATGCAGTTTCATCACACCCAAAAGAAACCCTGTACCTGTTAGCAATCACTCCCCATTTCCTTCCAGCTGGGAGTGGGAGCTGTGGAGGTGGGAAACGCCCCTGGTGCCCATAGCTCCCTTCCAGAATCCTCCTGTTTTTGGTTGCTCTCAGGTATCTGCCCTTAGTAGTTGTGTTCTGTATTCTATCCAAAGTTTATCATTTTTATTTGGGGAGAGGTCAGTTTGGTAGGATTATTGGCCCTTATATAGGTATCCATGCATGAGACAGAGTCTTGCCATCACCCAGGCTGAAGTGCGATCTCAGCTCCCTGCAGCCTCGATCTCCTGGTCCCAAGTGATCCTCCCACCTCAGCCTCCCGAGTAGTTGGTATCATGGGCATATACCATGACGCCTGGATAATTTTGTTTATTTAATTACTAATTAATTTATTTAGACACAGAATCTCACCCTGTTGCCTAGGTTGGAGTACAGTGGCATGATCATGGCTCACTGCAACCTTGACCTCCCAGACTCAAGTGATCTCCCACCTCAGTCTCCCAAGTAGCTGAGAATACAGTTGCACATGACCATGCCCGGCTAATTTGTGTATTTTTCTTTAGAGACAGGGTTTCATTATATTGCCCAGGCTGGTCTCAAACTCCTTGGCTCAAGTGATCCTCCCGCTTTGACTTCACAAAGTGCTGGGATTACAGGCATGAGCCACTGTACCCATCCTTGATTTTAAATAGATAAAAGTTTTTTGTGTTACATGAAACTTTTTTTTTTTTTTTTTTGAGACAGGGTCTTGCTCTGTCACCCAGGCTGGAGTGCAGTGGCATAATCATGGCTTACTGTAGCCTTGACCTACTAGGCTCAAGCAGTCCTCCCACCTCAGCCTGCTGAATATCTGGAACTACAAGCATCTGCCACCTCGCTTGGCTAATGTTTTGCTTTTTGGTAGAAATGAAGTCTCACTATGTTTGCCCAGGGTGGTCTTGAACTTCTGGGCTCAAGCAATCCTCCTGCCTCGGCCTCCCAAAGTGTTGGGATTGTAGGCATGAGGTACTGTGTCCGGCCTGTTTTTTTTTTTTTAATTGAAAATAGGCCGGGCCTGGTGGCTCACACTTATAATCCCAGCACTTTGGGGAGGCCGAGGCGGGTGGATCACCTGAGGTCAGGAGTTCGAGACCAGCCTGGCCAACGTGGTGAAACCCCGTCTCTACTAAAAATACAAAAATTACCCAAGCGTGGTGGTGCATGCCTGTAATCCTACGTACTTGGGAGGCTGAGGCACGAGAATCGCTTGAACCCGTGAGGTGGAAGTTGCAGTGAGCCGAGATTGCGCCATTGCACACCAGCCTGGGCAATAGGGAAAACAGAGACGGAGGCCTCACTGTGTTGCCCAGGCTAGTCTCAAACTCCTGGACTCAAGCGATCCTCCTACCTTGGCCTCCCAAAGTGCTGGGATTACAGGCAGAAGCCACCACGTCTGGCCTTATGTGTCTTTCTCGTTCTGAATGTAGTTACGTGAGTGTGTTCTCTTTGTAAATATTCCTTGAGCCGTATGTTCATGATTTGTATACATTTACTTTTGAATATTTATTTTGCAGTACAAATTTTACTTAGAGTAAATGTGTTAAAACTCTCATTTATCTACCTGGAACATTATCCATGGTATATTGTGTAAATAGATACAGCCTCTATGGACAGCAATTTGGCTATATCCATCAAAATTGTCAGTAGGAAGATGTAGGAGCTTTGGCAGGTGTGTGTGGCATGGGCTGCTTTGTTGTGGGGCCTGTCTGTACGTTACAGAAGAGGTGCCCGAGAGCCACATCTGACAGTGTCACAGGGTTAGGTGGACACAAGTTGATGTCCAGGCTCCATCCACCAAGGTAGACGCCTGATAGACTGCCCCTACGTTTTGGTGTCAGGACCATGAGGAAGATTATTCCCTAGGAACAGGAGTGAACTGGAAGGAAACTGGCCTTCTCAGAAACCACACGCTGTTTGTATTCATCTCAGCCTGTGATCTCGACTCAGGTTGTTACTGGGGTGCTGATGGCTATTTCTCTGTAGAGGAAAAAAAAAATCATACCAGGGCACATATTTTTTCTAGTTTTAAATATATTGGCACACAATCAAGATATTCAGGCCCGTGGAGCTATGATAATCTGAATGAAAGACCTGAGTGGCACATACTGCCAAAGCGGGCTCCCCAGGGTCCCTGAAGCTGCAGTTACCAGACACAGGTTTTTTGTTTGTTTGTTTTTAAGATGGTTTTGCTCTGTCACTCAAGCTGGAGTGCACAGGTGCAGTCACAGCTTACTTCAGCTTTGACCTCCTGGGCCCAAGTGATCCTCCTGCCTCAGCCTCCTGAAGAGCTAGGACTACAGGCCCCCATCACCACACCTAGCTAATTTTTTTGTGTGTGGTAAAGAATGGGGGTCTTACTATGTTGCTCAGGCTGGTCTCGGACTCCTGGTCTCAAGTGATCCACCCACCCCGGCCTCCCAAAGTGCTGGAATTACAGGCATGAGCCACTGCACCTGGCTAGAGCCATAGGTTTTGTATAAATTGTGATCCTTAAACTCCAGTGTGCAGATTGCCATTCTGTTGTCTGGGATGCACTGTGTTCTATTCCATGAGCCCATACCCTTCCAGGTGGCAGAAAGTTCATTTTTATCTATCCAGAGGTCACCCAGGGCTATGTCTCTACCTGGCAGGGGTTTCATGTTCTGTCCACTCTGGCACTCAGGGGGCTGTCCTTCTGTCTGTCTTTGGGCCTTGGTTCCCATGGGTCCCCTGCACACAGACCTTTCTCCTGAACCCGTGTTCCGCAGAGTGCAGCCCTCCCGCTGTGTGGCTCCATGTTTAGCTTCTGCTCCTTGTTGCCTGGACACACCTCGCTGCCCTTCCTTGCCTGGGCTCCTGCCCCTTCCTGAACGTTGCCTGAAAGAGTGAATTCACTCTCACTTCCCCCACAACTACCTGCAGGTTAGGTTAGAAGGCCTCGTCCTTCTGCCCTGACCTGTGCCCTGCCTGCGAGGCCCAGCCGTAGCTGCCTGGAAGGCTTGCATGTTTATTATTTGCAGCTGTTGGCTGC
Source organism: Hylobates moloch (assembly GCF_009828535.3). Classification (NCBI taxonomy): domain Eukaryota; kingdom Metazoa; phylum Chordata; class Mammalia; order Primates; family Hylobatidae; genus Hylobates; species Hylobates moloch. The sequence continues at coordinate 35,769,399 of NW_026652296.1, forward strand.
TGTCCAGGGACTGAGCATCTGAACCTCAGACAACAAGAAGAGCCTCCCAGTTTGTGTTGTTCTGCTCTGTCTCCCTCCTGGAGGCAGCAAATGCAGAATATCCTCCTGCTGCCCAAGTGGGGCAGAGTGGGCAGGGAGCAGGAAACGGAGTCACCTCCATGGGCCACTGTTTCAGAACCTCTTCCCATCATGCCCGTTGAACTGAGATGCTCTTTCCTTCCTCTTTAGCTTCCCTGGGGAGAAAGATAAGTGAAGGACACTCTTTTTCGACCCAGGTTCACATAATGGCGTGCAAGTCTGTGCATTTTTGTTTAAAGGAATGAGATTTTATTTGGGCTTTACTTGTGACACGTGTTCATGCTAACCTAGCTGTATTTATTTCAGCCTAATATGCATCTGTGTTACACATTGGAGGAAAATATCTTTGCCATGGGAATGATAATTATTTTTCTTAAAATCGTTTTTAATGTTAAAGAAAATCAGAAAGTACCTTTCCCTGTGTGGCCCACAAGCCATTGGTTAGAGAAGTGGAGATGCTGGGGCTGGTACTGTGTGCGTCCTCAGCACTGGCGAAGACCAGTGAGTAGCTCTGTTTAAAATGCCATTTCCCCAACCTTTGGATTTTTGTTTTTGTTTTCGTTTTTTTTTTTTGTAACAGTATGTCTGAAGCCAATTACAATTCCAATAAGCTGCATGTGGTGGCAGGTACCTGTAGTCCCACCTACTTGGGCTGCTGAGGTGGGAGGATCATGAGCCCAGGAGTGTGAGGCTGCATTGAGCTGTGATCACACCTGTGAATAGCAGCCTGGACCACATAGCAAGACCCCATCTCCAAAAAAACAAACCCAAACCCAACAAGGGTGAGAAGTAACTTCCAGGCGTAGTGGGGTCTGAAGTGGAGGGCCACAGTGAGCAAGGCCGCTGCACCGGTGCCCTTGCGTGGGGAAGCAAAAGGTGAGCTGAGACCCCCCGCTCCGCGAGTGCCTCACCTGCACCAGCTCTTTCCCTGGGTGTCTCAGCTCAGCCTTTCTTTGATTCTAGCCAGACCCTGATTCTCCAGGAAGGCCTGAGTAACCCAGTGTGTTTACTGACCTTTGCAGATAGGCTTGGCTCTTCCCAAACTTGTCCTCCAAACTGTAAGGGCCACCTGGAGCTACTCTGAATTACTTTCTGTGTCTCCTTTCTTTTCCCATCCCTGCTCAGCACCTCTGTTTTTCTCTCCTGGACATAGCCTGGGATGTGGTTCTTTCCAGGACCTCTCAGCCTTGCAGGGGGGTGTGTCTAGACCTGACTGAGTTGACTTCAAACTTGAGGGCTTGACCAAATGCTGGAGGCTTGTGGCCCCTCCGTGATTTAGACAGAAGGGCGGGCAAGCATGCCTCTGTCTGTATAGTGCCAGCATGGCTTGGAACAAAAGCTCTGGAATCACTGTTTGGTTAATAGGATAAACATGCAATTGGCCTTACAAATCCAGAGGATTATGTTACCTTTTTTTTTTTTCTAGTAGATTTATTTTTTTCTTTCACAGCTCTTTTAGAAAAGTGGTTTAACCTATTTATATGGTTAGTTTGTCAGGGTTCTTTTTGAGGTGGGGAGGGTCTGGCTATGCTGCTCAGGCTAGTCTTGAACTCCTGGGCTCAAGTGGTCCTCCCACCTTAGCCTCCCATGTAGCTGGGATTACAGGCACACACCACCATGCCCAGCTCTTTTAGTAGATTTTTAACTTGAGTTGGAAGAAAAAAAATGATAAAAGGCTTGAGGGAAATAGCTTCTGTAAAAGAAAATGAAATTTTGGTACCTCCCCATCCCCACCCCGCCAACTGGTTATGCCAAAGGGAGAGTTAAGCCTGGGAATGGAGTCATGCAACTGCTGTTCTTCTTCCTCAAACAGAGCTGTAACTTCACAACCCTGTGTCATAGTGTTAGATGTAAGCCAGGTCCCAGTATGGTAAAAGGCTGTATACCTCCCGATGGCCTCCCTCACAAATTGCTCACAAGGACATCCCTTGCTAGCCCCTAAACCTTTCAGGATACATATCTGCTATAAAACCAGTAGATGCCAATTGTAACCTTGGGTCTGCAAGCCAAGTTTAACTCCTCAAACTGAATCCTGTTAAATCGCACACTGACAATGTTGATGACAAGCTTACCTTCCCAAGTGCAGAACACACACAAGACAGGATCAGTCACTCTTCCTGCTTGACTCTCCTCCGCTCTCTCTTTTCAAAGATTTACCTTGTCTGATATAAAACATACAGCTGCTGAGCAGTTATTAGAGCCTCATAAGAATAACCATTTGCCTCTCTGCCCCCACCCTTGTTTCCCTCCTGCCTGCCCCCACCTCACACACACACTAAGTTGCCACATCCTCTTTAGAAAAGCAGAGGTCACGGATGCTTCAGTGGCTTGTGTTTTTCCTGGGTGCGTCCTCAGATCTGGCTCAATAAACCTCTGCTGATCGAGACACTTGCCTCAGTGACCATTTTTGTTGAACACCCTACCTTCTTTTTTCTACATCTGTCGGGCAGGTTCATATTTTCTATTCTATCTTTTCTTTTTAATTTATTTGAGAATTTATTTGAGACGGAGTCTCGCCCTTGTTGCCCAGGCTGGAATGTGTGGGGGAAAGAAAGAGAGATCAGACTGTTACTGTGTCTGTGTAGAAAATGGAAGACATGCCTTTCGGCCGGAACCGCCATCTTCCAGTAATTCACCAAAATGACAAACACAAAGGGAAAGAGGAGAGGCACCCGATATATGTTCTCTAGGCCTTTTAGAAAACATGGAGTTGTTCCTTTGGCCACGTATATGCGAATCTATAAGAAAGGTGATATTGTAGACATCAAGGGAATGGGTACTGTTCACAAAGGAATGCCCCACCAGTGTTACCATGGCAAAACTGGAAGAGTCTACAATGTTACCCGCATGCTGTTGGCATTGTTGTAAACAAACAAGGGCAAGATTCTTTCCAAGAGAATTAATGTGCGTATTGAGCGCATTAAGCACTCTAAGAGCTGAGACAGCTTCCTGAAACGCGTGAGGGAAAATGATCAGAAAAAGAAAGAAGCCAAAGAGAAAGGTACCAGGGTTCAACTAAAGCGCCAGCCTGCTCCACCCAGAGAAGCACACTTTGTGAGAACCAATGGGAAGGAGCCTGAGCTACTGGAACCTATTCCCTATGAATTCATGGCATAATAGGTGTTAAAAAAATAAATAAATAAAGGACCTCTGGGCTGTAAAAAAAAAAAAAGAAAAAGAAAAAAAAAAAAAAAAAAAGAAAAAGAAAATGGAAGACATAAGAAGAAACTCCATTTTGTTCTGTACTAAGAAAAATTCTTCTGCCTTGAGATGCTGTTAATCTGTAACCCTAGCCTCAACCCTGTGCTCACAGAAACATGTGCTGTATTGACTCAAGGTTTAATGGATTTAGGGCTGTGCAGGATGTGCTTTGTTAAAAATGTGTTTGCAGGCAATATGCTTGGTAAAAGTCATTGCCATTCTCCAGTCTCAAGTACCCAGGGACACAATGCACTGTGGAAGGCCGCAGGGACCTCTGCCCAAGAAAGCCTGGGTATTGTCCAAGGTTTCCCCCCACTGAGACAGCCTGAGATATGGCCTTGTGGGAAGGGAAAGACCTGACCATCCCCCAGCCCAACACGCGTAAAGGGTCTGTGCTGAGGAGGATTAGTGAAAGAGGAAGGCCTCTCTGCAGTTGAGATAAGAGGAAGGCATCTGTCTCCTGCTTGTCCCTGGGAATGGAATGTCTCGGTGCAAAACCTGATCGTACATTCTATTTACTGAGATAGGAAAAAACCACCTTATGGCTGGAGGTGAGACATGCTGGCAGCAATACTGCTCTTTACTGCACTGAGATGTTTGTGTAAAGTCAAACATAAATCTGGCCTATGTGCACATCCAGGCACAGCACCTTTCCTTAAACTTATTTATGACACACAGTCCTTTGCTCACATGTTTTCCTGCTGACCCTCTCCCTGCCATTACCCTATAGTCCTGCCACATCCCCCTCACCAAGATAGTATAGATAATGATCAGTAAATACTGAGAGAACTCAGAGACCAGTGCCAGTGCAGGTCCTCACTTGCTGAGCGCCGGTCCCCTGGGCCCACTTTTCCTCCTCTATACTTTGTCTCTGTGGCGTATACCCACAGGTGTGGAGGGGCAAGCCCCCTTCATCATGCAGTGGCACAGTCACGGGTCACCACAGTCTTAACCTCTCGACTCAAGTGGTCCTCCCACCTCAGCCTCCCAAGTAGGTGGGAATACAGGCACGTGCCACCATGCCCGGCTAATTTTTCTGTTTTCTAGACAGTCCCACTATGTTGCTCAGGCTGTTCCCGAACTCCTGGCCTCAGGTGATCTTCCTACGGCAGCCTCCCAAAGTCCTGGGATTACAGGCATGAGCCACTGTATCTACCCCCTTTTTTCTTTAAGTAAACGTAATGTGAGCCAAAGTGTTTGGAAAGAGAGACAAATTCCTTTTGATACACAGATGCCAAGTGTTTCATGTGTTCTTTTCACTGTCCTATCAGTGTTGAATTTACCTCTGATCCACTTTATTTCATTCTTTTGGCTCTAAAAGTTTTCCCCTTTTAGAAGGATGTTTGTAGACATGTGTATGGCAAGCTTAGCTAGAACCTTGCAAATATTATAGCTGGAGTTCTGAAATTTTCCTGACTTTTGACTTTTCCTGTGTGGAAACATTTTTTAAAAAACATGTTAGGGACATTGTGGAGTTGGTTGGAAAGAGTGACCCAAACCAGGCTGAATGGGCGTGTCTGGGGCTCCAAGGTCCGAGTGGGCTTTCCCTGCTGACACTGCTCAGCTGAGTGCATTGTGCTGCACGACCTCAGGCCACGACATTGATTTACTTCCACTCGTGCATGATGACCTGCCAGCTTTTGTTTGGATGTAAAATAAAAACTCACACTGCCTTTTTCCTAGCACAGAGCAGGAGAGGGAGAGGGGAAGTGAGACTCAGCAGACATTGATGGAGGGTCCATTAAGAGCCAGGTCCATGCTGAGCAACAGCCAGAGAGACAGTGTCTGGGGCGAGCTTGGATTCTGGATGAGGCTGGGTGTGGGAGCTATGGCCATGGGTGCCAGGGCCAGCCCTGGGTGAGGCTGGGTGTGGGAGCTGTGGCCATGGGTGCTGGGGCCAGCCCTGGGTGAGGCTGGGTGTGGGAGCTGTGGCCGTGGGTGCTGGGGCCAGCCTTGGGTGAGTCTAGGTGTAGGAGCTGTGGCCATGGGTGCTGGGGTCAGCCCTGGGTGAGGCTGGGTGTGGGAAATGTGGCCATGGGTGCCGGGGTCAGCCCTGGGTGAGGCTGGGTGTGGGAGGTGTGACCGTGGGTGCTCGGGGTCAGGCCTGAGTGAGGCTGGGTGTGGGAGCTGTGGGTGTGGGAGCTGTAGCTGTGGGTGCTCAGGGCCAGCCCATAGGCCGGCACACTCAGGTAATGGCCATCTCCAGAACACCCTGTCCAAGACCAGGCTGCTTGGTGTCCTCTGATTTCCCCCTCAGGACTCTTGTGGAGCTCAGTGGTGAGGGGAGCCCAGAAGGCATTGTGCTGGGCCCAAGAGAATGAGAATTTTGGAGCACAAAGGTGCCTGGGATCAGGTTTGGCTTCCTCATTTGATATCTCAGAAAGCTCAGGCCCAGAGAGCATAAGCAGCTTGACTCAGGCCACACAGCTGCCCAGGAGTGCAGCAGAACTCCCCAGACCAAGCTGCACTGGACTGGCTTGTGTGGAGGTGGCCATCCTTAAATGTGCCCCCATGGCAAGGAGAGACAGGGCAGGAACCTTGGGGAGGACCAGCATTGCAGTGCATCTGCCCAGTGGATCCCAGGAGTATAGCTATCCCAGGCAGTGTGCAGTGTTATCTCATTAGTTTGATTTGCATTTCCCTAATGACTTATACTGTTGAGCATCTTTCTTTGCACTTATTGCCCATTAATGAATCTTCTTTTGTGAAATGCACATTAAAATTTTGATGCTGACAAGTTGCTGTCCGTAGAGGTTGCCCTGGTTTATTTCCCATCAGCGTGTATGAAGCCTGCTTTCTCATGGCTTCATCAACAGGGTGCCAGTCTGCTATGGGCCAAGTTGTGTTCCCCAGAATTCGGATGTTGAAGCCCTAACATCTAGTACCTCAGAATGTGATTGTATTTGGAGACAGGTTCTTTAAAGAGGTAATCAAGTGAAACGTAAAATGGAAAACATGGTTTCTCTACTCAACAGAACACTTCTAACACTGAACATGTAGTCTTTCCACACCACGCAATTCTCCAGTTCTCTTCAGAGACCCCTGGATGTCCTAGAATTTAACCCAGTTCTACACTACCTGGAGTTAGTGCAGACCCCATAGGTTAAGGGCTCAGTTCCATTTGGCTTCCCCCAGTTCAGAAGGCAGTCATGAGTCCCAGGTTGTGACCTGTGCATCTGAATGACTGACTTTAAATCAAGAGTCCCCAAGACCATCACTGGGGATTGATCATCTGATATTTTGGCTTGCAAAGCTCAAGGAAACATTTACAAATGTTTACTGGTTTATTATGAAGCTGTGACCAAGAATGTGGATGAACAGCAGATGAAGAGGTGGATGGGGTTTAGCTGCAGCCCCGCCCACCCTGGAGGCTGGGAGTGAGATTATCCTAATCCCAGGGTTGGTCCATCTGGTAACCAGCCCCTTTCCTCCTAGAGTCACCTCAGTAGTATAAACGCTGGTGTAGTTGAAAGGGGCTTATTATGAATAACAGAATTCCCTATTACTCAGGAAATTCTGAGCGTTTTGGGAGCTGTATGTCAGGAACCTAGGACCAAGACTAAACATACACTTCTTGCTACACCGCAGTATCACATGAGGCCATAAGGGTGGCCCTGGTTCTATACAACTGGTGTCCTTATGAGAAGAGATGAGGACACGGGCACATGCAGGGGAGACATCTGGAAGCCGAGGAGAGGCCAAAGAAGAAGCCACAACAACTTCTTGATGAGATGCCTCATCTGGGAGTTCCAGGCTCTGGAACAGAGGGAAATACATTCTGTTTCAGCTGCCTGGCCACGGTGCCTTGTCACAGCAGCCCAGCCAACCTGAGGCACAGTCTGACAAGCGAAAAGTCCTCTCTCTCAGTGGGGTTTGTATCTCTCCCGATGAGCACAGTGGAGCATCTCTCCACATGTTCAAGAGCCATTTGCATTTCCATCTTTGTAATCTAGATCGTTTGCTTTTGGAGGGTGGGGCAGGGTAGGTTGTTTCAGTACTGATTTTAGGAGCTCTTTATTAAAGGAATTAACCTTTGTGATTTACATTAAAATTATCTTCTTGTTTGTCATTTATCTTCTGATTTTATTCTTTCCTATTTAGAAATTTTGACTTTTATATAGTCAAATTTCCCACTCTTTTAAGGGTGAAGCAAAAGCTGCATTTTATTCTAGATCTTTTTTGGGTTAAATTTTTCTTGGTTCTGAGTACCTTCTGACTCTGATGTTCTATAACATTATCCTCTGATTGAGGGGCACAGGCAAGTAAGAAAGCAGTTACCCACGAAAGCTTGGATTGAATAACAGGGATGGAGAAATCACTCTTAAACTGTTCAGTCAGAATCCACCTGGGGGAAACCTGCTGGACCTGCTCAACCTTCGAAACTCAAGTGTATGCTGTGAAGGTGTTAATGGAAAACCCAAACTGTAAAATATCTTAAGGAGGTTTATGCTGAGCCAATATGATTGACTGTGGCCTGGGGAAAACACAAACCCAGGAAGCCTTGATAAGTGGTCCCGAGGCAGTTAGGGCCCGACTCTGTCTTACGCATTTTAGGGAAGCAGAAGTCACAGGCAAAGTCATACATTAGTACACTGCACTCCAGCCTGGGCAACAGAGTGAGACTCTGTCTCAAAAAACAAAAACAAAAAACAAAGAAAGAAAAGGGGTTGTGGAGACCAGGGTTCTCATTATACTTAGGGAGCCTCCAGATAGCAGGCTCCAGAGAGAATCCATTGTAAATGTGTCTTATCAGAGCTGATTCTCTCCTGGATCAGGAAGAAGGCCTGGAAAAGGAAGGAGATTCTCTTCAGAATGTAGATTTTCCCCACAAGTGACAACTTTGCAGGACTACTTCAAGACATGGCAAAGAAATGTAGTTTGTAGTAAAGTACTTCCAGGGCTTGCTATCTGTCTTATGATGCTGTAGTAGAGTCAAGCTGGTATCTGGTATCTTATTGCTACAGGAGTCTGCCTTGTCAGTCTTGAGATCTGTTTTAATGTTAATCCTAGTCTGTTGTGCCTGAATTCTCCTAAAGGGAGGAGGGTATAATGGGGCAGTCCAACCCCCTATCCTGTCATGCCTGAACTAGTTCTTTAGGTTAACTTTGGAATGCCCTTGGCTGAGAGGAGGGCACCATTCAGAAGATTGGGGGCACCATTCAGATGATTGGGGGGGCTCAGAATTTTATTTTTGGTTTACACCTCCCATACATGAGGACATGCCAATGTATGGAAAGGGGAGACTTTAGGTCTACAGTCTAAGTCTGGCTCCTGAAACGGCACACTGATAATGTTGATTACAAGCTTATTTTCCCAAGTGCAGAGGAAAGACAAACTCCCTTCTCCACCTACCCAGAGATGTCTGTGGAACTGACTCCTCCTTTAGTCCCTCCTCCTCTTCAAACATTCACCTTATCTTATGTAAAATGCAGATTTACTGGGCACCAGCTCAAGGCCCATGGGAATAGAACCATTCCCTCACTGCCTACCTGACCCTCTTCCTACATGCCTCCCACACTTTAAAGGAATGTGTAAATACTAAACCTCCAGAAAACCTCTTCAGGAAAACAGCCACAGATGTAGCTATCCCAGGTTTTCCTGGCTGCTCCCTAAAGCTGCTTAATAGGCCCTGAGGGTTGAGACTTCTGCCTCAGTCCCTCATCTCACTTGTCATACTTACTGAGATAAAGAGCTCTGTTCCTCCTCAGCTCAGTTAAATCTCCATCTGCTGTTTTAACAAATGCAGCTTGAAGACAGATTTGTTTATTTAAACATTCGTCCTGTCAAGGGAGATTGGCCAGCAATGATTAGACCAAGTAAAAGTTGTTTGGGGTGCTCAGGAACCAGAAGTCTCTTTCAGCAAATGTCTTTTCCCTACACCCAGCTTGGTTCCTGCCAAAGGAAAAACCTTTTTGTGGCTGCTTATTTCATGCCAATGCTGTTAGCTTTTGGGTAGAAAAGGAGAGAGTTGAGTTTAGGAATCGTAATGTGAAAAATACAGACTCCAGTGTTGTGGGACTCAGAACAGCTAGGCTTCTCACAAGGACCTGAAACAAAGACTTGGCCCCTGGGACTGAACATGGCTTCTGAAGTTTCCAAAGATTCCACTTCCTGTTCTCCTAAGCACCTCAAATATTTTATGCCATAGCGGCCTTTCAGCATCGGTCACGTGCAGATCTGTTCTTTAATCTGTCTGCATCCTGCTCATTCCTTGAAAGTAATTCATTACTTTTACTGCAAGTTGAGAAATAGGAGATGCAGAGTAGAACTAATGAAAGATCCCTTCCTTCATTGTCTTTGGTCTAAAGATAGATGGTTCTGTGGGCCCATCAGTTCTGTGCGCCCCCTTAATCCTGTTATGTGGATGCTGGTGAGGCCAGAGCCAGGAGTTGCCTGGGGCCACTCAGCATCACTGTTTTCCCGTCCAGATTCCACAAGTCAAATTGTGGGCAGTGAACAGAAGTGAGAATATGTGTGAGTGAGGCTAGATGAGTGTGGGTTTGTCACCACTGCTGGACAAGGTTTCTCTTACACCTTCCATTCTAACACTTGCCTGTCGTGGCTGTCTGGAACCAAATTATGGTTCTAGGCTGGGGCAAGGGCAGCAGTGTCGTGAAGCTCCAGCACTGAATGCAGCCCCGTGCCCAGTGTCAGAAGGGTGGGGACACAGTGCCGTTGTCACACCTTGCTGGCCAACGTGGGTTATTTGTAAAGAACCCAGATTTAAAATGAGTTTAACTACTTTCTATTCAATATAGAATTTCAAAAATGGAAGGGATCTTGGGATTCATCTGATTTCATGCAATTTTACATAAGAGGAAACTGAGGCCCAGCTGGTGTTGGTGGAGACAGCCTGAGGTGCTTGCTACTGTGTCCCGTCTCCCTTTTGACCAGACATGCTGCTTCATGTTCCTAACTGGTGTCGTGTGTGTATTCCGTCAGTCACACCTGACTTCAGGCTTGCGAGCTGAGAACATTTCTTTTATATCTTTTGTATTCCATCAGATTATCTAAGATTTACATAGAGCAGACATTAAATAATTGCTTAGTCCTTCAAAAAGCTGTTTGTCAATGAAACCTATAGGAGGATGTGATTTTTTTTTTAACCTATCAGATTGTAAAAAATATCTGAAAGTTTGATAATGTGCTGTGTTACCAAGGGATAGAGAGGCGGCCTCATCTGTTGCTGGTGGGACTGTGCATTGGTGTAATTTCTTCTGTGGAAGACATTTTAGCAATATCTCTCCATATGGAAAAGATGCACACTCATGACCCAAGGGCTCCACTTCTAGGAATTTATCCCTCAGAGGTTATTTATTACAGCATTGTTTATATTAGCAAAAGATTGTGTGTTAGGCTGCTCTTGCATTGCTATAAAGAAATATCTGAGACTGGGTAATTTATAAAGGAAAGAGGTTTAATTGGCTCACATTTCTGCAGGCTGTACAAGCATGGCACAGTCATCTGCCTTGCTTCTGATTAGGCCTCAGGAAACTTCCAATCATGGTGGAAGGTGAAGGGGGAGCAGGTACTCAGAGCGGGAGTGAGGGAAGCAGGGACATGCCACACATTTTTAAACTACCAGATCTCTCATAAACTCAGAGCAACAGCTCAGTCATTATCGTGAGGACAGCATCAAGCCATTCATGCCAGGTCTGCCCCCAGGACCTAAACACCTCCCATCAGGCCTTACCTCCAACATGGAATCACATTTCAACATGAGATTTGGAGGGGACGAACATCCAAACCATAGCAGATTGGAAACAACCTAAGTGTCTATTGATAGGAGGCTGGTTAAGCTATCACACGCTCATAGCAGGAGTCATGTGTGTCCACGGTGGGTGATGTGGCAGGATCAGGGCTGATCTAGGCATCTCACAGATGTTGTGGCAAAGGGACTAGATGGCTCAACCCTGAGAGCAGGAGAATGGTCACTAGACTGATTCTAGACTCCACATGGGTGTCGATGGACTTGTTGTATCAACAGAGCCTGGCAGGGCAACCCAGCCATGGGGAAGATGACAGGCTTCCCAGTCAGGCTGATTGGGCTTCATGTCAGCTCCAGTATGCCCTTTGTGACGTAAGCCTATGACCCAACTTCTTTGTGACTCAGCTCCATTATCTGCACATGATAACACTTCCATGGCATTATTGATAGGATGTATTTTATGTCTGAGGCACACAACAGGTGGTCAGTAAAAATTAGTTTTTCTGAGCCAATCATGGTAGCTCACACCTATAATCCCAGAGATTTTGGAGGCCAAGGCAGGAGGATAGCTTGAGGCTAGGAGTTCAAGAGCAGCTTGGGGCAACAAAGTGAGGCCCTGTCCCTACAAAATATAAAAACATAGCTGGGTGTGGTGGTACATGCCTGTGGTCCCAGCTACTTGGGAAGCTGAGGCAGGAGGATCACCTGAGGCCAGGAATTTGAGGCTACAGTGAGCTACGATTGTGCCTCCTGTCTTAGCCTCCCAAGTGGCTGGGAATACAATGGCATGCCACCATGCCTAGCTAATTCTATTTATTTATTAATTTTTTTAGAGGCCTTGCTTTGTTGGACAGGTTGGTCTCAAACTCCTGGCCTCAAGTGATTCTCCCCACTCGGCCTCCCAAAGCTTTGAGACTGCAGGTGTGAACTACTGTGCCCAGCTGAGATTCTGTTTTCTGATGTCTGCATCTGAGGCCTCAAGTTCCCCAACATTATAACAAAAGACTAACAAGGACTATAGGAGTTATGAGCCAGGAGCTGTGGATGAAACCAATATGTATGTATATCTCATAATATCACAATAGTATACAAAAACTTTCCTTCTAGATAGCTCTGTTCCTCCCCCTTTTCATGCTGTTATTATCACAAATTACATCCTTAAACATTTTGTACTTATCAAGATAGATATGTAATTATTGTATTGTGCAAATTGCGTATTATTGGTCTTTTATACCAAATGAAGGGGAATGAAGTTAAATACAAAAAATTGATTAATATTAACTTTTGTATTTACTGATATGGTTACCATTATTGTTACTTTTTATTTCTTCATGTTGATTTTAGTCTAGCATCCTTTTAGCCTGAAGGACACTCTTTAGTATTTCTCATTGGTTAGATTTGCTACTGAAGAACTCTCCCGGTTTTTGTTTATTTGAAAACATCTTAATTTCCCCTTCACTTAAAAAAATGACTTTATTGGCCGGGCACGGTGGCTCACGCCTGTAATCCCAGCACTTTGGGAGGCTGAGGCGGGCGGATCACAAGGTCAGGAGATCGAGACCATCCTGGCCAACACGATGAAACCCTGTCTCTACTAAAAAAAAATACAAAAAATTAGCCAGGCATGGTGGCGGGCGCCTGTAGTCCCAGCTACTCGGGAGGCTGAGGCAGGAGAATGGTGTGAACCCGGGAGGCGGAGCTTGCGGTGAGCGAAGATCGTGCCACTGCACTCCAGCCTGGTCAACAGAGCGAGACTGTCTCAAAAAAAAAAAAAAAGAAAAAGAAAAAAAAAAGACTTTATTTTTTAGAGCCGGTTTTGGTTCATGGCAATATTGAGCAGGGTAGAAGAGAGATCCCACATGCCCTCCGCTTCTGCCATGCACAGCCTCCTTCACCATCAGTGTCCCACCCCAGCCTGGTCCTTTCATTGCATTTGCTGAACCCACATCGACACATCATCCCCCTCCAGAGACTAAGGTTTATATTAGGGTTTATTCTTGGTGTTGTACATTCTGTGGGTTTTAACAAATGTAAAATGACATGCATCCACTATTATATTATGGAATAGTTCTACTAACCTAAAATTCCTCTGTACTTCCCCTGTTCATCCCTCTCTTCCCTCCACTGCTGGCAACCACTGATCTTTTTACCATCTCCACACTTTTCGCTTTTACAGAATCATATAGTTGGAATCGTATAGTATGTAGCCTTTCACATTGCCTCTGTCACCTAGCAATATGCATCTAAGATTCCTTCATGTATTTTCATGCCTTCATAGCTCATTTCTTTTTTCTTTTTCTTCTTTTCATTTCAGATGAGTAATGTGCCAACATCATAACAGGGTTTCAGGGTAGCACATCTCACACATGCATGAGAACACCCAGCTATCACACTTATGAACTACAAGAGGATCACTCATTTCTTCTTGGTGCTGAATAGTAGTCCATTATCTGATGTACCACAGTTTATCTGTTCAGCTACTGAAAGACATCTTAGTTGCACCCAAGTTTTGGCAGTTCTGAATGAAGCTGCAATAAATATCCAGGTACAGTTTTTGTGTGGACATAAGTTTTCAACTTATTTAAGGAAATACCAAGGAGTACAATTGTTGGATTGCATTGTAAGAATATGTTTGGTTTTGTAAGGAACTGCCAAACTGTCTTCCAGAGAGGCTGTCCCATTTACATTCCCAGCAGCAGTGAATATGAGTTTCAGTTGCTCCTGATTCTTGTCAGTATTTGGTGGTATTAGTATTTTGTATTTTGGCTATGCTAATGGGTGTGTCATGGTGTCTCTTTGTTTTGTGGTTCCCTGGGGGCATATAATGTTGAGCATCTTCATATGCGTATTTGCCATTTGTGTATGTTCTTAGGTTAGACGTTCACATCTTCTGCCCATTGTTCAATTGAGTTTTTTTCTTATTGTTGAGTTTTTTTGTTTGTTTGTTTGTTTGTTTGTTTTGTTTTCCTTTTTTTGAGACAGAGTCTTGCTCTTGTTGCCCAGGCTGGAGTGCAGTGGTGCGATCTCGGCTCACTGCAACCTCCGCCTCCCGGGTTCAAGTGATTCTCCTGCCTCAGCCTCCCAAGTAGCTGGGATTACAGCCCTGTGCCACCACGCCCAGCTAATTTTGTATTTTTAGTAGAGATGAAGTTTCACCATGGTGGCCAGGCTTGTCTCAAACTCCTCATCTCGGGTGATCAACCCACCTTGGCCTCCCAAAGTACTGGCATTATAATTGTGAGCGACCATGCCCGGCGTTGTTGAGTTTTAAGAGTTCTTTGGGCCAGATGCTCACACCTGTAATCCCAGCACTGTGGGAGGCCGAGGCAGGTGGATCACATGAGGTCAGGAGTTTGAGACCAGCCTGGCCAACATGGTGAAACCCTGTCTCTACTAAAAATACAAAGATTAGCTGGGCATGGTGGTGCATGCCTATAATCCCAGCTACTCAGGAGGGTGAGGCGGGAGAATCGCTTTAATCCAGGAGGCGGAGGTTGCAGTGAGTCGAGATGGCGCCACTGCACTCTAGCCTGGGCAAGAGAGTGAGACTCTGTCTCAGAAAAGAAAAAAAAAAAAAGAAAATCAATGGACTGTAAATCCAAGGGTTTATTTCTGGACTCTCAGTGCTATTCCATTTGTCTATGTATCTGTCTTTATGCCAGTACCATACTGCACTGTACCTTTGTAGTAAGCTTTGCAATTGAGTGGGAATATCTAGCTCTTCTTTACCAGGATTATTTTGGTGATTCTTGGTCCCTTGAATTTCCATCTGAATTTTAAGGTCAGCTTGTTAATTTATCTAAAGAAGCCAGCTGAGATTTTGGTAGAGATTGCTTAGACTCTGTGATGGGTGAAGGAGTTACAGCTATCTTAACAATGCTGAGACTTGGGATGTTGTATTAGTTCCTAGGGCTGCTGTACCAAATTACAACAAATCAAGTTAGGGTTAAACAACAGAAATCTATCCTGTGACAGTCACGGAGGCCAGAAGTCTAAATACAGGGTGTTGGCAGGGCCACTTGCTCTCTCTAGATTCCAGGGAAGAATTTGTGCCTTGGCTTGTTCAGCTTCTGGGGGCTACAGGCATTCCTTGGCTTACGGCTGCATCACTCCAGCCTCTGCCTCTGGTCACATTGCCCTCTCTTCTCTCTCAAAATTCTTTCTGCCTTTCGTGAGGCTATATGTAATTGCATCAGGTCGCACCTGGATAATCTTGGCTTAAACTCCTCCTCCCAAGATCTTTAATCTACTTAACTTTCTTTGCTATTAATATATAAGATAATATTCACAGGTTCCAGACATTAAGAAGTGAATATATCTTTGAGGAACTACCACAGATGTGTCTCCATTTATTTAGTTACATTTAAACTTTTTTTTTTTTTTTTGGAGACATAGCCTTGCCCTGTTGCCCAGGGTCCAGGCTGGAGTGCAGTGGTGCAATCTTGGTTCACTGCAGCCTCAACCTCTCAAGCTCAAGAGATCCCCCAACTTCAGCCTCCCAAGTAGCTGGGACTACAGGTGCATGCTACTATGCCCTGCTGATTTTTTCCATTTTTTTGTAGAGATGAGGTCTCACTATGTTACCCAGGCTGGTCTTGAAATCCTGGGCTAAAGCAGTCGGCCTGCCTTGGCTTCCCAAAGTGCTAGGATTACAGATGTGAGCCACCACATCTGGCTTAAGTTTCTTTCAACTATGTTTGTTTCCAGAGTATAGGTTTTACATTTTTAAATTAAATTTATACCTAAGTATTTTGTTCTTTTTGATACTCTAGTGGGATTGTTCATTGCAGGTATATAGAAATAAAATTGAATTTTATTTATTTATTTATGTATTTGAGACAGAGGATCTCTCTGTGGCCCAGGCTGGAGTGCAGTGGCATGATCTTGACTCACTGCAACCTCCGCCTCCTGGGTTCAAGTGATTCTCGTGCCTCAGCTTCCTGAGTAGCTGGGATTACAGGCGTGCACCATCACAGCTCACTAATTTTTTTGTATTAGTAGAGATGGGATTTCACCATGTTGGCCAGGCTGGTCTTGAACTCATGGCCTCGACTAATCCACACCCCTCAGCCTCTCAAAGTGTTGGGATTATAGGCATGAGCCACCACGCCTGTCCTACAATTGAGTTTTTTATATCAGCCTTTTTTTTTAATTTTTGTTGTTGTTTTGTTTGTATGTTTGTTTGTTTGTTTTTGAGACAGGGCTCTGTCACCCAGACTGGACTGCAGTGGCACAGTCTTGCTCACCACAACTTCTGCCTCCCGGGTTCAAGTGATTCTTCTGCCTCAGCCTCCCGAATAGCTGAGATTACAGGCGGCTGCCACCCCGCCTGGCTAACTTTTGTAATTTTAGTAGAGATGGGGTTTCACCATGTTGGCCAGGCTGGTCTCGAACTCCTGACCCCAAGTGGCCCGCCCTCCTTGGCCTCCCAAAGTGCTGGAACTACAGGCGTGAGCTGCCACACCCCTTTGCTCATTTTTGAATTGGGTTTTTGTTGTTGAGTTGTAGAGTTTTTTATTCTTGATATTAATTCTTCATCAGGTATTTTCTATTGCATAGATTCTCTCTTCTTAAGAGACAATGTCTTGCTATTTTGCCTGGGCTGGACTTGAAACACCTGGGCTCAAGCAATTCTACTGCCACAGCCTCCCAAGTAGCTGGTACTACAGGCACGCACCACTGTGTCCATCTGTGTTTCTCTCTCTTAATAGTGACTTTAAAAATTGTTTTTTTGGCCAGGCGCGGTGGCTAACGCCTGTAATCCCAGCACTTTGGGAGCCCAAGGCAGGTGGATCATTTGAGGTCAGGAGTCTGAGACCAGCCTCACTAACATGGTGAAACCCCGTCTCTACTAAAAACATACAAAATTAGCTAGGTGTGGTGGCATACACCTGTAATCCCAGCTACTTGGGAGGCCGAGGCAGGAGAATCACTTGAACTTGGGAGGCGGAGGTTGCAGTGAGCTGAGATTGCCCACTTGCACTCCAGCCTGAGCAACAAGAGCAAAACTCCATCTCAAAAAAGAAAAGTTTTTTTTGGTTGTGCGTGGTGGCTCATGCCTGTTACCCCAGCACTTTGGGAGGCCAAGGCAAAAGGATTGCTTGAGCCCAGGAGTTTGAGACCAGCCTAGGCAATATAATGAGACCCCCATGTCAACAAAAAATTTTTTTTAAAAAATAGCCAGGAGTGGTGGTGTACACCTGTACTCCTAGCTACTCAGGAGCCTGAGGTGGGAGGATTGCTTGAGCCCTGGAGATTGAGGTTACAGTGAAACATGATTGTGCTGCTACACTCCAGCCTGGGCCATAGAGCAAGAGTCTGTCTCAAAAAAAGAAAAGTATTTTTAATTATTATGGATACATAATAGTTATGTATATTTATGAGGTACATGTGATGTTTTGATGCAGGCATATGATGTATAATAATCAAATCAAGGTATTTGGAGTATCTGTTCTCTTGATAGTGTCATTTGATGCACAAAATTTTTAATTTTCATGAAGTCTAATTTATTTGATTTTAATTTCCTGTTGTTACCTGTGCTTTTGGTGCCATCCAGAAACCCTTGCCAAATCCAGTGTCCTGAATCTTTTCTCCTATGTTTTAAGAGTTTTATAGTTTTAGCCTTTACCTTTTTGTGTAACCCATTTTTAGTTATTTTTTTATTTTTATTTTTATTTTATTTTTTTTTTAGATTTGCTCTTATCACCTAGGCTAGAGTGCAGTGGTGTGATCTCGGTTCACTGCAAGCTCCGCCTTCTGGGTTCAAGTGATTCTCCTGCCTCAGCCTCCCAAGTAGCTGGGATTACAGGTGCCTGCCACCAGGCCCGGCTAATTTTTTGTATGTTTAGTAGAGACAGGATTTTGCCATGTTGGGCAGGCTGGTCTTGAATTCCTGACCTCAGGTGATCCGCCCACCTTGGCCTCCCAAAGTGCTGGGATTACAGGCGTGAGCCACTGCACCTGGGCTAATTTTTTTTGTGTGTGTGAGGCGGAGTCTCACTCTGTCGCCCAGGCTGGAGTGCAGTGGCGCGATCTCGGCTCACTGCAAGCTCTGCCTCCCGGGTTCACGCCATTCTCCTGCCTCAGCCTCTCCGAGTAGCTGGGACTACAGGCGCCCGCCACCACGCCCGGCTAATTTTTTGTATTTTTAGTAGAGACGGGGTTTCACCGTGGTCTCGATCTCCTGACCTCGTGATCCGCCCGCCTCAGCCTCCCAAAGTGCTGGGATTACAAGCGTGAGCCACCGCGCCTGGCCCTAATTTTTATATATAATGTAAGGTAAGAGTCCATCTTCATTCTTTCCATTACCACAGTGTTTTGATTACTCTGTGGCCTTGTAGTGAGCTTCAAAACTGGGAATTTTGAGTGCTCCAACTTGGTTCTTCTTTTTCAAGATTGTTTTGGCTATTAGGGGTCACTCAAGATTTTATATAAATTTGAGGATGGGCTTTTTCATTTCTCCAAAATGTGACTTTGGGATTTTGTTGGGGATTGCATTGAATTTGTTTCGAAGTATTTTATTCCTTTTGATGCTATTATAAATGGAGTTGTTTTCCTAATGTCCTTTTCAGATTGTTCATTGCTGGTATATAGAATTGCAACTGATTGTTTGTTTGTTTGTTTGTTTGTTTTTGTTTGAGACACAGTCTCACTCTGTTGCCCTGGCTGGAATGCAGTGGCGTAATCTTTGCTCACTGCAGTCTCTGCCTCCTGGGCTCAGGTGATCCACCTGTTACTGGTAGAGGGTCTTGACTCCAAGTTGTCCAGGTTCTTGGCATTTTGAACAAAGAATTGGACAAAACACCCAGCAAAGCAAAGAAAGAATGAAGCCACGAAAGAGCCAAAGCAAGGATTTATTGAAAACGAAACTACACTCCACAGTGTGGTGCGAGCGGGCTGAGCAGCGCCTCAAGGGCCTGCATATAGAATCTTCTCCTGTCCAGAAACCTCCGGCTAGAGGTTTGCCATTGGCCACTTCATGCTCACCTCATGGAAATGAAGTGGTGGCCTGCAGTTGGTTGCTTTCAGCATCAATCAGAGGCTGAAATGGAGTTCCAAATGTTACACTCTTGTGCAACATCTGATTGGTTGCATTTTGCAGCCAATCAGAGGGTAAGGTAAAGTTACAAAGTTGCAAAGGAGGACTCCATCCACAATCAGTCTGATTGGTTGCGGACAGCCAATTTCCCATCTACCACGCAGAAAAGGTTGGGAGTTTGCAAAGGGAGTAGCCTGAGTAGCCTCTGGTCCTTTTGTTATTTAGGCGTCGAAAGTTAGGATTTTCCTTTCAATTTAGTTGGGCATGAAACAGCCATAGGTTCCCTCCTCCAGAGCCTATTCTCCTGCCTCACTCCTACCTGAGTCTCCTGAGTAGCTGGGACTACAGGCACAGAGCACCACGCCCAGCTAAGTTTTGTATATTTTGTGGAAATGGGGTTTCGCCATGTTGCCCAGGCTAGTCTGGACCTCCAGAGCTCAAGCTGTCTGTGTGCCTTAAAGTGCTGGGATTACAGGCATGAGCCACCACACCTGGCTGCAACTGATTTTTAAGTGCTGATTTTGTATCCTGCAATTTTGCTGAATTCATTTATTGTTTCTAACAGGTGGTGGGTATTTGGGAGGGGGGTGTGTGTGTCTGTGTAATCTTTAGGATTTTCTACACAGATTGTATCATCTACAAACAGATAATTTTACTTTTTTCTTTCCTATTAATAAACCATAAGCCATATTTCTTTTTCTTTTTCTTTTCTTTCTTTTTTTTTTTTTTTTTTTTCGAAGACAGATTTTTGCTGTGTTGCCCAGGCTGGAGTGCAGTGGCGTGATCTTGGCTCACTGCAGCCTCCACCTCCCAGGTTCAAGCAATTCTCGTGCCTCGGCCTCCCAAGTAGCTGGGATTACAGGCGAGTAGTGCTTGCCACTACCCCCGGCTAAATTTTGTATTTTTAGTAGAGAGGGGGGTTTCACCATGTTGACCAGGTTGGTCTCGAACCCCTGACCTCAAGTGATCCACCCGCCTCAGCCTCCCAAAGTGCTGGGATTATAGGCATGAGCCATCATGCCCAGGCTTTTTTTTTTTTTTTTTTTTTTTTTTTTTTTTTTTTTTTTAGCGAAAGCAAGTTTATTAGAGAAGTGAAGAAACAAAAGAATGGCTACTCCATAGAGCAACTC
The DNA here is from genome assembly GCF_009828535.3 of Hylobates moloch. Taxonomy (NCBI): domain Eukaryota; kingdom Metazoa; phylum Chordata; class Mammalia; order Primates; family Hylobatidae; genus Hylobates; species Hylobates moloch. The sequence goes on from NW_026652296.1 coordinate 35,789,554, forward strand.
CAAGGGCTGTTGGTTGGCTGCTTTCAGAATTCTCTATTTGCCTTTAAGGTTTGACCATATGCTATAATGAGTCTCAGTGTGGATCTCTTTAAGAATATTCTTTTTGGGTTTCTTACCTTTTGGATCCAAATATGCATGTCTTTCATCAGATTTGAGAAGTTTTTGGCCATTTTTTCTGTGAATGTTTTTTCTGCCCCATACTTCTTCTTGGTCTCCTCTGATGTGTATGATTGTACATTTGACCTTTAGACTCTGTTCATTTTTCTTCATTCTTTTTCATTTTCTTCATTCTTCAAATTGTGTAATCTTTCTTGTGTGCAGTGACTGAAGTTTCTGTTCTTGACAGTCAGCCAGTGACCTGACAAAGTTTCTCCCTTCCCAAAAGGTATTCCCATCCCTTTATATATCCTGATAGATGCTTTTGAGGGAAGCTTGTGTAGCCCAGGAAGGCTGAATGCAAGGCAAGGTCTGTTTCATTCCCTAAAGAAACCACTAGACCAACCAAAACCCTGAACCCATGCTTTGGAGGACAGGGTCCCCACTGCCCACTCTGGCACCAGCCAGACACCCCAGGAGTGCAGGCTGCTGTCGTCCAGCTCTAGGGCAGCAGGAACAGGGGCTGAGGAACAGGGATGGTAGCAGGCCCATAAGGATCTGAAATGATTCCAGAGTTTTGAAATAGTTGATAGCAGTTGCTCAGTAGTTTCTGTGGGAGCATCTGACCCCCTAGAGCTTCCTGCCCCGCTATTGTGCACAGTGTCACTCCTCCCATTGTTTTTGATCATACACGGATGATTCTTGTCTTATTACAGCTATTACATGGTAGCTGCAAATGTGCTCTTCTAGTTCTCTTATTTCTTCTATTTCTGTTATTGGCTATTTCCAGTAAAAAAGAGGAACTATTGCTTTCTTTACAGTAGATTTATGTTAGAAGTTGATACTGATGCTGAGAATAAAGTTTTCTATTTTTGTAATGATATATATAGAAAGAGCTCATTTTATATACATAGAAGTGTATGTGGATATTCTCATGTCTATAATTATATGGATATTTTGTAATTATATGGATACACATATTAGTATGTGTGGATATAAAAGTCTTTACATACATTGACATACAATAGGAACTTAAAGGATTAGCTGTATATGATTATTTATCTTGGAAGCTATAAATGCCCACCCAGCTTGTAGATGGTTAGAGACGTGTACAGTCCCAGACACATTTGCCTGTATAATGGGGCATGGTAACATTTATTCAGTACTTGCCATCTATCAGGCACGGGTCTCAGTACCTAACATGTTAGCATGCTTAGCATTAGCTCTTTTAATGCTCAGAATGTCCTAATCAGGTTGTTCAGATCACGGAACTGGGGTTCAGGGAGGTGAAGTAACGTGTCCAAGACCACAGAGCTAGAAAGTGGCAGAACCCACATTAAAACCGGAGACTTTGAGAGCAGAGTCTGGCATTGATAGGTACCGAGGTGTCTTTTTTTAGGAGACTACAGAAAGATAGGTGTTCTAGGACAGTTTTAACATTTGGTATCTTTGTAGTTTTTAGTCTAAAAATCTACTTTGTAGGGAAAGTATTATATTAATTAACACTTAAACGAGGTATAAGCTTATTTTTATATTTTTGGGACTGAAACAATAAAAAAGCTTCTTAAACCTTATTTGATAAAAAAGGGATAGCTTTTCAGACTTGATTGTTGAGATATTTCGGGTCTGTGCCTGCAAAATAAATAACTAGCAAAAATTTTGAAAAATAAGCAAAAGCCATGGAAACACTTTTTTTTTTTTTTTTTTTTTTTTTTTGAGACGGAGTCTTGCTCTGTCCCCCAGGCTGGAGTGCAGTGGCGCGATCTCGGCTCACTGCAAGCTCCGCCTCCCAGGTTCACGCCATTCTCCTGCCTCAGCCTCCCGAGTAGCTGGGACTACAGGCACCCGCCAACACGCCCGGCTAATTTTTTTGTATTTTTAGTAGAGACGGGGTTTCACCGTGTTAGCCAGGATGGTGTCTCGATCTCCTGACCTCGTGATCCGCCCGCCTCGACCTCCCAAAGTGCTGGGATTACAGGCTTGAGCCACCGCGCCCGGCCACCATGGAAACACTTAAAGCAGAAGTTAATCCTAATAGCTCAGAACTGCCGGAGTGTGAAGGTTGATTCCTGCTGGCAAGGCCATTGGAAGTAGCACTGAGGTCTGTTCAGCTGGAAGGTAGGCACTGGCTTCAGTGTTTTATTGGGGTTATAACATCTTTCCAGATAAAAAGGGAACACCCTCAAACGGCTGCCTCAGCCCTGTTCTTTCTGGGTGAGTGGGATTTACAGAGATCCTTGTTGGGAATGGCTTCCCGTTACGGACACTCTGGGTCTGTAGGTGATCGGCACACCTAGGCTGCCTCCGAGTGGTCATGAATCTCTTCTCTGCCCTTAATGCCCAGTGGATTCTGGGGGGCATAGCTTAAATTCCCTCGTCACTGTGCATAAATTAACTAAATTAAATGCAAACCAACACCTTGCTCCTCCGGCCTCCAGAGGGCTGTACTGTCCTGCAGAGCAATGACAGCGTCATATGTCTCTGGGGCAGTGTCCAGTTTGTTGGGGGACAGGCTTTTCCCCTCTGGATGAAAACAGGATTTTCTTTCACTTGGTGGCAAAGTTTATGTTTGTATCTTTATAATTAAGCTTTATAGCATTAGGATTATTGAGAGCCTACTCATTCCGATTTCCAAAAATGAAACTAAGAGAAACTGTGTTGCTTTTTATCTGGAATATTGCCCTCAATTTTGTAGTCAGCTGCTGAATGCTGGCCAGGTTTTCTGGTGATTTTGACATGCAAACATTTTATGCACATGTGGAATACCAAGGAGTATTAATAATTCAGTTTGCATGAAGAAGAAACTGAAGAGGCCTCTGAACTGCCCAGGTAAACAGTGTGTATTATTATAGTGAGCTGCTTGTTGTGAGGCTTCACTGAGGCACCTGCACAGGCCTGGGAGCCCCCAGGAACCCGCAGGGGCGTGCAGTGGCAGTGCTGGACAAATGTCTTGGTCCTGAGAGTTCAGGGAAAGCTCCCTGTTTCTTTCCTCCTCCCCGTGGGTCTGTGGAAGGATGATAGAGAAGGGGTGTCCTTGCCTCTGCCCTCACGCAGAGGCTTTGGGGAGTCTAAACAGAGGGCTGTGGGTGGGCAGCTCACGGGCTGTGGGCTCCCTGGGGAGAGTTAGGGCGGCTTTCTCCCCTCGGTGTTCTGTCATTTGCATTGGTTGTATTTCCAAGTAGGGAGGGAGGGGAAGGCCGATTTGCAGCAAGGCACCTCTGGAAATAGGGTTTGAGCAGCATGAGACTGGGATTCTGGGCACCTGTACATACATGGGACGGTAGTTCTGGTGTCCTTGGTGGCAGTATTACAGCGTGTAGTGAGTAAGCAGCAGTCTCTGTATGGAGCGCCTGGCCTTTTCAGTCATCGCCCCCTTAGTAGCAGGTGTTTAGTTCACCCTGTGGACCTCAAGGCCACAAGTGGCAGGAGCTGGGACTTGCCCAGAGCTGAGCTGCCTGCCTTGGCCACTCAGGGGCCCTGCGGCCTCACAGCGGGGTGTGGGCCAGGTTGCTGGTTCTCCGTGGCTGTGGAGTCAGCATTGCCAACCTCTGTTTATCCAGGGTTGTCTTTGCATGGGTCAGGAAGATCCTGCTGCTGTGAACCCCGGCATGTGACCTTGGCCTCTCTCTGTTGACCCTGGCAGCAGGAGCATGGCTGTTCGCTGACTCCTTATCTCTGCTGTCCCAGCTGATGCTGTGAGTGTGCACACAACTGTGCTGCAGGGAAATCAGACACTGGATTCTGGGCATCAGCACTCGTGCCAGGGAGCTGACCCCAGCCCTGCCCATGTTAGTGTACGTTTTGGTAACATCAAGTGCCCACCAGGCACTAAAGGGCAGCACTCATGTCATTTGATCAAACACTGCAGGTCAGTGGGCAGGGCCTTTCCAGCAGCAGCTGACAGCCAAGGTGCCCTGGCTGGCAAGTGTCTTCTGCTGTCACCCTTGGTCAGGGCCTGAAGCCCAGCTCTGTGCTCCCTGACCCTGTGTTCCCCAGCCCTGTGCTCCCCGGTCTTGTGCTCCCCAGTTCTGTGCTTCTCCACCCCTGTGCTCTCCCCAGTTCTGTGCTACCCACCCCTGTGCTCCCTAGTTCTGTGCTCCCCAGCCCTACCCATCACTGTGGCCAGGCCATGTCCATGCCTGGGAGCAGAGGCCATGCCATGGTTGGCCAGCCACACATGTCAGCCTAGGATCATGTCTGCCCTGGCTGTGCCCCTGAGAGCTGCCCACCATCTACACCAGGTCCAGGGCATCAAAGGATTCCTTACCCAGAGGAGGCTGGGGTGAGCTGAGAGAACTCTGGAAAGCAAATGTGGGTGTCATTTATGTTGTGGTGGAAGAAAAAAATATACCACGTAGTATTTTTACAGGACCTGGCCGACTCCTCCCTTCCATGGTGGTCCACTGTCCAGGAGCGAGGCCTTTTCATAGGACCACAGGCCACAGCAGAGGTGGGGGAGCCCACCCCTCTCAACCCCTGCTTTCAGAAGAAGAAGCTGGACAGAAACAGAGCTCCTCTCGCCTGTCGACCACAGGAGTCCCCTCTCAGGACAGTGCCTGAGGTGCACAGGCCACGCCCATGCCTCCCTGCCCTTCACTCGGCGGCACATGTTCATCTTCCAGTGGCGTTGTGGGGTTGGGATGGGCCAGGGGCGGCCACCAGCATCTCACACCTTGGTGTCTTTCACCCAGATAAGCCAAGCTCCAACCCCAGGAGAGTCCCCAGCCTGGTCAGGGCACCATGTTGGTCCTGTGGATACCACTGGGGTGGATAGAGGCTGGGTCCCTGAGAAAGGGGGAGGGAGAGAGACCGAGCAGCAAGAGTGCAAGTGTAGATGTGCAGTTGCAAGTGTAGATGTGCAGTTAACGTGACGTGCATTTCGACTCTTGTCAGGAGCCTCGTTAATGGTGGCCTGTGGTGCCACCGTGGGCCTGAAGGAGACAGTGTCCTGAGGTAGCTGCGCCCCCCACAATGGGACGGTGAAGGCACGAAGCTTGTTTCCAGGTTCCTCCTCCCCACAACCACCCTCCACCTGCAGCAGCCCAGGGCTGTCCTTCCAGAGGGCCTCCCCGTGATGCATCCCCGTCACCCGCAGAGGGTGGTGCTACCTGACAGCCACACTGCTGTGCATGTGGGGTGCTGCATCCGTGAAGTTCAGTGTTTACTCTGGTATTCTGTACTCTGTTTTAATTTTGTGCGTGGGGATGACTGGCTCCATAATGAACTTCACACCTCCCCAGGAGCACTGCTGTGTTGTATGTGCAGAGCCAGCAGGTGCGCAGCTCCTTGACCCATTGGATTTACATCAGTTTTTATTTTGCCAAATAACATACTCACATGGTTTAAAAATGAAAACATTCAGGCCGGATGTGGTGGCTCACACCTGTAATCCCAGCCCTCTGGGAGGCCAAGGTAGAAGGATCACTTGAGCCCAGGAGTTTGAGACCAGCCTGGGTAACATAGGGAGGCCGCATCTGTACAAAAAAGTTTAAAAGTAGCCGGGCAGGGTGGTGCACACCTGTAGTCCCAGCTACTTGGGGGCTGAGGTGGGAGGATCACTTGAGCCCTGGAGGTTGAGGCTGCAGTGAGCCGTGATCAACGCCACTGCACCCCAGCCGACAAGAGGGAGACCCTGTTTTAAAAACAAAGTCAGAAAGTTTAAAAAAGTGTATGTCAACATCAACTACCCCCCTCTGTTGCCTTCATGTCCCCATCTCTCTCCTTAGAGGCAACCACATTTCAGTCTTAGATATTTCTCCTGATACTCATGTCCATACCCTAATTGTACTGTTTTATAGCATGCAGAGTATGAGCAAGGTAATTAAACCTCATTCTGCTGTTATTTCTTATACTCTCTAGGCTCCCCAGTGGCCACTGTGCATTTTTGCTGTTGTCACTGCATAACATTGTCCACTGCAGAACCAACAGGTTGGCCATGATTACACTTCTACTCTTTTGCCAGGTTTGGCTTTATAGAGGCTGATGTTGTCTGGGCTTTTATTGTCTTACTGTTTTTTGGGTTTTTTTGGGGTTTTTTTTGTTTTTTTGGAGACAGTCTCACTCTATCGCTCAGGCTGGAGTGCAGTGGCATGATCTCAGCTTACTGCAAACTCTGCCCCCTAGGCTCAAGCGATTCTCTTGCCTCAGCCTCCTGAGTAGCTGAGATTTCAGGCGCCCGCCACCATGCCCAGCTAATGTTTGTCTTTTTGTATTTTTGTAGAGACAAGATTTCACCATGTTGGCCAGGCTGGTCTTGAACTCCTGACCTCAAGTGATCCACCTGCCTGGGCCTCCCAAAGTGCTGGGATTATAGGCGTGAGCCACTGCACCCAGCCCTGGCTTACTTTTTAATGAACTTATTCTTATTTTTTCCAAATGCTCCATCAGGCTTGTCAAAAGCCTATCCCTATTTTTCTCAAATGCTCAGTGGGCAGTACACAGCAGTCTGTTTGAAAGCCTATCCCTATTTTTCCCAAATGCTCAGTGGGCAGTGCGCAGCAATCTGTTTGGGGTTGGTCACCTCCCATCCCTGGCCTGGCTGAGCTCCTACACCAAAGCCTCCCGTCTTGGATGGAGCCCAGATCATGAGCCTGTGTCTTCGACTTTCTTGGTTCACCCCTTGTTTTGCTGAAGTGTGTGTTCAGCGTGGGTTATATAGACTTTTGGGTAGGTGGAAAGTCATTTACCCTGAGCACATGGAAGGCCCTGGGTTGGCTCTGAACTTTCAGCCTTGCTGCTGCAGGCATGGTGCTGTTCTGATCCCTGTTGCTGTGATGTGGGGCCGCTCTTTCTCTCTGGACATCTGTAGGGCTCACTCGTTAGTTTGCTCTGAAGTTCACGAGGGTGTGCTTGGCGCAGGTGCTTTTCATTTGTTGTCCCAAGCGGAACGACTTTTCCATCTGTGTGCTTGGAAAAGCCTTGTATTATTCTAATCATTTCCCCTTTCTCTTCCCTTGGCTCCCTTTTCTGGGCTTTTCAAGGATGTGTAGAGCTTTGGGATTGATTATTTTGCAGGAGAGGGAGGCAAGGAGAAAATTCAGATAAAAGTGCTATAGGAGAACAGAGTTGGGCAGTTTCAGAAAGCAGGCCACCATGTTTTGAACACTTTCTTTCTTTTTAAAAAATACATTTTACTTAAATTTAATGGTGGTAAAGAACACAACATGAAATTTACCCTCTTAACCATTGTTAAGTGTATAGTTCTATAATGTTAACTAGATTCGCTTAGTTTTGTAACAGATCTCTAGAACTTCTCCCCCACCCCAGTTTACGAAGGTATAATTGACAAATAAAAATGGCATATATTTATGGTGTACAAAATGATGTTTTGATACATGTATACATTATAAAATTGTTAAATCTAGCTAATTAACATATCTGACCCCTCACATACTTAATACTTTTTGTGGTGACATTTTAGATTACTCTCATAGCAATTTTCGAGTATACAATATGTTATTATTAATTATAGTCACCACGTTGTACAGTAGATCGCCAAAACTTATTTATGTCTTACCCAAAACTTTGCACCCCTACCCAACACCTCCACATCCCCGGACACCAGCCCCTGGCCACTCCGTTCACTCTTAGCTTCTCTGCGGCCAGCTGCTCTAGAGTCCACATCTGAGTAAGGTCTGTGCCGTTTGTCTCTCTGTGCCGGCCTTACTTCACTTAGCGTTAGTGTCCTCTAGGCGCATCCATGTTGTTGCAAATGACGAGATTTTCCTCCTTTTTGAGGTGTCATAATATTTCATTGTACACAGAAGTACAGTGAGTCTTTTGTATCTGTGGGTTCTACATCTATGGATTTAACTAACCATGATTCAAAAATGTAGTTAGGCCTGTGATGGTTGCCTCTATACTGAACATGTAGAGGCTTTTTGTTTTCTTGTCATTATTCCCTAAACAATGTGGTATAACAACTGCTTACACAGCATTTACCTTGTCTTAGGTATTATATATAATCTAGAGGTGATTTAAAGTATACAGGAGGATATGCATAGGTTATAGGCAAATACTACATCATTTTATAGAGGGACTTGAGCATCTATGATTCTGGTATCCATGAGAGGTCCTGGAACCACCCCCTATGGATATTGAGGGATGACTGTACATATAGTCACACACCACATAACAATATTTCAGTCAGCAATGGACTGCATATACAGTGGTGGTCTCATAAGATTATAATACTATAGTTCTGTTCCTTTTCTATGTTTAGATTACCATTGTGTTACAATTGCCTCCCGTGTTCAGTACACAAACCTGCTTGTAGCCTAGGTTTGTGGGAGGCCATGCCATCTTGGTTTGTGTAAGTACACTCTGTGATGTTTGCATAACAACGAAATCACCTAACAACACATTTTCAGAACTTATCACCAGTGTTAAGTGATACATGACTGTATCTCTTTGAGATGCTGTTTTGAATTCTTTTGGTTATTGTCACAGGTGAGCGGCAACTGTCTGGGGCTGGCAGCGCAGGGGTAAGAAGAATTTACCAAGAAAGGCAGAGAGAAAGGAGAAAAATACCTTGTAGGTAGGTAAAGAAGGGCAAAGAGAAAGTAGAAAAATACATTGCAAGGGAGCAACAGGCACAGCAGGAAGAGAGGAGGTGACTGCAAAGAGACAAAGCTTTGTTGGGGATTTTATAGAATAGCGTTTATGCTGCATGCTGAAGAGGGCTTTGTGCAGTACTGATAAGGCCAAGGTTGCAGTGAGCTAACGTGCAGGTGTCTGGTGAGAAGTTGGGCACAGGAGGACTGTGTATCCTGGGCCAGGAAGAAGGACAGACTTAGAGCTTACCTACTTTTCTTTTGGCTTCTCCTGCTCCCACCAGCCTGGCCCCGCAGTGCCTTCAAGTTTTCAAGTTTGATGTAGTCCCCTTTGTGTATCTTTGTTTTTGTTGCCTGTGCTTTTAGTGACATAGCTAAGAAATCACTGCCAAATCCAACATTATGAAGCTTTCTCTCTGTTTATAAAACTATTACACTATTTTAGTTAAAACTATAAAAAGCTTTATAGTTTTAGGTCTTACATTTAGGTCTTTGATCCATTTTTGGTAAATTTTACAAAAGTTAATTTTTGTATATTGTAGAAAGCAAAGGTTAAACTGAGTTCTTTTGCTTGTGGATATCTGTAGTTTTCCCTGCAGCATTTATTGGAGAGATAGTGTTTTTCCCGTTTTGTGGTCTTGACACCCTTGTTGAAGACCGTTTGACTGTGTGCATGGGGGTTGATTTCTGGGGTCTGTATTCTGTTCCATGGGTCTATGTCTGCCTGTGCTGAGACCACACTGATTTGACTACTGTATAGAATTGATTTTTAATTTCCCTTTTTTTCTGTCTCATTTTTTATCTTTATTGTTTAGATACACTTTATAGGAGCTTTCCTTGTCTTCTGATTCTGCTGTTGATGTTTGTTTTGCCACTGTAACATGTCAGTGTCCAGGAAACTTCCCTTGGTCTTGGATCGTTCTTTTTGCCCAGCAGTCTGTTTTGTTTCCTGGCTGAAATGGCTTTCCTCTCTCATTCTCTGGGTAGTGCAGTTTTTCTGTGTGCGCGTGTGTGTGTTTTGGGCTCAGCCCCTTCATTATTCTCCTCTCCCACATCCGTCTGTCATCATCAGCTCCAGACTCCAGGGAGTGGAGTGTGTGTGAACATTGGAATTCTAAGCCCCAACTTCAGGCTGCTCAACTGCTTCTGAGACCCTCCACAGTTCCGCGGGGTTCATGGTTTGTCTGCTGTCTTGTTGCCTGGGCTGTGTTCTGGGGCTCTTGGATCCCAGGGCAGCCACTTGAAGCGGCCAGCCTCTCTGCAGCGGGGTTCCTATGTGGCTGAGCCAGGCCGCTTTCCAGGTGAATGCAGTCTTCTGTGGAGCCTTGGGGTTTTTCTAAGCCTTCCTGGCCAGGGTTTCCAACTGCCTCATTTACTAAGGTTGGTCATGGGGTATTTGAGAGGTTATGGAAAGACACTTCGCCCCTCTTCCTGGGGTGAGGGGAGGACAGGTTCTATCGGGTGTATGGGAGGAGACAGTACCTCCTCCTTTCCTTTATTTTGAAAATGTGGCTGGATATTGTCTTGGATAGGGGTTAGGCCATACGCTGGCAAATTGTCACAGAAAGGTCTTTGGCTTGCAGACCTGCTGTGTCTGACTCACCTGCTTGCCCGCACCTGACTCACCAGTAGGTGAAGCACCTGCTCTCTGGGCAGAGTCTGAGACACAGGAGTGAGGGAGAGGAGAGGAGAGGAGCGGCTCCGAATGCTCAGTAACTCAGCCATGGACTTGAGAAGGCTCGGTGCAGCCTTGAGAAGTGGCGGGGGCTGCCTGTACTTCCCTGCTCACATGGGGATGGCGGAGCAGAGCTGCAGGTCCCCTTGGGGGCTGGCTGGTCAGATGGGTGGGCTACCCCTACTGCCTATGCCATGAGCCTGCAAAGACAGGGCCAGAGGGGACCAATGTTTGCCAGACGCCAGCCCTGCTGGCCAGCCCTCCTGTGGATGCTTTATTCATAGTCATATGGGCATTGAAGCTCCTTCCCTCCTCTGGAAATCCTAGCCCAGCCTCGAAAACGTGAATCTGGGGCTCTGGGAGGAAGGGAAGTGGTGTGGCTGGGGCCTCCTGAGAGCCCCACGCATGGAAGGGATCGGTGGGCCCAGCTGCTGTGGGTGGCGGGGAAGGAGCTCATTCTCCAGCCTTGCTGCCCCTGCAGTCCCAGCCATGGCAGGGTCTTTCCTTTTTTGTGCCTCGCTTAGTTCCACAGAGGGTTTGTAGTGTCATGGGCCAGGCCTGACCACACACAGAGCTGTCCTTCTAAGGGCAGCCAGGGCTCTGCAGGGCCCAGTTTGAGACTTTCCCCATCTTGTTTAGAAAGGGAAAGATGCCCGTGAGAAAGAACTTTGAGCCCCCATTTTGTGCCTTCCCCTGTGTAGTAAAAATAGCTGTGGTGTAGGGAGAGCTGAGAGCCAAGGCCGGGCACCCCCAGCTGGCTTAGGTGCAGGACTTGCCCACAGCCGAGAGATGAAGAGATCCCTTTTTTACCCTCCGACATTGGGAAAACAGCCCAGCCGCGTGTTTCCTCCAAGCCTCGCTGTCTGGGAAGCACTCCTGGACCTTCCCAAAGGCACAGCTTTTGGGGCATGGTCAGGAGGAAACAGTGGTTGGTTCACACCTTTCAGAGCTCAGGAAGAGGAAGGAGCAGGAGTGCTCAATGCAGGAGGTTTTGTCTTCTCCCCTGTTGCGGGAAGTCAGGGACCCCAAACGGAGGGACCGGCTGAAGCCATGGCGGAAGAACATAAATTGTGAAGATTTCATGGACATTTATTAGATCCCCAAATTAATATTTTTATAATTTCTTACGCCTGTCTTTACTGTAATCTCTGAACATAAATTGTGAAGATTTCATGGACACTTATCACTTCCCCAGTCAATACTCTTGTGATTTCTTATGCCTGTCTTTACTTTAATCTCTTAATCCCGTCATTTTCATAAACTGAGGAGGATGTATGTCACCTCAGGACCCTGTGATGATTGCATTAACTGCACAAATTGTTTGTACAGCATGTGTGTTTGAACAATATGAAATCTGGGCACCTTGGAAAAAGAACAGGATAACAGCAATGTTCAGGAAACAAGAGAGATAACCTTAAACTCTGACTGCCAGTGAGCCGGGCAGAACAGAGCCATATTTCTCTTCTTTCAAAAGCAAATGGGAGAAATATCGCTGAATTCTTTTTCTCAGCAAGGAACATCCCTGAGAAAGAGAATGCGTCCCTGAGGGTGGGCCTCTAAAATGGCCCCCTTGGATGCGGCCATCTTTTGTGGTCGAGCTGTAGGGATGAAATAAGCCCCAGTCTCCCGTAGTGCTCCCAGGCTTATTAGGACAAAGAAGTTCCCGCCTAATAAAATTTTGGTCGGACCGGTTGTCTGCTCTCAAACCCTGTCTCCTGATAAAGATGTTATCAATGACAATGTGTGCCCGAAACTTCATTAGCAATTTTAATTTCGCCCCGGTCCTGTGGTCCTGTGGTCCTGTGATCTTGCCCTGCCTCCATTTGCCTTGTGATATTTTATTACCTTGTGAAGCACGTGATCTCTGTGACCCACACCTATTTGCTCACTCCTTCCCCTTTTGAAAATCACTAATAAAAACTTGCTGGTTTTGCAGCTTGGGGGCATCACAGAACCTACCGATATGTGATGCCTCCCCAGACACCCAGCTTTAAAGTTTCTCTCTTTTGTACTGTGTCCCTTTATTTCTCAAACCGGCTGACGCTTAGGGAAAATAGAAAAGAACCTATGTGAAATATCAGGGGTGAATTTTGCCCGGTATCTGACTGAATTTCCCCCAATACTCCCCTGCCCCTCAGATTACATATGCCCATACAAGCAGGAGGTGATGTAAGAGAAAACCCTGGATTCGCCTAGCGTCCCTCTTTGAGAATACTTAGTCAGATACATGATGTTGCAGCCCTGCACACAAGAGCGCATTGTATTTTTTAAAATGAGGGAGGCAGGGAACAATCTCTCAGTGCAAGTTTAAAAACAAGTTGGAAAATAATGTGTTCAGTGTTACACTTATTATACTTATGTGAAAATACATGTGTGTCTATGTGTTACGTACGTGCCTCGCCACCCATCTGTTCTAGAGACTTAGAAATGATCTCAAAGCCTGCGTTCCAAGCAGTGATTCTTCTGGGAAGCAGGGAGGGTAGAGGGACAGGCTTATTTTATTTTCTTTATTTTATGTACTTTAAATGGTTGAATTGGTAACAACTAAACATAAAATAGAAAAAAAGTGGAGGAATTTTCAAAACGGATTTTTTCATGATTCTTGGAGACACAGGAAAGGGCTGGAAATTGGGCCCTGGTGGGCTGGGTGAGCCCTGGAGGCATCCTGCTCACCTTCGCCTGGGGTCCTTCCACCAGCCGCTCTGCCCTCTGTCCCCATTCCTTGCCTTTCACATTCTGAATTTTACCACTTGTCTTTCTTTTTCATTTCTATTTATTTATTTATTTATTTATTTTTTGAGACGAGGTCTGGCTCTGTTGCTGAGGCTGGAGTGCAGTGGCGCTATCACAGCTAACTGCAGCCTCGACTTCCTGGCCTCTAGGTGATCCTCCTACCTAAGTCTCCCAAGTAGCTGGGACTACAGGCATGCACCACCACGCCCGGCTAGTTCTATTTTTTGTAGAGACAGGGTCTCACCATGTTGCCCAGGCTTAGTTTGCTTTCCTTATTGTTTATGGTTTTCTGTCCATTTTCATTGTTACCATCTCAAAACAGTCTGAAAGAGGAGGAAGATGTTCACAGTTCACTTGTCTTCGCCCTGTCTGAACTTCTGTGTACTCCTGTCTGAGAAGGGTTGAGTAATTTGATTAGCAAATAGGGCAGGCCCTTGCAGATGCTGAGCAGATGATCATTTTCACCTGCACGCCATCTGAGACTATGAACCAGTTTGTTCCTTCTCAGTGTAGATACTGGCTGTTTTTACAGCTTATCAACAGGTCTTTAATTAAAAAGTCAGATGTGTTCACCTTCTACAATCAGTTTAATGTCACCATGAAGATTCTACTTAATTTTTTTTTTTTTAAGAGACAAGATCTTGCTCTGTCACCCAGGCTAGAGTGCAGTGGTGTGATCATGGCTCACTGTAGCCTTGAATCCTGGGCTCAAGTTATCCTCCTGCCTCAGCCTCCTGAGAAGCTGAGACTACAGGCTCACACCACCATACCTGGCCAACATTAATTTTTATATCACTGATTATATTGTTTTCCTGAGTAAGATGAGGAGCATGCACATTTTCCACTGGGGAGTTGATCTGAACAGATTTTCAGCCCCTCATACATTCTTCTTCTGACTCCGACTTCCCTACCCCATGTGGATGATGGCAAGTAAACGCCACCCGCCATCTTAAAGCGACATCTATATAGAACTGGCATTTACTGTGCTGTGCCTTGCTGGAAAGAGATGTTGCTTCATTGTTTCATGTTTACGAATTACTTGATTATGAATGAGCTTGATTGACTTTTCATGTTGTTGTTTCCTTATATTTTCTCTTTTTTAGAATTGTTACTTAGTTCTTGTGTCTACCTTATAGACTGAACCATATGAAATTGCCTTTTTGTGGGTCAGAATGATGGCCTAATATTGGTGGTTTTATGTGGTTTATCTGAATATCTTTAGGACCTTAATGTTTTTTGTTTTAGTAACATTTTCTAGTTACAAAAGTGTTCTACTTGTTCTAAAATTTTTGAGAGATATAAAAATATATAAAATAGGAAATATAAATGTGTAATACCATGAAAGCATTTCTTACCATTTTGATGTATTTGTTTCTTTTTTTCCCTTTTTTTAAATATATTTTCCTCCAGAAAGTTGCAGAAGCTTCTTGGTAGTATTGTTATAAGGCATAAATGAATTATTATATGTAAAGTGACCAATAAGTATATTAGTTATTATTATTATTTTAAAGTTTTTATTCTTCTACACTGCCCATGCTATTAAATATTTTTCAGAAATGTGATTTTGGCTGGGTGCAGTGGCTTACACCTTGTAATCCCAGCACTTTGGGAGGCCACAGCAGGAGATCACTTGAGTCCAGGAGTTTGAGACCAGCCTGGGTAACATAGTGAGACTCCTATCTTGGTAAAAAGTTTTAAATAAATTACCTGGGCACGGTGGTATGCATCCATAGTCCCAGCTACTTGAGAGGCTGAGGCAAGAGGATCTCTTGAGCCCAGGAATTCAAGGTTACAGTGAGCTATGATTGTGCCACTGCACTTCAGGCTGGGTGATAGAGTGAGACCCTGTCTCTAAACAATCAAAAATAAATAAATGTGAATTTCAAGACTATTTAATATTCTGTCATATAAATACACAATAATTTGACAAACTGTTCTTCTGTTGGATATTTTAGGTTATTTTCTTTCCTGTCCTTATATAAATAATATTCTGATGAACTTATATTTTTGTCTGTAGCTCTGTTTTCTTAAATATAAGGAATTTCATGTAAGTAGATACTAGGCCAGTTAATATTTTAAGTATTCGTGATATACAGACAAAGTACCCCCCAGAAATGTTTGCCAATTCCTTTCTCCAGCAGTGGACAAGATCCCCTGCTTACAACAGGCATCCAGGATTTTTAGTCTTGATAATTTGACAGTTACAAATAGCATATCTTGGTTTTAATTTGAGCATTTTTAGATGATTATTAATTATATATATATCTCTCTCTTTTGTGATTTATTAACATCCCCTGTGTATTTTTATTGGAGATTCCTTTTTTTCTTTTTTTTTTTTTTGAGACAGAGTCTCGCTGTCGCCCAGTCTGGAGTGCAGTGGCACGATCTTGGCTCACTGCAGGCTCCGCCCCCTGGGGTTCACACCATTCTCCTGCCTCAGCCTCCCTAGTAGCTGGGACTACAGGCACCCGCCACCTCACCCGGCTAATTTTTTGTATTTTTAGTAGAGACGGGGTTTCACTGTGTTAGCCAGGATGGTCTCGATCTCCTGACCTTGTGATCCGCCCGCCTCGGCCTCCCAAAGTGCTGGGATTACAGGCGTGAGCCACCGCGCCCGGCCTCTTTTTTTCTTATTGTAAGCACTTTTATTTAGTACAATTTAGTAAAATTTTTACTACCTATTATTTGAAAAAAAAAAAAAGAAAACCTTGTAAGGAAAAAAACTATGTACATGTATACAGAAAAATTAATCTGGGCTGCATGCGGTGGTTCACACCTGTAATCCCAGCACTTTGAGAGGCCAAGGCAGGCGATCACTTGAGGTCAAGAGTTCAAGACCAGCCTGTCCAACATGGTGAAACCTCGTCTCTACTAAAAATACAAAAATTAGCTGGGAGTGGTGGCGTGCACCTGTAGTCCCAGCTACTTGTGAGGCTGTGGCAGGAGAATCACTTGAACCCAGGAGGCAGAGGTTGCAGTGAGCTGAGATTGCGCCACTGCACTCCAGCCTGGGCAGTAGAGCAAGACCCTGTCTCCCAAAAAAAAAAAAATTAGATTGTATGCTGGTCAAAATATTTATAGTATTGTTTTTATATGGTAGTGGAATTTTTGATGGTTTTAGTTTTCTTTATACTACGTATCTCTATTTTCTAATTATTCTAGAATAGTTTCCTTTTTGAGATAGGGTTTCACTCTGCTGCCCAGGCTGGAGAACAGTGGCACTGTCAAGGCCCACTGCAGCCTTGAACTCCTGGGTTCAAGCAGTCCTCCCGCCTTTGTCTCCCAAAGTGTTGGGATTACAAGCGTGAGTCACCATACCTGGCCTAATGGATATTTTTCATACAACAAAGAAATTCTGGTTCTTGTGACTGACGACTGAAGGACTATTTATCCTCACTCCCTGTTAACCTGCTCTGGCCTCTCCTGCAAGGGTGGAGCTGAGTCCTCCCACTGTGTGCTTGGCCCTGCAAGGGTCCCTGGTGCCTTCCCCACATGCCAGCTCCTGCGCCTGCTTGGACCATGTAGCTCGGTGCTCAGCGGCAGTGTGAGAATGGGAGGGGAGGTAGCAAAGTGTCCTGATGTTTTCTTCTTCCCTTGCACACTGCCAGCCTGCTATGGGATGGATGAAGAAGAGAACCACTATGTCTCGCAGCTCAGGGAAGTCTACAGCAGCTGCGACACCACAGGGACTGGCTTTCTGGACCGCCAGGAGCTGACCCAGCTCTGCCTTAAGCTTCACCTGGAGCAGCAGCTGCCCGTCCTCCTGCAGACGCTTCTCGGAAACGACCATTTCGCCAGGGTGAGTGTTGGACTTCATTGTCATAAAGGAAAGCACAGGGGTCTATAGTTGGTTTTTATGGGCATTTGGTAAATATCAGCTGAATAAGGATACAAGTGTCAAAGGAAAGTTATTAGCAAATGGAACAGTGTCCTAGTTTTTCCCTCTATGGAAATTCTACAGTGTAGAAAGTGGTTTCTTAAGATTACTTGTTTTTAATGTGGTAACTTCCAGAGGTTTGGTTTTGTTTTTCCAGAAAGATATTTTAGTGGTTTGTCACAGGTGCAGAATGGGGAAGGGGTTTGGTATAGGCCAGTGGTGTGTGGTTCACAAAGACCACATGGGTTGGACCTGTGAGCAGCTCACACTGGTAACCAGAGAGAGTGTCACAGTCCCTTGAAGGCAGATTGTCTTACACAATTTCACAGTTTGAAGTCCACTAGGAGTTGGACAAAACAATTGCAAGCTACTGTTGAAAGAACGAAGGATACTCATGTCCAAAAGTATCCCATAATTTCAGCGAGGCCAGATAGAAAATGTGAAATTGGAGGGTTCTTTTCTATCAGAAGGTCAAGATCATCTAGAATGGGGATCTCGGTCCTAGACTGCAACCTGCTTTCATGATCCAAACACTAAAAAGCACCTCCCCGTTCCTACTTCTCAAACGTGCCTGGATGTTACTGCTGACAGCAGTGCCTTATCTTGTTGGTCATCTTAACTTTGAACGAGTAATATTTTTTCCACAAGACTCAGTATTTTCTTTTCGTTTGTTTTTTTGAGACAGTCTCACTTTGTCATCCAGGCTGGAGTGTAGTGGAGCCATCTCGGCTCACTG
This sequence comes from Hylobates moloch, assembly GCF_009828535.3. Classification (NCBI taxonomy): domain Eukaryota; kingdom Metazoa; phylum Chordata; class Mammalia; order Primates; family Hylobatidae; genus Hylobates; species Hylobates moloch. The sequence continues at coordinate 35,807,223 of NW_026652296.1, forward strand.
CAACCTTCACCTCCCAGACTCAAGCGATCCTCCCGCCTCAGTCCCCCAAGTAGCTGGGACTACAGGCCTGCACCACCACACCCGGCTAATTTTTGTATTTTTTTTGTAGAGATGGGGTTTTACCATGTTACCCAGGCTGGTCTTGAACGCCTGAGCTCTAGTGATCCACCTGCCTTGGCCTCCCAAAGTGCTATGATTACAAGTATGAGCCACCACACCCAGCCAGTATTTTTATTTTGAATGGGGGAAAAGAAACCCAGCCAGTAAATTTTCCTGAAATGGCCCTTGGGCCAAAACAAATGAAGAAAAGAACCACTCACTGCTGGCCAGTAGAGAGTCTGGGTGAATCCGACCTCTTGTTAGTTCCTCAAAGAAGCCTCACCTGCTCTGTCAGCAGGGCACTGTGCCTCCCTCATAAGGAACTCTCCTCAGGCAAACTCATGCCCTTTCTCTGACCTTGGTTTCTATTCCTGCCTTTTTCAATGCGCTTAAGAAGGCAAATGTGTTATTGATAGATAATGATCTAGCCTTTCTTGATATCACCTGGAAGTGTGTTTGGGACGTAGATGAGCAAAAGGCACATTTATGAAAAATCAATGCTCTGGTTATTTAAGCAATACAGACAGATGGTCCAGTTTTTTATATATGTGTGTGTGTGTGTATATATATATACACACACACACACATACATATACATATATTGTGGAAGCATATACATAT